>NC_137695.1:76761219-77089139 GCF_964034855.1 Anser brachyrhynchus | reverse complement strand
TAATTTTTTTTAGAGCTCATTACTGTGTATTTGTAGTTGTAATAGTTGTAAAGTTGTAGTTTTCTCTTCATGTGCATTACTACACAGTTATCAATTTTGTATTTCATATGCCATTTTCACCACACAATTTTTCATAACTGTAGGATCCTTTTGTTTTAATTTATTGTCAGCCGACAGTCTTCACCTCCCTATTTCCTCTTTTTTGCTATTATTTGTGAGTAGTTTGAATTGCATTCTGCACAGCACAGTTGCCTGAAAAGCTCTGTAGGAAATCTTTATTGTAAAAATCTTACTCCTTTGCAGCTTTGCTTTCCTGTTTTTCCTATTCTTTCCTGAAAACTCTGCTATTATTCTATGATACAACTACTCTCCTCTTGCAATGACAATTTAGTTTAAGAATCCTTGTTAACTTTTCCAACAAAAATTTATCAGAAATCCAAGCAGTCTATATCATCCCAATAAATGTTGTCATAGGACTTGAGTAGATTTCAAGGAACTGTGACTTCCTTCAGTGAAAGTTGTTGGGAACGTTGAATCTTTCCTATGCCATCACTTTTCAGTTTACATAGTTCCATTGTTGGCTTTTTTCTATCACCTTATTCAGTGCAGAAATCAGTGTTGCTGGTCTGTAGTCTTATGTTGTGCAATCTTGGTCCCTTCAAACAATGGATTATGTATGACAAGCAGTAATTTGATCCATATTTTATCTCTTTTAGATTTTTGGGTTGACTTGAATTTTGTTTCCATATATTTTATTTTTTCTCTTATTATTCTGTTCATTTCATTGCTTTATCCTGAAAACTATTCTACTGACACTTCAATTTAAAATATTTTATCAAAGTTCTGCCTTGTAAAGAGGGGAAAGAAATCAAAATTTTCCTAAACTCATTTATACTTTCTGACCTAAATCTCCATGAATTGATGTGAATCATCAGCCTAAGAACTACTCTGCAGATATAATTATAGAATATTTGGGTTAAAAGTGAAACATTTGAATTACAAATGCATTGAGACTTTCAGATATTTATCAGCATATCTGACTGAATCAAATACTTTAACACATTTCATTTGTTTGTTTGTTTGTTTGTTTGTTTCCTATTTGCTTATAAGGTGTAACCTTGGGTTGTAAAGTTTGCAGGGTTGCTGTGGTATCCTATAAGTATAGTTAATGCATGAGATCATTTTTACATTCTTATCACAGTTTCAAAGGTATTCAAGCAATGCTATTCAGAAATACAGGGCAGATTTAGAGTATGACTTGCAGAAGTTACTACTCTACCTTCTATATAATTAATACTTGTGACACAACATTCCTTCTGCCTCTCTTTGCTCCCTTCTGTTAACACATTTTTTATGTTCTTTTTCTTAGAATTTAGCTTATCAAAAATATTATCCCATTTTCAAATGACTGGCTTTCTGGAAGTAGAGTATATAATCAACTCCTAATGTTATCACACATATTTGATTGTTATAATTGCCTTGTTGGGACCAAATATTACCTTTTATTTTCCAAGAGAAATTACAAATCTGATCAAAGGATTATTACTAATGTTGTCCTTGACCCACATAACTACCCTTCAAACTTTCTATAAGAACCAAATCACAAAAAATCTCTGTTCATAGAGAGAGCATGAAAGAAAGGCCAGCTACACTATATACTGCCTTCCACGTTACACTGTTCTGTGGACATCAGCTTTACTTTTTATGCAGTTACACTTTTATCTGTTCCTAATGGCTCGGTCCTATTTGTCACTTTCACATAACAAAAAAAATAATAGTCCACTGGGACTCAATCTCCTTATTCGTTTTGCGTCCTTAGCAGATGCTTAAATAGAACTTGAGATTTTAATATCTCCTATATCCCTCTGATTAACTTAACATAAAAATAAAGATAATAATAAAAAAATACAAGGTAGCAAAGACCATGATATGCATGGTTAAATGGCAGATGTCTGGCATGACCCATCAACCTATGTTTGCTAATCCTGGTTGTTATTACTGCACAGCTTTTCTCTGGTGTGGAGGTGTGGGGTTTTTTTGTTTGTTTTGTTTTGTGTCTTTTTTTTCCCACTTTGAAGATTACATCAACGAGTTGGTCAGTCAGTACGTGTGTTATTGTTCCAAACTGCAAAAGATATGTCCAACATTCATAGCAATAGTGATTTTTTCCCAAATAATTTTTTTTTTTTTTGGGGGGGGGTGGGTTGGGGGCGTTGTGCTATATTCATACCATAATTTCGGTCATTGATCTCCAGTACTAGAGATTTTAAATCAAGTCCCCGTTCTGACAAAACAAATCATTTTTTCTCTTCAACAAATCATTTCACCTTGTTTTGCCTCAGTTGCCCGTTGTCAAAACCCAGCAGTATTTCCTAACTCTCAGCATGATAATGAACTCTTTGCTGATATGTTATTTATTGATGTGACTCAGAGATACTGGTAAACATTTTCATATACAGAGATTCTCATCAGTTCTTGAAACATTTTAATTATCAACATTTTGTTAGCGTCACAGCCAGATGATATTTTTTCTAAGTATTTATCAAAATATGTTTTTGACAGTTGTTGCAGCATTGCTATTATAGCCAAGAAATATGAAAAAATCGTTGTCAAAGAAGGATGCGTTGTTACTTTTATATGATTTACAAAAAAAAAAAAGGAAAATGATTCTGAAGATGAAATAATCAAAAAGTCAAAAGTAGTATTGTTTAATAAGAAAAAATGTTCTGCTGCATTTTTCCTTCTATATTCTCAGAAAGAAAAATATTTTTTCTATTGAATGAAAATCAGTAATTGTTTGTCCATCTTAAACATGATTTCCATACCACCGTGCTTCCTTTCCTTCTTTTAAAGTCCACCATAGTGTAGTTTTCGTTCTACTTTCCTTCTCTGTTTCCCTGCTGGCATTTGTATCCTGGAGGAATTTCTATTCCACACTCCTCCTTTACATTTTTGATCAGATTCTACTTGCTATATGCTGCCTTCTCCAAAGTCTAGCCTGATCTAAATTTCCATGAGTAAAAAGCCTTAATGTTTTTGCCTAAATTTAGGAGAAATTATGCACCTCTACAATTAAAACCTAAAACCACATGCAAAGTATCCCTCTATGTAAAGGCAAAGTAAAACACATCGACTTTGTTTTCTTTTTTTTTTTTTTTTTTAATCTGCAATGTATTGGTAAATGATAGCCACTTTATTGCTGCTACATTGGCCTGGAATCCCTTTTGTCTTTAATGACATAATTGTCATAGGGTGGGGGTGAGGGGAAGCTGTCGTTAAACTGCAGACATGGTACTTCTGAACTGTTGCTACCTTATGATTTTTCCTGGCCTACTACTACAGATTGTCTGGAACGGGTAGAGAGACAAGCAATGTAGGCCACAAGTGGAAAAGAAGCAGAGAGAATTTAACTCTTTCTAAACAAAATTATTAATGTATTCTCTGTCCTCTGCAGCTCTGGTTACCCAAATGGCTTCGCTAAAGTCTTTGAAATTAGCCAGTCCCTAAGTGACATCCGTTTAGGGATTAGCTAGTCATGTAAGGATCAGTGTCTAAGTATGGGCTTGTTCCCTCTTCAACCCATCTGTCATTTTTCTGAGATAATACATTAATTTCCATGGCAACAGCTTGTAATGTTACCAATAGGATTATTATGACTTTGCTGCAGGATCAAGCAAAAAGAAGCTGGACTGGTCTGGAATAAACTCTTATCCAAGCACAAGAAGTCTGAAATAATTGAAAAGCTGTTACAAAAACCATAGTTAAGTCTCCTTTGCTATCTGTTACATTAAAATAAATGGCAAAAAATAAGTTAAATGTAGTGAGAACTGTCACAATTTGTAAACATTATGTCCACTTGATTGGCTTTATTCCAGGTTTTGCTAGAGTCCAGGAGATGAACAACCCTGGCCTAATCCATTGCTGCTTTTTAAATAATTAAAAAATTGCAGTCTGTTATCCCAATATTAACACATTATGCAAAGTTCTAAATATAGATGATTTTAACAATATAACAGAAAAATAAAAGCATTTTAATTTCAACACAATTTACCCCACCCCTGGAGGTGTTCAAGGCCAGGCTGGATGGGGCCCTGGCCAGCTTCTTCTAGTGGGTGGCATCCCTGCCTATGGCACGGGGGTTGGAGTTAGATGATCTTTAAGGTTCCTTCCAACCTGAGCCATTCCATGATTCTATGGTGTGAAACACATGCATTAAAAGTATATTACAACTTCTTGATATTTTAACAAAATTAATTTTAACAGAATTCTCCTTTTCCCTTCCCTTCCCTTCCCTTCCCTTCCCTTCCCTTCCCTTCCCTTCCCTTCCCTTCCCTTCCCTTCCCTTCCCTTCCCTTCCCTTCCCTTCCCTTCCCTTCCCTTCCCTTCCCTTCCCTTCCCTTCCCTTCCCTTCCCTTCCCTTCCCTTCCCTTCCCTTCCCTTCCCTTCCCTTCCCTTCCCTTCCCTTCCCTTCCCTTCCCTTCCCTTCCCTTCCCTTCCCTTCCCTTCCCTTCCCTTCCCTTCCCTTCCCTTCCCTTCCCTTCCCTTCCCTTCCCTTCCCTTCCCTTCCCTTCCCTTCCCTTCCCTTCCCTTCCCTTACATCACTCTACATCCTTCATTTAATGTTGTGGGTTAGGTGACCCAGATTTGCAGGGAAAACTGAGCCGTTGGGACCTTCCTAGAAATTCAAGATCTTTTGGAAGTCTTAAGCGAAATCCTGCAAAAAAATGTTATTTATGGATGGGATTTAGATAAAGTTATTTGGTCTATTAAGCTTCATATACTGGCTTAATTGTTGAGTTCCCAAAGAATTTAATAATATCATTCTAATTCATTGATTGAAATCTACCCATTAGTGGCAGGGTATTTAGTGAGACACTGGCTTTGGCTCCCAAATAAACAAGTTTCAAAAATAAACTTCATACTGAATTAATAGCATGAGATTGCTTTTTATTTGTTGTGGAGTCTTTGTATATGTCTCCACAGGCTTTTATTATTGTCAATATTGTTGTCATTGTTGTTGCTATTTCCATGTTGTTATTACTACTTTCCATGAGCTGAATTAGCATACATACTGGATAGTATATATACTAGTTAAACACTGTCAAGAACTAACCAACCTGACAGCTGTCTACAATAAGATGACTGATTTGGTGGATGAGCGGAGAGCAGCAGATGCTGTTTACATTGATTTTAGTAAGATTTTTGACACTGCTCCAGTAACATTCTGATAGGCAAAGTAATGAAATAAGGGATAGATAAACAGACAAGCGGGTGGACTGAAACTGAAAGAAGTTCCATGCTCACAGGGCTGTGATGAGTGGTACAAGGTCCAGCTGGAGACCAGTCTCTAGTGCAGAACCCCAGAGGCTCATGCTGTTTAACATCTTCATTAAAGTCTTGGATAATGGGACAGAAGATGCAAATCGGGAAGGAGTGGTTGATAGACCAGTGTCACAGAAGGACTAGTGCATTTCACTTGTAAGAGAGAAGCAGCAATATGTTTTATTGAAAGGAAAATGCCAAGTAGTGCCCCTGGGGAGGAGTAAACCCACACAGGGGAATGACCAGCTGGAAAGCAAGTTGGCAGGACAGGTCTGGGGGGTCCTGGCAAGCACTAAGCTGAGGATGTTCATTGGCAAAGAAGATCAATGACTGCATTAGGCAGAGCGCTGACAGCTGGTCAAGGGATGTGGTTCTTCCTCTCTGCTCAGTCCTGGTGAAACACATCTGGGATTTCAGGTCCAGGTTGGAGCTTCCCTTGAACAAGAGAGACATGGATTTACTGAAGCAAGTTCAGGAACAGGAAAGAGCCACAAAGATTATTAAGCAACTGGACAATCTGACATTGAAGGAGACTCTGAGACAACTGGGACTATAAGCCTGCAGAAGACTGTCTCTTCTAAAGCTATAAATATCAGTAATAACCCTTACTTCTACATTAGCAAATCTCATGAGATTTAACACCCAAACCATTTTTTTTTTTTGCTATCCCTAACATTAGTACCTGATGAGGGTCTAGAAATCGAAACAAATGTCCAAACCTTGAGGGCCACCATCTTTCTTGTACTGACTACTGCCCATTTCGCTCCACCTTACATTACTAGCAGTTAGAATAGGGATTAACCTAGATCACAGACCTTCTTGTTCTGAATCTATTGCTCTTTCTTTTTTAATTTTCTGCCTGTTGCCTAGGTATTATGTACAATTCCAGTACTTAGTAAACTATTCCCAACACCTATTTTTTCCAATAAATTTGCATCCTTTATAAAGTCCAGGTTCATGACTACATAAGGATATTTTCTGAAACTTGTAACATCTTCTTTGCTACAGTTGTGAATATTTCCTTTGAGTTTATTCCACACCTCCAGATCTTCTTGTGAGTGTGTCTGATTGCCCGCTGTGTCCTGTTCCCTACTGAGATCTGTTCTCTCTCCACTTCAGTTTCTAAGATCAAAGTCCCAAAGCTCTATAGCTTATTGTGGAAAGCTTGACTTCTAAATACATATGTTTCTTTGTGACTTTCAACCTGTTCCTCTCCTAACAGGATTTCCGATATAATTTCCCCATCTGTTACTTCTGTTCAGGGGATAAGAAATTATTTCACTTTGTCAATCTTCTACTCCACAGCAAAGAAGATTCACTGAAATAGTAAGTCCATGGGGACAAATTTGTTATCTATATCATGGCCTATTCTAGCATAGCCTGTTGCCCAAGATTTGTTAAAGAATTACCGTCTGTGGGATTTCTAGATTAAAGTAGTCTTCTAGATTAAAATAAAAGCAGTTATGTAGTAGCACCAGAAAGAAGATTTAATTATGTAATTTGTAACCCAAATCACAGGGATGATTAGGAGAAGGAAGGTGAGTAGGAAGAAGGTGAGACAAAAAGGTTTCAAGTAAGAATCAACTGATTCACTCTTTAGATATCAACTTCAGAGGGAAGATTTTCAGTCACTTATTTGGTAATTGCTGTAATTACTTTATCCCTTCAGTCTCATGCACTGATGTTAACTTCAGGTTTCTTATGGGAATATACTACAAGTACTCTTCCATATAAAATTTGAAATATTTGGAAATACTTAATACAGTACACTTCTTTCAGTAGAATAATATTTAGGTAGTGGCCACAGATCATTCACATGGAGTGGCCACAGCTCATTCACATTGGACCTGGTGACCTGGTATGTATTAACATCTTTCCCCCTTCTTCCCCCCCCCCCCCCCCCTTTCCTCTTCCCCTTCACCCCTTCAGAATACTTTTCTTCTATTAAAAAAACAACAGTAAGCAAACTTAGCAGTTTCCTTAGGTTCAGCCAGTCAAGCTGTTACTGCTGGCGATGAAGTGGCTGCTAAACTAAAGAGCATCACTCATCTTTTCCTCTTACTTTGTACCCCATTCTCTGATCACGGTATATGTCAAAACCTTTGTCCTTGTCAGATCTTTACTTTGGATCCAGCTTCCCATGTAACTGCAGCTGCTACCTTGGCTCATGTCCATCTTTCCATGGTATTCACAGTAAATGACCCTATGGCTGCAAGCCACAGATGCTCAGAGAAGACTGCTGTTTTCAACACTCAAAATACCACTACCAGGATGCACCATGATTTCCGTGGTTTTCACACAGCCATCTGGGAGTTTTTGATTTCACAGCCATGGCAGCCATTCCCAGCAGAAACATCTGCTCCTGGGTTCCCTGATATGTTGCCATCTGACAATGTGGTTGCCAGGATTCTCTGTCTTGCTAGCCTTGCCAGGAGATCAGCTCCAGGTTCCCTCTAACATTTTAGCTGAAGCTGCAGCCCTCTTCTGCCAGTATATCGACCAGGGAAACCTTGGCAATCAGTCCCATACTATTGCTCCTGTGAACTGCAGCTGCTTTATCCTTTCATCTTCTGCTGAGAAATGTCCCATCCACCCTCCTTACTGCACCTTGTCATTAGATGTCTGGCTTTACCTGCTAAGCTTCCATTGTCTTTTTTTGTCTTTTTTCTTTTTTTTTTTTTTTTCCTAGCTTTTTGTGCCAGACTCTCTAGCCTTCCACAGGGACTGTATCTCCTTTCAGCCTTCCACAAAGTGAGCTAAAATGCTGAGTGTGAATAGTCTTCCCTTCTTCAAAGATTTTTTTCATCTGTATATATGTTCCTTTTGGTGTTTCTTCTCAGTTATCACTGTTCTCTTTTCCAAATCCAGAACAGGGGTCTGTCCAGATAGTCTTTGTTGATAAATCTTCCAGTTTTCTTAATCCATTCTCACTTGTGCCCTCAATTTGGGAAAATAATAGATCTGAGAGTAGACCTGTCCATATCTTTTGCATAGGTCAACCAAATATTCTTACTGGACCACAAGATGTTTATCTCTGTATCACTGCAGCAAATATTTTGCTGAGGTTTAGGTTCTCTTACAAAGATTGTGTCAAGGTGTTTTGGAATTGCATCAGTTGAAATCAGCACAAAATAAGAAAGCAGTAAATAAAAACTGAGTTAATAAAATAGAATCTCATCTCTACCAAAATATCGGCAATTAAAACTTAATATTTCCTTTTCTTGTAGGGAATGTTTTCAAGGATTCACACCTCTAATACTGTCACTCTTTTCTGCTAAATGCTATGCAAACAGTCCCAAGGAGGCTTATCACCAGTTGATGTACTGACATTTATCTAACTCATTAAAAACTTGCCCATTTCAGATTATATTCTGCAAGAGTTTAAGCTTATTTTTGGATCAATATTTTGCTAGTATTTTGAATATAACAAAAAGATAGAATATAAGATTGTTGATGTGTCAGTGTCTGTGCACTGAACAAAGTAAAAACAAAGGTAATGTCAGCATACATCTTTTCCACATAAGAAATTTTGAGTAATGTTATACACTTCACTTACTGAAAATGAACTTAGCATTCTGCATACCAAATATCATCTCACCCTTTCTGGCCTTATGTAAGAGGACGATGTTTTGCTTCGGCATGTGTATAAAAGTGTATTTGTGCCAATCACTGAATTAATGAGATTTACAAACAAATTTCTTCCTCTGCTTCTCCTTCATTGGATTTAAACACACACACATAGGTATCTCGTCTGTAGACAACAACAGATGACAAGGGGACATTTGTGAGACTGTGTGATATTTTGAGTTATTGTCAATGTTTATTTAAAGGTTAAATATTTTAATATCTAACACCAGTGTCCCCCATCTCTCCCCCCCCTCAAGCCAATTTTTCAAAAGATCTTGGCACATCAGATTTCTGTGGAAACTAAGTGGATTGTTATAGAATCATAGAATCATAGAATATCCTGAGTTAGAAGGGACCCATAAGGATCATCAAGTCCAACTCCGGGTACCACACAGGTCTACCCAAAATTTTAGACCATGTGACTAAGTGCACGGTCCAAATGTTTCTTAAATTCAGACAGGCTTGGTGCAGTGATATTGCTGAGTGTTTTAGATTGAGTCCATTTTTATTTGGAAGCTTCCCTGTACAGTTAAACTTTACATTTCCCCTTCAAAATTTTGAATCACCTTAAAATTACATATCCAAAAATACATTATTTTTCTCTTTATATCAGAGTAAATATACTGATTTCAACATAACAATCCATGAATAACAATCTAGTTTCCCTAAATTTTTTGTGAGTTAATAAAAGGTAGTTTAAGAATGATAATGAGAATTCTTATGTCCTTTTTCCTTGAATATATATACAGACTGGGGGACAAGAGGCTGGAGAGCCGCTTATTGAAAGGGTCCAGGCTGGTGGGGTGGGGTGGGTAAGGGTTAGTCAATGGCAAGTTGATTATGAGTCATCAATGTGTCCTGGCAACCAAAAGGGCCAACCATATTCTGGGGTGCATCAAGCACAGCAAACAGCATTGCTAGCCAGTTGAGGGCTGTGATTGTCCTGCTCTACTCTGCACTGCTGCAGTCTCACCTAGGTCACTGCTCTGGGCACCACAATATAAGGACATAAAACTATTAGTGTCTGAAAGAGGGCTACAAAGATGTCTAGAGGGCAAGATGTATGAGGAGTGGCTGAAGTCAGTTGAATTGTTCAGCCTAGAGAACAGGAAACGGGAGACCTCACAATGGCCTACAGTTTCCTCACGAGGGGAGCAGAAGGGCAGGTACTGAGCTCTGCTCTCTGCTGACAGTGACAGGATCCAAAGGAATGGCATGGAGCTGCAACAGGGGACATTCAGTCTGGATGTTATGAAAAGGTTCTTCACTGAGTGAAGGGTGGTTGGTCTGTTGGGAACAGGCTCCCCAGGGCAGTGGTCACACAACAAGCTTGAAGAAGTTCTGGAAGTGTTTGGACAATGTTCTCAGACATGGGGTCTGATTTTTGGGTGATCCTATGTGGAGCCAGGAGTTGGACTAAATGATTTTTGTGGGTCTTTTCCAACTGAAGATATTCTATGATTCTATTCTATGTTTAGTTAGGTAGTGTCTCAAATGTCTCAGAAGGTTACCTAACCACCATTAATCAAATAAGATCACTTTAGTAATACAATTGATAATTAAAAGAATAAATACTATTAACTTCTACAATATAAATGCTATTTTTATCACTATAGATGAATGTTTTTGCACAAGGAAACCTAAGAAATCCAATGATTCGCACCTGTAAAAATGAATAAGGTTAAGACGAATAGTACTTCACAAAAGAGAGGATGTTCTTTTAGAAGTCTGGGTGTAGTCAATCTGTGTCAAAGGATTTCATTAAATTAAACATAGCTATGTAAATTTAAATTATATATATATATTAATATAAAACATATATGTATGAAATTGTGGGTAAATCTGGTACATTTTGGTGCATGCCATGTTAACAGTAATAAATATTGGTGATGACATTAAGTATATTAATTTACCTTAAAAAAAGCATAGGAAGAAAAAAGACAGTCACTGTGTAGGAGATCTATTGCCTTCTTGTAGACTACTCCAGCAGTACTGTCAGCTCAGTCAGTGCAAAGCAGAATGCATCAGCTCCTGATTTTTTTTTACTTCAATGAAAAATACTCAAGTACATAATGAGGCTGCCCTATAAACAGCAATATCTCTCCTCCTTCTACTTTTTCCTATGGTCAGTTTTGATACTGCATAACATAAGGAAATTGAGATTCCTATACTGTAGAATAAGTATTAATTTAAAAAACTTCTTAAGAAGCTCAACTCGGGGCTTAAGACTGTAGCAGAAAAAGAAAAGCACAAATGGATTCAGGAAAATGAATTTATGTTTCTTAGGAAAATCACTGCTAATCCTTCAGCTTTTCTTTAGCCCCATGTCTTAAGACCTGACCAAGTATCTTAAAAAATAAAATTAAAAAAAAATACCAAATTATACTTTACTTCTGTATGCAGATAAATCCCACATAAAAGCAACATCCATTATAACTGCTTAAAATATTCTTTGTTCCTCAGTGACCTTATAATATATGACAAGATATATTGAGCTATAATATTTGGTTTGCAATCCACACATTTGGCTGCTATTTTGTAAATATGATGTTCAAACATTATATTTTTAATGAGATTTTAAAGCCCGTAATGAAACTTTGCATCAGTATTTAACATATTATTTTGTTAAAGTTACATAAACTCTCTTCTAGATGGTTATTCAAAACTGGAGAAATACAAGCTGATCTGATGTTTTGAACTAATTGTTTTTGTTTCTTGTTTTCAATTTGTGCATGATGTACTTTGGCTTTGGTAACCTTCGTGCTTCTATGTCAGCTAACTCTAAGTGCATTTATAGGATAAGATAAATACTATGCCTTTACAAGAAATGCAGATGTTTTTATTAGGAACTGATAACTCCTAAGTGCTATACAAATGTACACACAGATACAGCTACATCACTTAAGCACTGAAAGCTACTAATGGCCTAATCTAGTACTAAACTCAAAGTAGAAAATGACTATAGTAAGTAGCATGCCATGCCTGCCATGCATCATCAGGGAAGAGCACTAGAGATTTTTTTGTTGTTGTTCTTTGCAATTCCTTCTGTATTTCTTATACTCAGTGTAACTCATTTGTTGAATTTGGATAATATTGTGGGTACAGGCTGCTGTTAACATCTTCTGCAAATAAGTGCATCTCTGTACTATTAAATTCTGTATATGGATTTTTGTCTGGACACTGAAAAGACCAATAGACTTTTGCAAAGTCCACTAAAATGAATGGGGGGATTCCTTGTGGTTTCACTGAGAATTAGATCAAGCTTTAAAAGAGGCAAAAGCACACAAAAAAACCATAATGTTCCGTTTGTTTTTCTTTATGTCTCTACCTATGCTAGCAAGACTATGGGAAGCCTATAAGGTCCTATGAAGGGCAACAGAGCTGGTGAAGGGTCTAGAGAACCAGTCTTAGGAGGGGTGGCTGAGGGAGCTGGGTTATTTAGCCTAGAGAAAAGGAGGCTCAGGGGAGAATTTATTGCTCTCTATAACTACCTCAAAGAAGGTAGTGAGGTCAGTCTCTGTTCCCAAGCAACAAGCGATAGGACAAGAGGGAATGGCCTCAAGTTGCACCAGGATAGGTTTAGGGGTTTAGGCTGGATATTAGAAAACTTTTCTTCACTGAAAATATTGTGAGGCATTGGAACAGACTGCCCAGGGAAGCAGTTCAGCCACTATAACTGGAGGTATTCAAAAGACGTGTAGAGGTAGTGTTTAGGGACATGGCTTAGTGGTAGATTTGGCAGGGCTAGATTAATGGTTGGACTTGGTGATCTTGGAGGTCTTTTCCAACCTAAATATTTCTATGATTCTCTGATTCTAAGGTCTTTGTTTCAAAGAATAGATCTTATATGTTCATGAACCCAACAGAAGTCCTGTAAGGGCAGTTTTTCTGGCTTACTTGTGCTTTTTGAAAGAATACTTGTGCTTTTTGAAAGAATCATCATTTGTAAGGTCATCTACTTGGGGTTACACTAAAGATCTGTCTAGTCCAGCCATCTGTCTCTAACAGCCAAAAGCAGATGCCTGAACAGTATAAGAACAGGAAAAACATATATGTTACTTTAATAGTCTTTTGATGCTTATCTTCTCTCAGTTCAGGAAGTTCCCTTGTCGGATATGCTTTCTGTAATAACTCTTCATGGATTTTCTTCCATGAATTTCTCATGTTTGAGTCCATATAAAATCTTAGCATCCGTGTTATCATCCAAGGAATTCAACAGAACATTTACCTTGGCATTCAAGAATCATTTATTGAAGATTTTCACCATTTGTTTGTTTGTTACTTTTTGAAAATAATAATAATAATAATAATTTACTCTTCTCTTTTGTTTACATTAAAAAAAAAAAAAAGTTCCCCTGCAGCCCGTGGAGAGTACCACGGTGGAATAGACTGTCCCAGTGCAGCCCATAGTGTACCACACTGAAGCAGATATCCATGTTGCAGCCCATGGAGGAGCCCATGGTGGAGCAGGTACGGAGCCCCATGGGAGCTGGCTCCAGAATGGAGCTGCAGCCCATGGAGACAATCCCATGGTGGAGGAGATCTGGCGGGAGTGGCCACCCATGAGACACCCATTCTGGATTAGTTCATTCCTGATGAATGGATCCCATTGTATGGACCCATATTGGAGCAGTTCTTGAAGAACTGCAGTCTGTGTGAAGCCCACACAGGACCAGTTTGGGAAGGATTGCATCCCATGGGAGGGATTTCTTGCTGGCTCACTGGAAGAGAGCAACCATGAAGGAGCAGCAGATGATGAAGTGTTATGGACTGACCACAAACCTCATTCCTTGTTCCCCTGCACCACTCAGGGGGAAGAGGTAGAAGAGGGTGAATGGGGGGAAGGTGTTTTTAGTTTGCTTTTTGTTTCTCACTGCTCTAGTCTGTTATTAATATGCAATAAATTATATTAAACTCCCTACTTTGAGTCTGTTTTGCCCATGCTGGTAATTCGTGAGTGATCTCCCTGTCCTTATCTCAACACTTGAGCTCTTTTCCATAGTATTTTCTCCCACTCTTCTGTTGAGAGAGAGTGAGACAACAGCGTGGTGTTTAGCTGCTCATTGGTGTGAAACCACCACAGGTGTCAACTACAAACTTGCTGAGGGCGTACATAATCCAAATATTTATGTTACTGGTGAAGATACTAGCAGTATTGGTCCCAGTGTAGGTTCTTGATGGACACCACACATTACTGGTTTCCATTTGGACATTGAACAATTGACTGTAACTCTTTTGTTTTTCATATTACTTGATATGTTATATGCAGATACCAATGCAGCTTTAAGATAACCAGTGCTACTAATGTACTTTTGCTTCTGAGATCTGGAACTACTGGAAGAATACTGTCTGGCTCTAGCAACCCATGTTGCTAGAGTTGCATGAGTCCATGTTGCATGAGTGCTGTCTCACTCTCCCTCCTCAACAGAACTAGGAGATAAAATAGCATGAAAAAACTCACAAAATGATATAAAGACAGGGAGATCACCTAGCATCATGGGTAAAATAGACTTGACCTATCGAAAATTAATTTAATTTATTGCCAGTTAAAATACAGTTAGGTGTTTAGAAACAAAGAAGATATCTAAAAAGCACCACCACTATTCTATATTTTTTTCCCCAGGCTGCTTCACTCCTTCATTCCCAACTTCTCTACCTCTCCTTTCCATTCAACTGTTCAAGTGTTTCAATGACCTGTGTAAAGTTCATGCAGCAAGTGCAGTGGAAAACAGAAAATACTTTGGTTTCCAACAAATTATTAAACTTTTTTTTTTTCTTTTTTTTTTTTTCTGTACAATCCCACTTTATCAGATATAACAATTGTTTTTTTGTTTTGCTTACATGTTTCTTGTCAGAATCTTTTAGTACATAGTTTTCTATCCACCAGTGGAACCTAAATTCACCTTATTCTGAGACAGGAACCTCAACAGCAACTACTAGCATAAAATGGTAAAATAATTAGAAGAAGGTGACTGAAAATCTCAATGATATCTCTAATTATCATATATCCTTAAAAGAATCACATTCCTCCATCTACACAACAGGAAAAGAATCTGTGGCTTGTGAACTTTTACAAAGGTAGTAGCATAACTTGCATTTAGCACAATGAGCACCGAACACTTGCAGAATAGCATGACTTATGTACAAGATAAACTTAAACAGAGATTTGTCCAAGATATTCGCATAAACATTTAAAGAATTTATAGCTTTTTCATGCAAGTACCAAGAAAAAAAAAAAAGGTAGAAAAAATAAGCTTTCTTTTTTGCCTTTTTTTTTTGTTTAACTAGTTGATTGAGTATGAATTATTTGCTTTATACAGCTGTTTTTCCACACTGCAAGGAGGAAATGCAAGGTGATTTTAATGACTGATAGTGTTTCTTGTCACTTCAGCACAGTAGTTTAAGAGTAAAACTCTGTAGAGTCAGCCACTGCATGGGAAAACAATTCAATGTATTAAGATGCTGCAATGCCAGCTACCATATATCATCAGCTGTTCTAGTGGTAGTAAACCAGTAGACATGAACATCAAGGACAGCTTGTATTTCAAAGGAGTCAGCAGGACACAACTTAACTGCTTTACCATTGTTAACTGTCATCAGTATTGTGACATGCTGCTCTCTGTTTCTCAGTGATGTGGAAATGAAGAGCATAAAAGTAACTGAATAAACACAAGAACTAACATGACACCTTTGCCTAGTAGTTTTACACCTACAAAAAAAAAAAAAGTAAAAAGAACACTGGACATGGGCTGCATTTGTTTAACTGTCTAGACTATCATTTATGAACAGTTACTAAAATCAGTTCATAAATTACATTTTGAATTCACCCTGAATTTCACACGCTGCTCCCCAGTGGATGGTGTCCTGGAAATCATGGAATCATAGAACCATTAAGGTTGGAAAAGACCTCCAAGATCATGTGGTCTAACCGTCCCCCTGCTGCTGATTTTACCCCCTAAATTATGTCCCTAAGTACTACATCTAACCTTTCCTTAAATACCCCCAGGGACAGTGACTCCACCGCCACTCCCTGGGCAACCCAGCAAGATGATACTTGCACCACTGGTGGTCTGTAATTCATTCTTTTTGGTGGCTCTTTGTTTTTTATTCTTCAGGTCTTCAATGTGTTTGTTAGTTTGGAGAATTAAACAGGAAAGTGCAAAAGGTGTTCTTAATGTTGGTGTTCACGGCTTTTTGGTTACTGCATGTTCTGCATTTTTTCAAGGTGTACCTGTCACCCTATCAAAAGTGTGCTAGGACTTTTTTCATTATTATTATTTTTAATAAAAGTAAGCTTTCTTCTGCAGAATTTCCACCATTGCCAAAACATATCCTATATTACTGATAATAGGCCCTACAACAATGGGAAGGTAATGAATGTAGAAAAATTCTTGGACATTATGTTAGAACTGTAAAATTATAAGTGTGAATTAAGGTTTTGTGTCAGGTTAGTAGTGGTCTACTTCCACTGTAACAGCCTGTCATAAAAGAAAGTTTTTCAAAGCCTACAGAGAAAGGTAAAAAAGATTTTATATCACTCAAAACTTAACTAATTCAAAATTTCAGTGTATATTTTCATGAATTTCCTTTTCTTTTAGTCTCAGAGACACTTTTAAAGGAAGAAATATATTATCAGTCTTAGTAGAAAAGAACATATCTTTTCAACATATCTTTTTTTTTGGGGGGGGTTGGAGAAAGTCAGATCGATATCTTTTGTTCCTGTTGAAGATGGAGTTTAATCTTATTCCCTTATTCCCTTTAAGGAAAAAAATAAAATAAAATAAAATAAATAAAATAAAATAAAATAAAATAAAATAAAATAAAATAAAATAAAATAAAATAAAATATAAAATAAAATAAAATAAAATAAAATAAAATAAAATAAAATAAAATAAAATAAATAAAGAAATTACAGCTTTTGTATCTCACAATTTCTTACTTGCAAGTAGCTTCTGGCAAACTACAGACACACCAATTGCTCACTAATTTTTATAAAACTCCATCTGTTTAAGACTCTTGCTTTTAGCTTGTCTGTTCACAGACTTATGACTGTATTGCATAAGTGGAATTATCCCGGCCAGCTAATTTTATACGTAAATTTCACAGAATTCAAATATGTAACTACATTTTTTTAGAAGTAGAAAGGAAAACAGCAATATATTTTAAGAGCTGCAGGCTGAGTCACAGACACTGTAATTGAAGTAAGTTGATCTTGATAAAGACATTCATGATCTTGATAAAGGAGCCAACAGATTTCCATATGCAGGTTGTCTAATTTCAAAATCAGGAACATAAAGTTCATGATGCAGGACCAGCAAGCCTCAGATCCATAGGGCTGCTAGGAGCAGGGAAAATAACATGTCAGAAGCTTGCTCTACCTGCCTGAGCTCTCTGACACCAAGACAGGCAGAAAGAAAAAAAAATCTCCCTCTTTAAAATCAGAAAATCAAAACCTATTTTCTTTAAGTCTTAAGACATATATTTTCTCATAGTTCTAGGATCTTTTGATATTCCCAATTGCTTTGTTAAAAAACATCCAGTCTATAACAACTTTTCTGCGTTTATTTTTTGCTTATTCCACATCATAGGCCAAAATATACTAGAAAACTTATAAAATAAGCTTTTGCCAGACAATTACCATACTAGGTTGTACTTATCAGTATAATCCAGTTAGATATCAAAACTCTGAGAATTATTTGGAAGGTAAAGTTCCAATAAGACACTGAATCACTCTTCAGTCTTCAGCAACATACTGTCAATGATGGGTTACTATACTGTACATTATATCAATTTCAGACATACCGTGGTGTTTTTTTTGTTTGTTTGTTTGTTTGTTTTGTTAGCTACACAAGAAAACAGAAGACCATTCTCTTCATTTTTACTTTATTTTATTTTATTTTATTTTTTTTTTTCAAAACTGGAGTACAAAATGCATATATTGTTAAGATCCTCTAACCTATAAGAATTAGTTAATTCCTGACATTCATTTCTTATGTAATTTAGGTAAGTATACGTATTAGCTGCAGGTAAAGGTCTTATCAACAAAAAACAGTTTATAAGTCAAAATAAGATTTACACAGGTGAAATTCCTTTGATAAAATGTCTTTGCTGAAGAAAATATATTATAAGCCATTAGTTATATTACAGAATTGCAGAATCACAGAATATTAGGGATTGGAAGAGACCTTGAAAGATCATCTAGTCCAATCCCCCTGCTGGAGCAGGAACACCTAGATCAGGTCACACAGGAACACATCCAGGTGAGTTGTGAATGTCTCCAGAGAAGGAGATACCACCATCTCTCTGGGCAGCCTGATATTGAGAAGTTAATTCTTCCTCATTGGTCTTATGAAATCATTTAAATTTGTTTTCAGTTCAACAGTAGCAATTTAGATTGCAAGATGTTTGTTCAGCTTGCTTTAAGGTTCCTGAATTCCAGTGATGGATTCACTTCTTTTTCTGATTTATGTTATCTACCAAATAGTATGTACATTTAACTATACATTAATATTCTTTCCAGCAACAAATTTTGAACGATGTTACAAGGAGCTCAGGCTTTCAGAACTTTAACGTGGGAGTACTGTATTTAAATGCATCAGTATGCCCTACCTAAAAGCTAGTCTGCATATGACAAGGGAGGTAAACTTAAAAATGCCAAAGATATTACAACTCTTTCTTCCGGGGAAATTACTGGCGAAGTTTTATTAGCTAGAATTTAACCGTATGTCTCCAAATCATGATTACTACACTTGTACTTTGTCTATGCTGAATAGACGAAATAAAGAACAAATCACAATTAGTTTCAAAGGAACCTGTTCAACTCCTCTGGCCACAGCACAAAGATGTCATGGTTAGTTATGGTTTGTAATGAGTTCATGGAAAACAGAATAAACGACAGACTAAAGTGAGCGACTGGATAAATGAAGTCTTTTACCAGCCAAATTGTACAAATACCATCAAATCCAAGCAAAGTAAAGAGATAAGCAGGAAACAGGTTCTTGGTAAGAACTAAACTAACTAAATAAAACTAACTAAATAAAACCCACCTGAATTTAGACACATATAAACCTCAAACAATACAAATACAGAGAGTTTGCATTCTCCAGTAGGTTTCTGTGATAGATGTAAAGCGTACATTTTGATATATATATATATTTTTCTGATTCTATATTGCTTAACTCATAAACTCTTTCAGTTTCTTATATACACTACACAGATATGTGCACTTACTTATTGTCACTTTCTTAATTATCTAGTCTCTGGTGAAACTAAACATTCAGAAGCAAATTGGAAACTGCCCAGTACTATTGGGTAAGAGGGGGTCATTTCAAAACACTAACAGCCCCTGTTATTTTCACTAGGTATTACTCTGGAACCCAATAACAATTGTGAATTCTGCCACCAATAACTTTTTATAGCTGATTAAAACATGGGATAAACATGGTCTTGTTTGAATATCTCCATAGTCCTTTGAATGTTTTGTCTGGCTTTAAAGATTTGAATAAATAAATCAGTCTTGAAGAGGCATGACCGGGAGAATATATATATGTATTTAATATTCTTCATTCCAAGTCTAATTTCTAGGAAAATTAAAATGGGTTCATGACGGAAATCATAAATGTATATATTAATACTTTGACTTAAGAATGTAAGTTCATAATAAAAACTTCAATATTAACCTGTCACTGATGTATTAAGAAACAATTCGTCACAATTCGTCGCAAATGGTGGTGGTGTGGCTCTCTATATTAGAGAGTGTTTAGATGTTGAGGAACTTGAGGCTGGGAATGATAAGGTTGAGTCCCTGTGGGTTAGGATCAGAGGGAAGGCCAACAAGGCAAGCATCCTGGTGGGGGTCTGTTATAGACCGCCGAACCAGGATGAGGAGACTGATGAGGAGTTCTACAGGCAGCTGGCAGAAGCCGCGAAATCGTGAGCGCTTGTTCTCGTGGGGGACTTCAACTTCCCAGACATATCCTGGAAGCACAACACAGCCCAGAGAAAGCAGTCCAGGAGGTTTCTGGAGAGCGTGGAAGATAGCTTCCTGATGCAGCTGGTTAGAGAGCCTACCAGGGGAGGTGCCCCGCTAGACCTTCTGTTCACGAACAGTGATGAACTGGTGGGAGATGTGGTGGTCGGGAGCTGTCTTGGGCAGAGTGACCACGAAATGGTTCAGTTCTCTATTCTTGGCGAAGTCAGGAAGGGGACCAGTAAAACCGCTGTCTTGGACTTCCGGAGGGCTGACTTTGAGCTGTTCAGGACACTGGTTGGCAGAGTCCCTTGGGAGGAGGTTCTGAAGGGCAAAGGAGTCCAGGAAGGCTGGGCAGTCCTCAAGAAGGAAATCTTAATGGCTCAGGAGCGGTCTGTCCCCACGTGCCCAAAGATGAGCCGGGGCGGAACTAGACCGGCCTGGCTGAGCAGAGAGTTGTGGCTCGAGCTTAGGAGAAAAAGGAGGGTCTATAATCTTTGGAAAAGAGGGGGGGCTACTCAGGAGGACTATAAGGATGTTGCAAGGCTGTGCAGGGACAAAATTAGAAAGGCCAAAGCTCACCTGGAGCTCAATCTGGCTACTGCCGTTAAAGATAACAAAAAAGGTTTTTACAAATGCATCAACACAAAAAGGAGGACTAAGGAGAATCTCCATCCTTTACTGGATTGGGGTGGGGGCGGAACTTAGTGACAAGAGATGAGGAAAAGGCTGAGGTGCTCAATGCTTTCTTTGCCTCAGTCTTTAGCAGCAGGACCGGTTGTTCTCTGGATACCTGGTACCCTGAGCTGGTGGAAGGGGATGGGGAGCAGGATGTGGCCCTCGCTATCCATGAGGAAATGGTTGGCGACCTGCTACGACACTTGGATGTACGCAAGTCGATGGGGACAGATGGGATCCACCCGAGGGTACTGAGAGAACTGGCGGAGGAGCTGGCCAAGCCGCTTTCCATTATTTATCGGCAGTCCTGGCTATCGGGGGAGGTCCCAGTCGACTGGCGGCTAGCAAACGTGACGCCCATCTACAAGAAGGGCCGGAGGGTAGACCCGGGGAACTATAGGCCTGTTAGTTTGACCTCAGTTCCAGGGAAGCTCATGGAGCAGATCATCTTGAGTGTCATCACGCGGCACTTGCAGGGCCACCAGGTGATCAGGCCCAGTCAGCATGGGTTTATGAAAGGTAGGTCCTGCTTGACGAACCTGATCTCCTTCTATGACCAAGTGACGCGCTTGGTGGATGAGGGGAAGGCTGTGTATGTGGTCTACCTTGACTTCAGTAAGGCTTTTGACACCGTTTCCCACACCATTCTCCTCGAGAAACTGGCTGCTTGTGGCTTGGACTGGCGTACGCTTTGTTGGGTTAAAAACTGGTTGGAAGGCCGGGCCCAAAGAGTTGTGGTGAATGGAGCCAAATCCAGTTGGAGGCCGGTCACTAGTGGAGTCCCCCAGGGCTCAGTGCTGGGGCCGGTCCTCTTTAATATCTTTATCGATGACCTGGATGAGGGGATCATGTGCACCCTCAGTAAGTTTGCAGATGACACCAAGTTAGGTGCGTGTGTCAATCTGCTCGAGGGAAGGAAGGCTCTGCAGGAGGATCTGGATAGGCTGGACCGATGGGCTGAGGTCAACTGCATGAAGTTCAACAAGGCCAAGTGCCGGGTCCTGCATCTGGGGCGTAACAACCCCAAGCAGCGCTACAGGCTGGGAGATGAGTGGTTAGAAAGCTGCCTGGCGGAGAAGGACCTGGGAGTACTGGTTGATAGGCAGCTGAATATGAGCCAGCAGTGTGCTCAGGTGGCCAAGAAGGCCAACAGCATCCTGGCTTGCATAAGAAACAGTGTGGCCAGCAGGTCTAAGGAGGTGATTGTCCCCCTGTACTCGGCTCTGGTGAGGCCGCACCTCGAGTACTGTGTTCAGTTTTGGGCCCCTCGCTACAAGAAGGACATGGAGGTGCTCGAGCAAGTCCAGAGAAGGGCAACGAAGCTGGTGAGGGGTCTGGAGAACAAGTCTTACAAGGAGCGGCTGAGGGAGCTGGGCTTGTTCAGCCAGGAGAAGAGGAGGCTCAGGGGCAACCTCATCGCTCTCTATAGGTACCTTAAAGGAGGCTGTAGTGAGGTGGGGGTTGGTCTATTCTCCCACATGTCTGGTGACAGGACGAGGGGGAATGGGCTAAAGTTGCACCAGGGGAGGTTTAGGTTGGATGTTAGGAAGAACTTCTTTACTGAAAGGGTTGTTAGGCATTGGAATGGGCTGCCCAGGGAGGTGGTTGAGTCGCCATCCCTGGAGATCTTTAAAAGACATTTAGATGTTGAGCTTAGTGATATGGTTTAGTGGAGGACTTGTTAGTGTTAGGTCAGAGGTTGGACTAGGTGATCTTGGAGGTCTCTTCCAACCTAGACGATTCTGTGATTCTGTGATTCTGTGAATTAAAAAAAAAAAAAAAAAAAAAGCTTTTGAAAGCAACAGGTGTTCCTCTCTTCTGTAACTATCAAAAGCAATCTATTCATATGAAATTGTTTTCTAACAATATGCCTAATTAAGAGCCTGAACGTAGAAACTGTTGGGTTTCTGAACAAGGAAACCTCCTGGTGACAGTTTTGAAACCTTATTTATGAAAAACAGATTCAAGGAAGAAATTTCAACACAAAATCTGTATTTAAAATATTTTGGCACTAAGTTAAGCATAGTCTGCAAAGAAGATGGTAAACTAAACAGCAATAGATCAGGCTCTTAGAGCAACTCTAAGTTTTGTGGAAATGTACCTACATATTTGAAAGGTCTATGGGTATCTTTAACGTCACCAGTACCACATGCACTAAAATTAGTACTCTAAAATGTAATGGATATGACAGCTGCTTGGTGTTTTTTATTTTATTTCTATTCTATTTATTCTCTATTTTTTTTTTTTTTTGGGGGGGGGTCTTGGTGGGGTGTGTCTGTGTGAACGTAATTTAATTTAGCAGCTTGCTGTAATGAAAGGCAAAGAATTAATTTATTCAAGTTTTTTTTTCAGGAAATATACACAGCTAAATATTTTTGTTTGTTCCATCTTTATTTAGTTTCAAAGAATAGAAAGCTGATGCAAACTGAAAGGACTAATAGAAAGCTACTTGTGTTAGCATCAGTTTGTATTAAAAACACAAAAGAACAAAACTGATACTATACTTCCTGATAGTGTGTTCTATAAATGGTTCTTTTTAAGAGAATTAACATATTAGGGTTACAATTCTGTGCAGAAAACAGATATGTAACACAAATGTATAGAAAAAAAAAAATATGGCTGTAGGCATAGGCAAAGTGGGGATGCAATCAATGTACCTGACCCCAATATATGATTTATCTCTGCCAATGTTCTGGAAAGCAGACAGGTGGTGGCTGCTGGTGTCGGAGGAGTTGTTGCTCACAACCTCCCATCTGCCAGGCAGCAGGAGCAGGAGCAAGCAGCCGAGCTTCCTGCAGCTTCCCTGTGGCTCTATGTTCCTGCTCCAGCCTTTCTCAGCTTCTCACCCATGGAGCTGCAAAATTTAATTTTGCCTGTGTTGCTGAGAGGCCTTGAGCCAGCTCTGGGAATCATTCTGAGTAACTTGAAAGGAAAAGGTATTGAGGCAGAAAAGCTACTGGTCACTATGAAAGCTCCCTCTCTTTTCTTCTCAGTTATATTAAATTGTAAGGTTTCCGTATGAGGTTTGTACATCTATATTTTCTGCACATACACACTCATACACAACCCTTCTGAACTTCTACCAGAGAAGTTGTATAAAAGGAACCCATAACAATTACTGTTTCTGAGACACAATGAAGTTCTACTCTTTCTATTATTTCATTTTGTTGTAACCTTTACTCTCAAATCTGGAGTCGTTATTGCTTTAGTATTGCAGACTTTAGGATTATCTCTAAGAGGTCAGCTGATGTTGGAAAAGAATAGATGATCTAAATCACATCAGATCTCTTGACCTTCTGACAGTCGCTCTTTAAATACACAAATGTTTCTTAATTCATATTCATAAGCTTCTCACCCTCATTCAAAAGTCAGATTATCTCAGCTGCCAGAAAGGGAATATGTGAGTCCTGTTAGATGACTTGCTTTAATACTAAATGTCATCCAAAACAACTTCATTAAGAAGCTATTCAATTTGTCTAGATAGCAAATGAAACAGTTTGAGATATTGCTGCACTTTTCTAGCTAGGTATACCCAAGCTGGCACACAGAATATAGTTACTGGAGGAAAAACAAAACAAAACAAAACAAAACAGATTTTAGACTTCTTCTCTTTTATCCTCTATGCTGCCCTTCCTAGGAGTAAAAATTGTTAAACAAATAAATAAACACTACAAAATAAAATGGGGTTTTACCTGATGTAGGAGTGAAGAGGAGGGATGGACAAGTATTTTCATCTCTTATCACTCCTGAAAGAGTTGAATATGATGATGTATGCTGTAGATTTCCTTGCCAAAGTAGGCTAGGCAAGGAAACCAGCTCCCTAAAAAAAGTTAACTGTGACCTTTCAGTACTTAAAGGGGACATAAAAAAAGATGGAGAGCGACTCTTTGCTCAAACAGATAATGACAGTACACGGGGGGAATGGTTTTAAAATAAAAGAGGGGAGATTTAGATTAGAGGTTAAGAGGAAATTCTTCACTCAGGGGGTGGTGAGGCACTGGTGCAGGTTGCCCAGAGAGGTTGTGGATGCCCCATCCCTGGAGATGTTCAAGGCCAGGTTAGATGAGGCCCTGAGCAACCTGGTCTAGTGGGTGGCATCCCTGCCTATGGAAGGGGGTTTGGAACTAGATGATCTTTGAGGTCCCTTCCAACCTGAACTATTGTACGACTGTATGATTCTATGATTAACAGTGCTAACTCCTGGGAGAGCCCAGGAAACAGGTGAAGAGCTGAGCTGAGAACAGAGGGCTTCATCAAAATCATACAAGTGGGACACTAATGGACAAGTTAATTAACAGTGAGTTTTAAAAAAGTAACAAAAGAAACAGATGGGCATGGAACTAGTGCTCTACAGGGAGGGAGCCAGCAAAGGCTTCATTGTGGTCCTGGAAATACAGGAGAACCAATTCACACCCCTGAGAGTCTGTGTTCTTATCCTTCCTTCTGCCACATAACACTGTACTTTTACTTCCTTATTCCGTGAAGTATTATGAGACACTTCCCATCCAGCAGCTCTGTGAGATCAATTGTTTAGAAAACACATGGAATATGAAAACTAAAGGAGACTATTTATTCTACAGAGGAAAAGACAGAAATTAAATATTAAATCTTCAAGTACGTAAGAGAGCTGCAAAATGTGATCATCCATTCTCCATGCTCACTGTTAATAGGATGAGAATAGTAGACTAGAACTGGAACAATGTAAATTTAGTCTACACAGTGGAAAAAATGTCTAATGGTAAAGGTAATTATGGACTTTTTCAAAACTAGTGAGAAAAATATCTGTTATTAAAGTTGATAGTAAAAATGGAGTTGCACTATAACAGACTGTGTAGACCATGCCCTCTATGTACACCATTATCACTTCTTTTGCTACATTTCTATGACTCCCATCTGAATAAAAAATAGGTTTAATTTTCATTGTGTACATAGAAAGGTTTGTATGAAGAGATACTCAGATTTTCTAGAGAATGGGGGGAGGGGGGAAGGGGGAGTAAATAATTGATACCTTGCAACGTTGTCAACCTAGCTTCTAAAGTTCATAAACTATAGAAAAGTTACACAATAGCAGCTTTATATAGTTTTGAAATATAAATGTCTGTTCAAATCATGGAAAGTCTTTTTAAAATGGATCACTGTTTTATTGTATTAAAAAGTCACAACAAAAAGATGATGGTTTGAGGGGAGGCAAGTGAGAAGTGTCTATTTCTACTAAGCCCCTTTTCCCTCAACAATTTCTTATCTCACTTTTGTTTTCTAGACTGAAGAGAAAATCATTAAAAAATATCTCTTTTAATGGGATATTAAGGTGACAGATGCTGGTCTATAACTTAAAATAAAACGTTAAGAAATACTTTGTCCCCAGTTAGAATCCTACTGTTTTGATTAAAATTTTGTAACATTCAGAAATATTAGGTCCATTTCAAAACAATGTATGACGTACAAGTTAAAAATCACAGATGTTTTCCTGAAGGTCTGTTTACCCTTAAGAAGATTTCTTTCATCATGTTTTTGTACTTTCATGTAAAACATAGGAGGAATAGACATCTTAGGTTGCAGGCTAGTGGTGTAGTGGACGATTGATTCATCCCAGTAAGATAATTCCTAACTTCTCTCACATGGTATTTCCTTGAATAAACTAATAATATTGTTTGAGTTCTGCTATGAGTTTCCAACCCTGAAACTTTAAAGAGATTCCAACACTGTTCTGTCAGAGGAAATTAGCTGTAGCCCCTACCTAGATAATTTCCTACCATCTGGCAATATAGACCTTGATGACAATGGAGCTGCACATAAAATGCAACTTTTTGGTATCAACATTTAAAGTGATGGTGAAAAAAAAAAACAAACAAATATTACAATTGTAGTATTACGTCTGTGCAAACAAATACTGTTTGGGTGAGAAATCATTTTCAAGCAGTTGCTTGGTTGGATATTCTTGTTGTAAGACAGGAAATATAAAGAAAGTTTTCGAAACAAAGCAATCAGATGCTCTCACATTTCTCATTGTGAGAGTCTATTAGCAGCTCTTCAAATCTGTTCATAAATAACTTCAAGTTAAGTTAAAATGTAGGCAGGCCTTAACCATGCTCCTCAGCCTAAATATTCACAAGTTTGGGGTGATTTAAGAACACTGAAATATGTGTTACAACACAAATCCTTGTCTCATTGATTTTAAACTACTTAGATAATTTTTCAACTTTCTTTACTTTCATGCAGCTACAGCTCAGAATATTTAAATCGCTTTTTTTTTTTTTTTTTTTTTTTTGACAGTTTCCTGCTCCAGGAGGGAAAAAGGTACATGCAACAAAGCTGTTAAACTTGTCATCTTAAATGAACTGAAGATGAGGACTGATATATAAAAATATCTGCAGCACATGCATATCACAGTATTGCCACAGAAGAAATTCTTCCATCTCAGCCTGCAGATTGCTTGGATTCATGAGGAACAGAAAAATACATAACGATATGCTGATTATCATATGTTCACTTTTAGAGTGACTGAATAAGGTTATATTGGTGAGAAATTAAATCTGATATTGAATTTGAGGTGTATAGATAAGTGGGAGTTTCTCTCTGTAATATCTGCTCCATGAAGTTGCCAGAGCCTCATCAACTAGCAGTTATAAACACTGAGAACTTTTGTATTTTTGTTTGTTTGGTTGGTTGGTTTTTCTTTCCCCAGCTTTTATATTAATATCTATTTTTTTTTTCATTATTGTTTAACTAGATTTTAAGTGTTTTCAGGGCAATTCCTGCTTTGTCACTTGCAGGGAATGATTTCAAATTGACATCTCAACAATAAAAGCAATTTCATTAATGTTTAAACTAGAATATTTTTCTTACATGGAAGTTTACATGTGAACATTTTTTGAATATGGTTGAATTCAGTCTCAGAAGAATATTTAAAAGAAATACTTTCTGAACAGTATGCTTTGTCTTTTTCAGCCAGTTCTCATGTTCCCTCAATCACAGAACACAAAGATGATAATAAGTCAAGATAGAAGGGAACTAACAGTAGGAAAAATAATTTAAGGCAGTCTGTACACAGGATTATACGAAAAAGGTCTACAGACATTTGCAACCTGGTTTTTTTTTCTCTTAGGACTTTACATCCTACATGTGACAGTCTCACCATATAGATGGTTACTCTGGCAATGTTGCTGTGTTAGGAACTGGTAGATAACCATTCAAGAACACCCTGAAAAATGAACCAATGGCAGACCTGAAACTAGCGGGAATTTTTCAGAAGGTTTCAGACACCTACATCGATACCTTACACAGTACATTTTGTTGTGTTGTTATTCTTATCCTCAGTACATAGCAGGAGGAGGAAGTTTGTATAACTTGCTGAAGTTTCTATTGCTTCTACAGCTGTTGGTTATTACATTCTGAGCATAGGGCTTTTTAAATTGTGAAGGGCTAAGCTGGTTCATACAGCATTCTTTTCTTACAAAATAACTTATTTTAAGTTATAAAGTCTTTGAATTAGTCTTTGAATTAAACTAAAAAATACTGTCTTCTTACATTGTATATTTGATGATAAAAGGATATTTTTTGATGTGCCATGCTAGTACACTGTCCTTGACCCAGTGTACACTGCAACCATACTATGCCATGACCTACAAGATCAATGAAAATAAAGGTTTTTGGAGTTTGTTCTGAGGAATATAGCACCATAATTTAAAACAAAGTGAAACACTATTTGAGTACAATCTATTCTTCACTGGTTACAAGAGTTCACCTACAGAAAGTTTTTCAAAGTAGGGAAGTCAAATGTGACCAGGTGTTTAGGGCAGTGGAACTGATGAAATCTTACTTTTTCCAGATGCATCTTTGTCTAAAGTCTTACATACAGTATTCCAGTAGACAGAGTATATAGCCTAGTTCTCCTCTGGGAAAGAAAGTATTTAGTTGCTTCCTAAGAAAATATTGAATTTTTGAATTGCTCACTGGCAGCAGTAATTTACATATTTGTCCTCCACCTAGTTAGAGAAATATGAGACTTCTTTCAAACAGTTGTGAAAATGACTGATATGCTCAAATGTATATAGTGCTATGAAGATTAGATTATTGGCAAGAAGACTAATGCACAACATAGTCACCTGGTATTTGAAATGTGCATGTAGTAGCCCCTGGAATGCCCACACCACCTCCAATGGAACTGAACGGAACCTTCAGATTTGTGTATGTATGTTCATGTATAAATACATATACAAGTAATTCTACACACATTGAAAAGACAAGATGAAAATATTTTGTGAATCTTTTTTTCTTGAAGTCTGTCTGTTCAAGCTTAAAGAAGAGAAAAGCCACACATTTTTTAAAACAACATTTTATTTGCAATTAAAAAAAAAAAAAATTGTGTGTCACCTTCCTGGTAATAGATGCCATAAGTTAATTAATCTTTGATGATACAAATTCAAACACAAGGCAAAGGTACACTGAAATTTACTTACTGTGTGTGTTTGCCTGCCATATTAATTAAGAGAATAATTTTCAGTCTTTTATTCTTTCTACTGTGGGTGAAAAATATGTTCAGACATCCTAACAAAATATAAGCACATGTTGTAAGTAACTTAAAGAAGTATGACTGCTCTGCAATACCATAGTAGAATGAATAATTCTTGCATAGGGTCCAATGCCAAAGAAACGTGCCAGCTGGCAGGATATGAGGGTCTGATGTATTTGCTATTACATTTATCACACAGGAGTCTTTCATTTCACTTCTCTGAAACAAAAAAACAAACAGCAATTGTTTCCATAGAATCGTACTAAAAATAAAATAACAAAAAATAATAAAAAATACATAATTTCTACGTGCAAATAGTAATTACGTTAATAATGAATAACTTAGAAGGAGACTGATAATGTTCTGAAGGATTTAAAAGTCTTTGTATCATGTCAGGCCATGTTGGGTGATTTTGTGATGTTTACTGTGAGTTTCAATAAACAGTTCTTCTCAGTAAACTTGAGTATAATGAGCAAACAAACAATCTTGCAGTAGAATAAACTAAATATAGAGCACCACCTGATTCTGAAAAAAAAAATCATCTTAAAACATTATAATTGATAAAAAATATTTTATAAGATGAGAGAGAATTATGAAATCAATTTGTCATTTTTCAAAAAACAAGAACATTTATATTTTTCATTGGGCAATAGGCATGAAGTGATTCATCTCATTATCAGATGCCGACTGAGGCTGTCCAAGTATAAATGTCCCCAAGAAGGAGGAATAAAAATACAGCCCATAACCTCATGTCCTCTCACAGTACCATCTAAAGTTGGGACCTAAACCAAGATTTTTAAAAATATCAAATATATGTAAGAATCTTAGCTGACTTTCATGAAAAATTCCATTCACTTAGATCCTTAAATACTTCACTATCTTTGCATTGGATCCTATGCAAGAATTATTCATTCTACTATTGTAATGCAGAGTAATCATCCTTCTTTAAGTTACCTACATCATGCGCTTATATTATTTAGAAGATGATATTACGTATTATATATTTATATTATATATATGTTTATATAATAATATATTATATAAAATGTAATATTATATATGTGATATTATATATATTACATGTTGGTAATTCTATCTTCTGATTTAAAAATTATACTCTAATAAGAGAAAATTGAAGTAATGAACTGGAAATAGGACCAATGTCTGTGGCCAGTCTGAAGTTGGCTTTAAAGCTCAGTTGAAAAATATGCTTTTTTTTTCTAATTTTGTTGTAAATTTAGTTTGCTAAGAAACTCTAGTGTACATTTGCTCTTAGAGTATTTCAAATCTTTTGGCATTTTCAACAAAACTATAATGATTAATAAGTATATCTCAATCCACTGTTTGTGTATTTCAAATGATATTTTAATAGACTATTTTTCACTGTTCTTAACAGAAAGCAAGTTTTTAAAGTATTTGTGTTGTATGTGAGACTGTCATTTAAAGAACAGCTCAGTGGAGTTACATCTTTTACACTGAATTTCTCATATTGGCAACATTTTCCTTCATTTGTAAATGAATCCAGTGAAGCAAAGCCAGCTGCAAAAGCAATGTCTTAATGTGTAATAATGGAAAATAAAACCATCATCCCATACTTCTTCCCTTCCCCAAATTACAAAACTTACATTAACATAGCCAATTTATTACCTCTGAAAGCATCATTATGTAAATGTGCTGGATATCTGTTATAAAAGCATTTACTATAGAATATTATGGAAATAGGATATTATTTTTATTTATTTATTTATTTATTAAGACTGTTAACTCTATAGACTGAAAGTCAGTGAGAGCTCATCTTGTTAGACATTATTTTGGCTACGAAAAATGATCTGATATTTTAAAATTGACAGTACAAATACAACTGTTGATTGTAGACATTTAAAAATAATACTATTCTAGGAGAAAAGTTCAGAAGCTAGTTTTCAGAAGTTTCTTTGCAATCCAGGGATCTGGGCAGATAAGACAAATAAAAGGAAATATGAAGACACTAGACCTGACTAGAAGCAGCTCTTGTTAAAGGATATTGTAAATATTTCCATTGTCAATGCAAAAGCCAGAAGAATTAGTAGATGACTTGCACAAATGCACATATGGATGACAGGTACAACTCTGTTATGCCAGAAACCTGAAGATCATCTGAAAGGGCAAGACTACACAGTTGCTTGAGAACTGCTGCCCTTCATCTGTAGGTAAATGTTTGAGTTGATGGGAACTAAATTAATTGGTTAATAGTTTGCTATCACAGGTCAGAAATCTAAGCTGGTTTAGTTAAATAAAACAGAACATTGCCAAATTTTTTTCTACTTTGTATCTGAAACTGTGCAAGTTGAAAGACAACCAGAACTATTGGCATATTTTCTCTAAGAATTGATTTAAAAGGATACAGCAAATTATGTTGTATTAGCCTGATGAGATGTCAAGAAGCAGTGAACAAACTGAGGTGAAATGGGCATTGTGTTTTTGTGTATGCAGGCAGACATATACAAACACAGGCACAAATGTTGGCCCAGAAAAGTGTAAATTCAGATGTGATCAAACAAACAAAACAAAACAAACAAACAAAAAGAACACTCCTGGATTTCCTTTAGCTACATTTCTAAACATACATATACTTTCAAACATCCAGTGATGAGAGGAATACAAGCTGTTTTGCCATACCGTCATTTTATTATATTCAGTTAATGGTCAAAAGCAAAGGAAAAGCTACTTGCATAAGCATAATTTTACTAATAATATTCATCTATTTTTATTTCCATTAGGGCTATTTGGTTTTTACGTTGTTAGAAAACCAGTAACTTTCACAAGTTAAAAGTCCAGGAGAATACCAAGGGTACCTAACTGTTAGGAAAATGTTCTTTACTGAGAGGGTGGTCGAGCACTGGAACAAGCTCCCCAGGAAAGCGGTCGAAGCACTGAGCCTTCAGGAGTTTAGACAACACTCTCAGACTTATGGTCTGATTTCTGAGTGGTCCTGTGTGGAGCCAGGAGTTGGACTCCATGACCCTTGTGGGTTCTTTCCAACTTGGGTTATTCCATGATTCTATGATTCAGTTTGAAGTACTGATCTTTCACTTGGATTTGACTTTTCACCAGACTGCCCTTTTGTAGGTTTGAGGGCTCGTTCATTACCTGAGTTAGGTGATGGTTTCCATTAAAATACTTCCACTATACATTGGGATGCTCCAGCTGCATAATTAATATTTGACTGAATAGTTCCCCAATGCAGCATCATATTTTGTGATAGTCAGTAAATGTTAAACTCTACTAGAAGCTTTCACATTTCAGACTTACCATACAATAAATGATCAGCTCACTTGAGCACATAAGTTCAGACACTCTTGAAGCTCAAGAGTATTTCTGTAGTTAATTGACATAATCTCTGCAGGGAGGATATTTTTGAAAAGCAGTACTAGATTACATATGGTTACTTTTCAAATTGAGGAAAAAGCAGTGTTATATACTGACAGAAAAATGTATCTGCCAGTCACTTATTTTTGGAGTTTATTAGAAGGCACAGTTCAGACATCCTAATAAATAGCCATTCTAATCAGAAAATTGGTCTCCTTTTTGGAAATGGAATTATTTGAGTGCATGAAACAGTATTCACAGGGTACTAACATAGAGATAATACTGCTCTGATTTTTTTGACCTTTAAAAGCAAGGGACAAGTTCATTTTTATAGAATACAATAATCCTAAACCGTATTCTGCTAGAATCTCTCTAGAGTCACTGGCTCCCCTACAAATATCTGTGTTAGAACCAATGTAGGTTTCCAAGTAAGTATCTGAAATTTTCTGAGCTTAACACTTTAAACGACAGATCACCAAACACCCCAACTGCTCCCTGTAAGTAGGGACCCAGGACACTGTAGGCCTTTGCTCCAACTGGCAAAGACAACTCATTTATTCAAAAGAGAACACGGTCTTATTTATTCCCTAAGGATATCTGGATCTCTGCAAGCTCCCAGAAAGTGCTCTACACTGCTTCTCTCTGAACAATTTTTGTTTGTTTTGTTTGTACATTTTTGTTTGCTTGCTTGTCTCTTTTTTTTTTTTTTTTCCTTGTGGCTGAGTATAATTTACAAAATATGTTTCACTGTGGTTATATATATCTGTACATGCATGTTGCTTGTTTTGTAGTTTTTAGACTTGTTTGACTGCAAGTGACATATAAATCTTGTGTCAAGATTTCTTTGGTTGAAAGTTTTATTTAAGATGAAGTGACTCATAAAGATGTAAAATGCTTTAAATAAAAGAGCAGAAAAAGCATATTTTAAAATAAGTATTACTTAATAGCCTGATCATTGGCCTTCAAAGCACGTAAAATTTTTTAGGCTTGCTTGGTGGCAATTTAAAAATATTTTTTTCTATACATGTTATAGTAACAAATATTTTAGCATAGAAATCTGCTTTTAGCTTTCACTGTGCAGCTGCTTTTTTATCATTTTTTTTTTTTTTCATGATCTGTAACTCAAGAAAACATCTTGACAGATTTAACTTCATAACTTGCAGGAAATATACACATTTAGGTGCTACTCTGCAACAAATCCATTACCACTGCACAGACTATAATCTACATAAAACATACAAACCTTCATAGCTAGGATTAGCTCTTGATAATCCCCTCTTTACTTCTCTCCACCAGCTTTCCCTTCTTTACTGCATCCAGCATAAATGACTTGCTTTCATATTTTAAGTCCTTATGGCCTTTCTCTGCCCAGCCTTTCATCTCTTTTATGGTGCCAACACAGTCTCCCACCTACAATTTTGCTAGCAGTGTCTGTATATGTGATATGGTGATATGAAGTTGTTTTTCAGCAAACATCTTGCTTTCTTCTCTCAAACCATTGGACAACACATTGTTTTAATTCTGACCCCCATAGCGGCAAAATCACTATTTTTCTTCAAATTCCTTAAACTATTATCTGTTTTACAGCCCATAATCCTAATTCTCCACATCAGTAAATCAGGTGATATTACTCAGGTGTACCCCACACATCATTTCACTTATCTTGGATATCTCTAATTCTACTTCAGCTACCACTATAGTATATAGCTATGTTTTTTTCCTGACACATCTCATTTTGCATAGTTGATTGCTGAAGAGCTAGTTCTCATTAAAACTAGCTGAAGAATATTTTCCATTTCCTGTTTTTAAAATATTAAGATTCTGATATAACAGGTTTTTAATGTGTTTGGGAAAGTTTCAAATATCCTGAATTTCATCATATACTCTAATGTCAGAGTGAGTGCTGGGAGTCTGGTGCTAGATTCATAAATAACATGTTGCTCTAGAGGCTCTGGATGACTTTTCTGAAAAACAACAACAACAACAACAACAAAAACAACAACAACAACAACAAACTTACTGACATGGAGAAATTCCATCTTGGAGTATAAGTTACATATTAAAACCATTTATCTTCTTCCTGAAAGTCTAAAAATACACTTTCACTTGACAGCTGGCATCCTAATGAAATTAGGGACATTAGTTTATTCATACCACGGACTCTGAAGAGTGAAAGAGTGATAACTACCCACACTACTCTTTCTATTTATCAACAGCCCTGAAATTAAGTCAAAAACTTTATGTAAGAGGGGAAAAAAAAAAAAAAAGATGATCAAATTTAAGTGGAACAGGTGTTGTCTTCTATTTAAGCCAGCATGTTAGAAATCAAATATAAACTTTATATAGTGCATCTTCCCCTTCTTTCAACACAGAAAATTATTCCCTGAATCCTAAACAATTACCATGGTTGATGTTTGCCTGTTTTCACTAGGCATCAGATACTCAGACATACATCAGCCAGACATGATACGGACTTCATGTCAAACAGGCATGTCATGCCAATTTAGGCCTTTTTAGCATCAAAAAAGTGACAACTTTCATCTCTCCAGTAGAATACAATCATGCAATTTCTCAGTAACACATGTCACTGAAGTATAAATTAGCTATGCTTTTGGTTTTTGAGAATAGGAGAAAATTGTCTCAGTCTCCCTGTGATACAGGTGCTGTCTATTGTAGGGCTAGTAGAAAAGGTTAGAAACATCCGCTTCCATTTTTTGAGACTCGTGCCATTTGTCAGCCTCAATTCTCATGTAACAAACAGTAAGATGAAATGATAAAATGATATTTCACAGCAAAATTTTGAACTAATAAAAAGTTATGTTCATCTGGAAAAGTTGCCATCAGTCCATGCATTTCAGTGTGGAGAAAAATAATTATGCTGGATTGGCTTTTATCTGAGGCTTTGAAATTGAATCCTAAATATATTTTATATTTATAACTGTTATCAATTAGCTGGATTTTAAAAATGGAATGCTAATAGTGAATAAAAGGTGGAATTAGCCTTTCCCTGGTAGTTACACACAAATGAAAATGTATAAAAGTTGCGACAGGGGAGTTTTAGGTTGGATGTTAGGAAGTACTTCTTTACCGAAAGGGTTATTAAGCATTGGAACAGGCTGCCCAGGGAGGTGGTGGAGTCACCATCCCTGGAGGTCTTTAAAAGACGTTTAGATGTAGAGCTTAGTGATATGGTTTAGTGGAGTACTTAGTGTTAGGTCGGAGGTTGGACTCGATGATCTTGAGGTCTCTTCCAACCTAGAAATCTGTGATACTGTGAAATCTCCTCTGATTTAACTTGTGCAAAGTGATAACATATCTGATAGGCCATAAATAGCTAAGAATGGATAGAGTGATAGTTCTATGATTCTATGATTCTAATTTCTTAAGTTCTATCAGTTTCCAGGTAGTGACTGCTGGTCTGAACACTTAGACTAGTACAAATAGTTATGTATATATTTGGATGACAGAAGTATTTCACAATTTTGTAAGACAGGAGGAAGAATAAAGGTACCAGTATCTATATGTACTAGTATATATGTACACAGGCAAAGTGGATTTTCCTTCACATATTTTGATGTTTCATAAAAATGTATGGTTGTCTGGAAAACTGGACCAGGTTTAGGTACAGCCATGAAAAGATGGCTGGACACATGTTAACATGGACAGGCAGCACAATATAATTCTAGAAATAAATAGTATTTTGCTTCATCTATCTGAGGTGCTTTCAGAAAGATTACTGAATTCTTAGGCTTTTCCTCACTGGGACACCAGTAATCTTGAAATGCTTAATCCTGGATTAATTCTCAAGCTTGTCAGCTTTACTGGAGAGTCTTACATTGTCCTTGATTAGCACTTCAATTTTGTTACCAAGTCCCAAAGCCATATTTTCCACCTCATTGACTTTTCACTACTGAGTGTTCATCTACCCTGCGAATCCATTTAATATTTTCTTAAATGCCCACACTGACTCCCATTAGCCATCTATGCATTCAGGTGTATGCCATAATTGCAGAACTGGAACTTCAGCATACTAGCTTCCAGTGAGCCAAGTTTCACTCTCAGTAACGTGCATAAATCCAGAATAACATCATGAGTACTGGAAAGGATGGTTTCTTACCCAACTTCTTATCTTTTTTTGTACCATGGATCTAGCGATTTTAATCTTTAGGTCAGTTCCGAAAACAAATGTAATTGAATTCACACTAGGTATTTAGAAAATAGCAAGGGTCTTCAGAGTCTTCAGAAGCAAAAACTAATATCAATTCCCAAGCATTGAACTTAAAGGCTGTATAGGTGAATTTTAGCTTTTCTTCATCACAAGCCCAGAAGTCCCCACAGTTCACAAACATAGAAAGACATATGTTAAGATTCTCTTCTTGTGTTTTTTGTTTGTTTGTTTGTTTGTTTGTTTGTTTGTTTTGGCTTAGTGTAACTTTATTTATTTATTTTACATTTTGTACAAACTTTCCTATTGTTGATTTTTAAATGTCAATTAAATTAATGGCTATGGAAAAATCATCCAGCTGTTCTACCAAATGATCTCTGGGCTTTATTTTGTAGATTACTGTACAAGAAAACCTGCAAGAAAAAGTCAGTGGGATATGTGGAACCTTATCACTTTGGGAAAAACAGGACAGAAATCATCTGATTATTCTTAACAGATGAATTATACAAAATTCAAACCTCATTTTAAACTGTTTTGTAATTATTTCTCTATCTATTTTTTCCATTAAAAAAAAAAAACTCTTTATATTTAAATTTCTTATAAGTTGTGTTCATTGTATATGCTTGCTTTTTCTATTGCAGTAAGAGCAAACCCCCATACTTTGAGCTTGGGGAGAATAAGAGGAATAGGAACTCGAAAATGCTATTAGAGGTAATGAAATTTATTTATTATTGCAATTAGCCTAGTAAGTGGATGCTAACACATTCAGCTGATGGAAGTAGTAAGTTCTCAGAGTTAGGAATTTAATTTTAGTATTTAAGACCTTATACAATTTTTGATTCTCTTCTGGTATGAAAGCTTGCTTTGAAATTTCTCTTCATTAAAACAACAACTACAAAATGACATACGTTATGTGTATTTTAACTGCATTAACTTATACCAGATTTAAGATCAACTTCTGACTGTATGACACTAATTGTGTTTTTATGGTCATTCAAAACTACATGTTTTTCTTACTTTAATTTTCTTGGTTAACAGATATTAGTCACAGACCTGTAGTGCTTGCACTCAGAGATCATAGATATATGTTGGTGTGTTTCTTATTTAATCATGTGAATATAAAGGTTATAGCCAGGCATTTTTTTCAATTGTAGGCTCTTTTAATGCATTGTCTTGGCATGCTTGCTCCATCCAATATATAAAACTACACACAGTGTGATTGAATGAACTTTAAAAATTCTGTGCCATGCCATTTAAGAGATATATAGACTCTCATCTGTCAAGGCCAAAGAATGTACTGTATGTGACTCAAACCTTTGTTGTCTAGCTAAAGTACTTCAAAATCATTGCCTTCTATTTAACTGAAAATTGTCCTAAAGTTTTCTGAAAGGAAAATGTTTTCATGAATATTAATTAGTAACATTAATTATTACTTAGCATCAAAATTTGAAATTAGAGCAGTGTATAGGCAGTGCTGTTAAAGTATTCTGGAGCACTGTATCCATATTGCACTTGAATAGGCAATTACCTATGATGAAAATTAATCTGAAAAAAAATACTTTTGGCAGGGTTCATATTTGGAAATTCTCAGCCTGAAGGAATCAAAAGTTGGGCCTAAAATGTATATCAGCAAGGTTTATCACCAATCATGAAAACAGATGAGAAGCCTTGAAATTTGTATAGTGAGGAAAATTGGCATAGAAGGCCTCTGAAGTGTATCCTGAATGTCAGTTTGAGCAATGTTGACAAATTTGTTCATTCAACTCTTTTCTGCTATGACTCAAATGTATTGAAAGAGCCTTGGAGGAATATATTTTGAGGAAATAGAAGTAAAATGGTTATACAGAGTGTGAACATTTATCAGCTAGAATTTCTTGAAAACTATCTTACAGATACATTGTGAGGAGAAAATGTCCGTACACTGCTATCAAATTCTTTCAAACTTTTAATATTGCACCCAAATATGAGCTTTAAAGCTTATGGGGAAAAAAAAATGAAGAGGGGAGACCTTAGGCCATCAAATACAGAGCACACCAATGTTTATCACATTAGATGACTCTTTTATTGGAAATAAAGCAATGAAACCTTACAGTGCTGGCCTGTAAAATGAGAATCCGCAAAGATAGAGTTTTTGTTGCTGTTGTTTTGTTTTGTTTTGCTGCTGCTGCTTTTTGTTGTTGTTGTTGTTGTTTTTATTGTTAAACTAGAAATAATAGCTTTGCTCTCAGAACAGGAAGGAAACAGACAGTTCCCTAAAGAAGGCAGTAGGTCTATCAGTAAGCTGGAACTCTCTTATTTGCAGTGATGAAGCTTCTTGGAAGATCCTTTTTAGTCTGTGCTTGGAAGGTCTAGAAGTCCAAATCTGTTATCCACTGGATGATTGTTCATACAAGCTCATAATGAGATAGTCCTTGCCAAACAATCAAACAAACAAACAAAATGCCTTACAGATTAAGTTCTTTAAACACAGAACCAAAAGAAAAACAGGAGCATATACTGAAAATATTTATTTATTGACAAGAGGAAGACAAAACAATTTTAAAATGGACTATAATATATTTGTAAATGGCCTTATGTCTATGACAATATACTGATAAAAGAGGAGAAAAATAAGTAATCCTGTAGGTTTCTTTTTATCATATGTCTTGACAAAAGTCCTGATGCAGATTGATCTGCAAACTAAATCAATACCTCCTGAGACTTGTCCATGACTTTTCTGCCTGAGATGTTGTAGTAACTGTAAAACACAGGAACCAAATTCTAAACTGTTCTTTGAGTTCCTACGTGAGTGGATTTTCAAGGATGTTGAAATATACCCATTTCTCTGGCAGTAGCTAAATTTCTTCATTTGGATTATTGACCACTATACTGCAAATTATGATTGAAAGTGATGCTTTCATCTGACTGGCAAATCTTTACTATAGATTTCTCAAAATAAAAATAAAAATAAAAAAAACACTACAGAAATAATGAAATAATGTGCCAGTATCTTATAAACGATATATATAAATGAAGTCCCAGACAGATTTCAGTAAACAATTAAACAGTTAACCATTAAAACCATTAATATTTGGGCCCAAAGTTAGATTGCTCAGAACAACAACAATAAATGTAATATAAATAAAATAATAATTAGAAAACCTCAGCTACAACATTTGATGTTTATTGAAGTTTCTTCAGACCCTTCAACAACTTTACACCATATTATCAAGTGCTTGGACTGGACTTTTCTCCGAAAAGAAATGGCTCACGTGACCTGTTACAATAATACTTGCTAGACTTCCTTTTAATTGTTATTCACATAATTTATACACACACACAAAAAAAAGATAAACTAATTTTCTCCAACCACCATGTCTCTTACATCCTGCCATTAAAACCACACTATTCAATTAATACATATGCATAGGTTCATATTTCATATTTTCAATGTGAACTTAAATGTAAGGAAAAGGCTAGCTGGAGTCAACCTACATTTTGTACACAGCTTACTAGAACTGGTCATGCATATATATGTATTTGTTTATTTATTTGTTTTGAATCATCATCATGTTTGTGCTATGACCATGCAAGAGCACTAGAACCACTGTCTTATTGCATAGTTCTGGTGCAGCAGACACCTTGCAAAAAAATCTTTTAAAAAGTTATTTTAAGCAGTTCTCTGACTCATATTCTGCCATGATAAATAGAAAAGCAGAGCAAAGATGGTATTCTGTGGTAGTTTGTATACACTGATAGCTTTTTTCTGGCTTCTGCATCCTGTCATCCTTGCACAGTGCTTTGCTTCAAGGGTTGCTTCTATCTTGGTGGTACATATGAAATTATTGGAGAAAACAGTTAAAATAAATAGTTCAAAATATGCTCAAGTGCTGTGGAAAAACATGATTCTGTGCATGGCAACACGCAATGTCAACAAATGTAATAAGAACTGAGAATGTTCTTTCATGGTGGCAAATTAGATCGTTCAAAAAAATGAGGAATTCCTTACTACACACAGTGCAGTTGCATTAAGCCAAGTGATCAATTGTCTGCTATTTAAGTGACTTCTGCAAGACCATTCAATATGAGCATACTTTTAAAGATAAGAAAGAGTGCATTCTTGAGTTTTTTCATGTTGCCCTTTACCTCCATTTCTCAGCCTTAATCCTATTTGAGCCTCTAAAATAGCCAAGATGAGACATGTTTAACTTCCCAGGTCTGCCACAGAGCCCAGAACATGTCAGTTTCATCATAAAGATTGCTTTAGGACAACATTATATATTACAACTCCATGAATTCTTATCTGACAGCCTGATTTCTAAAAACTGCTACTCCCATTAGCTGTAGGAGAGCTGGTCCACCATCTAGGCCAATTGAAAAGGAATCCCAGTGGTATGTCTTGGAACTGGTACGTTTTTCCATTTTCTATGGAAAGATAAGCATATTTTGAAAGTCTGCGGTTAAGCAGCAGATCCTGGGATATTTCCCTCTTAACTTCCAAACTTGTCTGAAGTTTGCTTGTCAGCCACCAAAGCCCAAAGGCCCCTGTACATCTGCACAAAACAAAAACAAACAAAAAAATGAAACCAACCAACCAACCAAAACAAAAACAAACAAACAAAACAAAACAAACAAAAAGAAACACACAACACTTGAACAGTTGGTTAGAATTTACTCTTCAGTTCCCATGATCTGCACAGCTCCTGTGCAATTCACTTTTGTAAGTCATGAGTGAATGTTTGTGGCTGTGCTTCTCTCACCATCATTTCAGAGACGTTGAGTAAAGCACAAATTAAACTATTTTATTTAAACAACCTATTATTTAAACCCAGGACCTTGCAATACCATAAAGTAACTGGGTGTTGCTCAGCACAAATCTCTCAGACAGGTACAGATGGAGGTGAGATGTGCTTGTTCATGCTTGAATCTGGCAGGAAGTGAGTCAGTCTGTGTGGGGAAACAGACATATTGTGCCCTACCAAAGCAGCTAAATTAGCATGCCCCCTCTTCCAGTTTATACATCAGAAATAACATAGATCCCCCATGAAATATAGACAGTTTGTATTCAGTTATGAGACTTTAGTCCCATTTTTTGTCTTTAGTTTACTACGCAATGCCCAAAACAATAAATTTATACTGCATCTGTCTAAATAATTTGTTAAATGTATAAAATATATACTAGCCTTTAGGGCAGGAAATTTTTAAACCTGCTTTACCTGCAGTATCCTTCCTAGCAGCCAAGAATGAGATGCGTAGGAATGAAATATTAAAGTAAGACTGAATTAAAAGGAAAAATCAGTTTATGACTGGTACAGTAAATAAAACTTATAGTATAGTGGAATGGAAAGTCTGTGCCTAAAGGGGGAACTTAATTACAAAACAACTAAAACAACAACAACAACAATAATAATAATAAATCATAAAATCCTAAGGAAACCAATCCTTTTGGTCACCAAGAAAAGGATATAACATAACCTGAAGTAAAAACACTTTATCATAAGTCTGAACCTTGTTCTTATTGTAAGCAACTGGGATTTTATCACTACTTTCGATCACACTTGCAGTTTAATGTTACTACAATCTCAGCCACTTTTTTTTTTTTTTTTTTTTTTTTTTTTAACGATTAGCTTAAGTTTTGGTACTCATAGCCAAGAGGATACAGGGTCTTTTTGGTCACCCCAACACCTTACATAGAAGCTTAAAAATCCTGAGTCAAAGGATACAAAATTTCTTACAAAGCCTCAATTAAAAGCAGACTGTGTATGGCCAGAATTACTGTATCTACAACTAACGGTAAAAGAGAAAGAAATCAAACACCAGTTCTCCCACAGTTCTGTATTCCAGAGGGATTTTATATGCAGAATCCAGTTCTTTATTTTTACATGCCATGAGCTTCCATTTGGTTATGCTAGTTTGAAAATATTTATAAAGTGGGGAATACGACTGTCAGTTTAATTTGTTTCACTTTCATGATGAACACTTAGATGATGAGGTCTGTGAATGTCTGAAATACAGCAGGCTTCCCCACCCTCTAGTCCAAAGCAAAAGTGGAAGATAAAACACAACAAAACAAAATAAAACAAAACAGCACTGAATGTATGTAACAAACACACACACACACACACACACACACACATAAATCCACAAGACAATTACTTAGGAGATGAAAAAAATCCAGGATCTAGTAATTTTGGACATATGTTTTCCATATGTTTTCTGCTTATGTCTTAAATGCAGTTTATACATACTCATACATTATCACTCATTACCAAGTAACCAAAAGAAAGTAATAATATTTAAAGAGGCAAAATAAACCAGATTTCCATTCTCAGCTTTAAGATCCTCTGTCCTTCAAAATTTTCTGCTCTTAGTGAATATCTACATAGAATATTGTATCAATGAAACACTTTTTTTTATTATTTTTGTTTTCCTTTTTAAAAGCATTTTATATAAGCAAGAAAGAATTTCAATAATTTCCTTATTATAAATTGGTATAAGCAATCTAAGTTGCTTTTATGAATGATTTTGCAAAACTAAGGTACTTGCTATCCATTATATGTTGTAATGGCAAAGGGTTATTTGTGCAACTGGTAGTTACATACTTTAATTTCATGCAGTTAATTGAATTTCTTTTTATTTTTATTCTTTTAGTATTGCATTTACAGCACTCCTTGCAGTGGTGGATTGTGACAATCACATTTTGATTTACAGAAAAGACTGTTCAATAGCATGCTATACTAAACCAAGCAGAGATTTACAGGAATCTATCGCACATACTTGTTGTTGATCTGAATTTTTCAGTCTGCAAGTAGATTTTGAAGATGGCAGCCAAAAATCTATTGGGATTTTCTGGAGCAAAAAGCAAGAGTGAGGTAAAGAAACAAATGAGAAAGGGCCATCCTTATATCCCAGTGCTGAGACAGTTAATTCATGGAGCATCTTTAGGTATGGCAGTGTGGATCGGCACTCTAAATAACATTTCTGTTTGTTGTAAAATGCTTGTTTTCTGATCTGCTCCTTTTTCTGACACACCTAGCTTTCTAGCCCATAAGAGTTTGTTTGTTTCCTTCTTTACCTATAATTGTGCTAGAGTTTCTATTTTGTGACTTGTCAAGAAAATGGAAAATAAGTACAAGGCTAGAAAAACATGAAGGAATGAAAACTGGAGGAAAGTCTGAATCCAGAAGGACGTGAGGCCAAAGAGAAGATGAATTAAAAGATAACAGCAATGTGTGAGGGAAAGAAAGAATGAGAGGAGCATGGAGAGAACATGGAGCATGGGAGAACAAGCCAGAACAAATAATCAGTATCACTGAATTCTTGGAGATGCTCTCAAGCATACAGATGTAGCCTGGTTATATTTAGCTAATTCCTTTAACTGGGCATGTCAAAATAAATAAATAAATAAACAAATAAAATAAAAAAATAGAGAAGTTTAGAAGATATGATGATTTGTATGTGACTTTTAGTGGAAGTGGATTTTTAATGTTCTGTCTCAAAAGCCCTGAATAGCAGCTCTTGAAATACGAACACTTTTCAGAAGACCGAAGGTTTTGACCTTTAGACAGCAAAGTTAGTCCGGTCAGAATTAATGTTATATCTTCATCCTTCTTAATCCTACTGTTCCCAGATACTGCAGGAACTACAAACAGTGGCTGGTGATATTGTGTCTTCCATTCTCTAGCATTTGAAACCATTCTGTGTGTGAATAAAGGACAGAATCAAGATTTAAGTTTCTTTGCCTCTTCCTGATTTTACTCAGATGAAGCTTCTACAAAAACCTTTGGATGGAAATTAAAGCTAAAAGTAATACTTCAAAGGAAAAAGTAAAAGCAAATCCAAGGCACTAAAACTTCACCTGGATGTGCAGGAATAACTCTCACTGATTTCAGAGATAGTCTGAACATTAAGAAAATGAAGGATTTATTTCTACTTGCCGCCTTGCCCACTTCTTTATTAGGACTTTAATGAGCAACAGCTTTAGTGGATCTCCTTCTTTTACTAGTATGCCAAGAAAGGCCATTCTCAGAAGTTATTTCTTTCTAAATGAAATGTATAGGCTATTAACTACATGAAACAATAAGATTTTTAAAACAGATGGTTCTGGTAGTTATTAGAGGACAAGTAGTTATTACAAGATAAGTGTTTGTACTTATCTAAAAGAAAATGTCAGCTTGTCATTTACTAGGTGGAAGATGTAATAGTTCATTCATCTGTAGAAGAACATAATATAGGCAAATGTCAAGATTATCTGTATTCCTTCCTAGGAGAAACATTTAGTGCTTCAGTCAGGACACTTAGACTTCTTATAGAATATGAATGATATACTTCAGCAACTGACAGCAAAGTGAATGTGTTCCAAAGAAAAACTTGAAAAGGATCGATCTTCACTGATCTTAGTAAAAGAGAAAAGGACGAATTATATTTCATTCCTTTCACTGTTAATACAAACACAGAGAATGTGAATTTTATTAAAATGAAGAAACAGATTCAAAACCAAATCTCTTCTACAAACATGCTATCAATTAAAAAAAAAAAAAAAAAAAAGAGAGACTATATCTCCATGTTAGGCATAAATAGAATCAATTCTGGGGAAAAACATGAAAAAATTTCTTTGTATTCCTCAACAGTTTTATTTTGCTTATTCTATCACTATTTTAGTTTATTAATGAATAACTTTTCTGTTGGAACAAAGCCCTTTATCTCTTTTGAACATTCCACATATCATTTCCTGCTTTTTTTCAGTTTTGCTTCCTAATGGTCATGGCTGCTACTAGTGTGTTGTTTTCTACTGAATCAATTTAAAAAATCAACACAGAACAATATGAATGGTTCTTGTTTCAAAAGCCATAAAATATCAAGTTTAAATAAATAAGTAAGGAGCTGACCACATGGGATAATTTCTCAGTTTGCATCTTGTTATTTTTTGCTTTTTTCCCTTGGCTGCAGCCACCTGTTAACAATTTGGCACTAAATCTCTTAAATTTTAACAATTACTAATTGCTTTCTCTGGCATATCTATGCAATAACAGCATAAGTGTCAGAAATCATAGAAATAATAAAATATTATGTCAGTCTATTACTCTGCTGTATTCATATCCCTGAATACTTCTAGACTGACAACGAGTTTAATTTGCCTCAAAATAATACTTACTTGTCCTCATATTTTTTTCAAACAATCAAGAAGTGTTGGTCTCTTTCTACTAAAAAACTCCCCCTGAAATCTTTCCAGCTACTGAAAACTTCTTTTGTTATTTTGAAGAAAGAGTAAGAGTGGTGAGAAGACATCTGACTGTAAACATACTAAATTTCTGTAGCTTTTTATTTAAATTAAGAAAAAATGAAATTGTTAGCAAGCATGTAATTTCTGAACTTAGCTATATAGCCTATTTGACCCAGCATGCTAAAAGACATGTTGTTTATATGTAATTTGATGTTTCTGCTTATAAGGATGCTTAAAGGATGGAGAAAGAAGACAACAGTTTCTCACTGCCGAAGATGTTGTGGATAACCTTCCCCCTGCAGAGCAACTCATGTCAGAGAGCCCTACACTGCAGAATCAAATTCAGGAATAAGTTTTGTTGTTGACATCAGTGCAAATTGTATAGACATTATATGATGAAATAATGTATTGGCTTGGAAAAGGCTATATGCATATACTTTTGAGATTATAGTGGAGCAAAGACTCGAGTTCATATTTACAACTTCCTTAGCTAAATAATGTCATGGTATGTATGCATTTAATAACTGACAAAGAAATAATTTCTTAACCTAAAAACTCACTAAAACACTTTCAAATGCAGATTTTCTTTCTATTACTTTCCAGACCCCTAAATAATTAAGCATACTAATAATCCAATGGCATTTTACTGTGGTTGCCTACACATAGGACTAAAAAGTTCTACACCAGTACTTACAGAAGCCAGTTTCTGTTTATGCTAAATGTAAGAATTTGCATAAAGTCTTTAGAGACCTGAATTTCATGAGATTGAAAACTGTGATAGAAACTTTGAAGTCTAACATCATATTTGGTAAGAACAATTTCAAATAAACCTCCCCAGGAGTATTTTCTTAATAAAACCCACAATTTCCTTAAAACTCACTCTGGAGAACAAGATATAATAAAAACAAACACAAAATAATGAATAGATGTGCCCACTCCATCACTTTGTTAACTAACTGAGCATCTAACAATTATAAAACATTTTCTTCCAGTGTTTATCTCCTATTATTAGAAGCTCTCTTTTAAAAAGATGAAAAAATAGGTTAAGTTGTCCAGGTTAGAAACCTTAACTTTTTTTTTTTTTTTTTTTTTTGTCTGTGAAACATCTTGCAAAGTTGTGGTTTTCTGTATAATAATAAAATAATAATATTAATATTATTAATAATAATAATAATAAAATCTGACGGTATTTTTGCACTCTTGCTTGGTGAATTATTTTTTCCTCAATACATTATTACATGGATATAACAAAATCAATAAAAAACCAATAGTCTGAGGACAAACAATTTAAATGTCTCTTTTTTATACTACAAATACATTCCTGTTTGAATTTAACCAGTTTCCTAAAAAATATTTATACTGAATTTCACTACAGTACACTGAAAATAAAATAAAATAAAATAATAAAATAAAATAAAATAAAATAATAAAATAAAGTAAAATAAAATAAAATAAAATAATGAAACGAAATGAAATGAAATTAAATAATGAAATGAAATGAAATGAAATGAAATGAAATGAAATGAAATGAAATGAAATAAAATAAAATGAAATAATAAAATAAAATATTAGGAGGATACAATACTTCTTTGTACAACTGAGCTTGGCAAGGGATGTGAAGAATAACAAGAAGGGATTCTATAAGTACCTTGGCCAGAAAAGAAAGGCCAAGGACAGTGTACACACTCTGATAAATGAGAAGGATGAACTACTAACAACAGACATGGAGAAGGCTGACATACTCAACAACTTCATTGTCGCAATCTTCAATGCCTGTCAGGCTTCCCACATCTCTCGAGTCCGTGAACCTGAAGAGGAAGGCTGGGGGAGTAAAATCCCTCTCACTGTAAGCAAAGAGCAGGTTAAAGACCACTTAATGAAATTGAACAATTGAACAATATGGGGCCTGGTGACATGCATCCCAGCGTCCTGAGGGAACTGGATCATGTAGCTGTCAACCCACTCTCCACCACATTTGAAATGGGAAGGCAGTCAGGCAAAGTCTTCTGGTGACTGGAAAAAGGGAAACATCACTTGCATTTTAAAAAGGGTAGAAAGGAGGACCTGGGGAGCTACAGACCGGGGAACCTCACCACTGTGCCTGGGAAGACCATGGAAAATATCCTCCTGGAAGCAATGTCAGGGCACATGCAGGACAAAGAGGTGATCCCAGACAGCCAGCATGGCTTCACCAAGGGCAAATTGTGCCTGACTAATCTGGTGACCTTCTATGATGGAGTGACTGCATCAGTTGACAAGGGAAGACCGACCGATATCATCTACCTGGACTACTGTAAGGCCTTTGACATGGTCTCATATGACATCCTGATCTCCACATTGGAGATAGATGGATTTGAAGGATGGACTATTCAGTGGATATCATCTTGAAGGCCACATGCAGAGAGTTCTGGTCAACGGCTCTATGTTTAGGTGGAGGCCAGAGAAGAGTGCCGTCCCTCAGTGGTCTGTCTGCTGTTTAATATCTGTATCAATGACATAGATGATAGGATTGAGTGTGCCCTCGGCAAGTTTGCAGATGACACCAAGCTGAGAGGTGCAGTTGGTGTAACAGAAGGAAGATAGGCCAACCAGTGGGACCTGGACAAGATTGAGAAGTGGACCCATGTGAACCTAATAAGGTTCAATAAGTCCAATTACAAGGTGCTGAACCTGAATCAGGGCAATCCCAGGCAAGAGTCTTTCCTGCAGAGAAGGACTTTGGAATTCTGGTGGACAAAACGCTCAATATGAGCCAGCAATGTGTACTTGCAGCCCAGCAGGCCAACTGCATTCTGGGCTGCATCAAAAGAGGAGTGGCCAGCAGGTCGAGGGAGGTGATTGTCCTCCTCTACTTTGCCCTCGTGAGGCTCCACTTGGAGTAATGCATCCAGTCTGGGGCCCCCAGCACAACAAGGATGTGGGCCTGTTAGAGCAGGTCCCAAGGAGGACCATGAAGATCATCAGAGGGCTGTAGCACCTCTCCTGTGACGAAAGGCTGAGAGAGCTGGGGATGTTCAGCCTGAAGAAGAGAAAGCTCCATGGAGAATTCATTGTGGCCTCTCAATACTAAAATGAGGCTTATAAAAAAACATGGGGAGCAGCATTTTACTCAGGCAGATAATAACAGGACAAGGGGGAATGATTTAAAAAAAAAATCAGAAAAAAGTGGGAAGGTTTAGATTAGATGTTAGCAGGAAATTTTTCACTGAAGGCGGTGAGGCACTGGAACAGGTTGCTCAGAGAAGCTGTGAATACCCCATCCCTGGAGGTGATCAAGGCCAGGTTGCATGAGGCTGTGGCCAACCTAATCTAGTGGATAGCATCTAGTGGACTATCTAGTGGGTAGCATCCCTGCCCATGGCAGGGCAAGATAATATTTAAGGTCCCTTCCAATCCAAGCCATTCTATGATTCTATAATGATTCTATGATAATAACAAATGAAATCTTTTTGTAGGTCTATATTTTTAATTTCCAGAAAAACAAAATCCAGGTGCTGAGTGGTTTGAAAACTTACTGACAGCATTTTATTGTTATGTTATAGATCCTAGAAAATGCACATGCTGACAAAACATTAACCAGAGTAGTTTAACTGACACTGCTCTCTAATATATTCATCCATTTATTTATCAGTGTCATATCTATATTTTTCTATTTAATATTCCAGATTTTTTATTTACTCAAAGATGTGAATTGCTAATATTGATGGGTAAGAAAGTAGTGGAACTTAAATAAGTGATTTAATCATGCAAATGTTCATAATTTTTATTGGGATGCCAAATACATTAAATAGCAGCTCACCTTACTTTGATCTGTGTCTGCAGAGGAGGCAGTAAAAAAAAATAATAAAAAAAAAATCTGTCACTAAGTATTTCAGTTTACCTATATGGATCTCTAAGATATCAAAACGTACAATAAAATCTGAAAGTTTACCTAGGAGCATAATATGCCTCTGTCACCTTATATTAATATGACAAATTTTAAACTATAATTTATGTATACTCTTGTACTTCATTATTCAGTCATCTTGTACTTAAAAATTCTCATAGAGAAATTGGTGCAATATTTCTTGTTTTAAAGGTGTTTCTCAGTATGTTTCCTCTCTAAAACAAAAATAAATCTATAAAGAAGTGGACATGTATTAGTGTATTATTTGTATTAGTGTATTATTTATGGCATTCTTTCACAAGTAGGACCTTTCATGAAGAGGACCTGGGCAACCTGATCTAGTGAGTTGCATCCCTGCCCTTGACAGGGGGGTTGGAATGAAATTCTATTTAAGGTCCTTTCTAATCCAAGCCATTCTATGATTCTATGAATAAATGTTGTATTATATATTTAGAGTAAGTAAACTTTGAGTTTCATTATGAACTTCCAAATGGCTAAGTAAGGAGTCCAAATAATAATAATTTTAGACACTATTATCATTATATACCAAATATTTCATAAGATTTAATATTCGGTTACTATAAACTTTATATTTAATATTCTATATTAAATTATAATTATTAGGTAATGCACAAACAAGAAGTTAATCTTAAGGTTTTTTTTTTCTTTTTTCTTTTTTTTTTTTTCCCCCCTTAGAATCATAGATTTGTGGGATTGGGTTGCAGCCACAAATTACAAAATCACAAAGTACAATGAAAGTACAATTAAGTCCTAGTCCCTGAATGGGATTCCTTGATTCTTGATAAAATAAAGATAGCTGGGAGAAGTTGCTGTGGAAAAAAAAAAACTTAAGCATTATCATAATTACTATTCTTTCTGGTATATAAATGTCTTTTTTAAACCTTAGTATATCACTGTAAAAAGTATTTTCTTCATACCATTTTCCGAACTTCTGTATAATACAACAATTTCTTACCTGTGAATTTAAATTAATATTACATTCATTATGGGAAAGAAAGTTTTGAAGCACATAGCAAAATTTATCTTGTGAGTTATATCCTATACTGTAGGTAGTTTACTTTACAAATAAGATCACTTTCAACTCCAGGATGATCAGGACATGTAGTATCATGCTTTCAGTATATAGCACCATGTTGCAGAAGAGGGTTGGAAAACAAGGGAATTTTTCTGGCCTTAAAAGACGTTTTTGTATCATGAAAACTTATGTGCACTGTGGGATTTTTTTTTTTTTCCTTGATTTACGTCTGTTTCTTCATGAGATCACAAACGTATGGCTCTCCTTACCTATCCATGTATTTACCCAGAATGTTTTCTCATATTCTATCATCCTCTTCTTAGACCCTGCAAAGTGTAGTCTTTCCTGTTTGTATCCTGCTGGAAACAGAAATTTCTAAGCCTATCTCTTTGATTGTGTGATTCCTGTTCACTTCTTGCAATTGGATCTGCATTTCTTTTACTATTCTTGCATGTTATGTGTTTTCTGTCCATTTTCACTCTTTATCTGCATTTATGTTGTAAGACCTCAAATATAATCATAAGCTTAATTTGCACAGCCTTTTTGTTCTTTCTGATTAAGATTTTTGTCCAAACATGGCTTAATATCTAGGCTAGGACTCTTCAAATATGGCATTATAAATAATTTTGTTAGCTGTTGTTTTCAAAATCCCATAAAGGTTTCAGAACTTGACTTAAGACAAGCCAAACAAGATAAAACATAAAACATAACACACTGCAGGAAAATGGACTACAGGAATATATTTCCATTTACTTCTTCCAGTAGGAAACCTGTGTCACAGTGTCAAGCACTGTTCTTCTAAGTTAATAGAAGGGACACGTGGCCAAACCACTCTGGTAAGATGTAGACGATCCACACATTTGCAAGTGAACCTTGGCTCTCTTCACATTTGTCCTGGTTCCAGTTAGGACAGAATTAATTTTCCCTCATAGTAGCTGGTAGGGTGCTATGTTTTGGATTAGGATGAGAAGAGCGCTGATAACATGCTGATGTTTTAATTGTTGCAGAGCAGTGTTTACACCAGGCCAAGGACTTTTCGGCTTCTCGCTCTGTCCTGCCAGCGAGCAGGCTGGGGGTGCAGCAGGAGCTGGGAGGGGACAGACCCAGGACAGCTGACCCAAACTGGCCAAAGGGGTATTCCATACCATCTGACGTCATGCTAAACAATATATAGGGGTGGCTGGCCGGGGTGGGGGGCTGGCTGCTCGGGGATAGGCTGGGCATCGGTCAGCGTGTGGTGAGCAATTGCGTTGTGCATCACTCGTCTTCTTACACATTATTATTATTAATACTATTATCATTATCACTATTATTATTATTATTGTTATTATTATATTCCTGTCTTAATAAACTGTCTTTATCTCAACTCACCGGCTTCACTTTCCCGTTTCTCTCCCCCATGCCAGAGAGGGAGGGGGGAGGGTGAGCGAACGGCTGTGTGGTGTTTAGCTGCCAGCCGGGTTAAACCACAACAACATTTTTTTTCCATTATTTAAAATTAACATCCATTCAGCCCAAAGGGCCTGAAAAACAACTATCTATTCACCAGACTAAATGCATATGGATAGTACCTAGAAATAAATAATAATAATAATAAAAAAGCTGTAGTTCATTTTTAGATATGCTATTCATCTTCATAGCTTACATGCTGAAGGGTGAATCAAAACATTGAAGTGTTACAGTCCAGCTGTATTTCCAATAAATCATTTTTTACTCTATGAAGACTAGTTTCTGTGGGCCAATTTAGTTTTAGAGCAAAATGTTAATCTCTCTCCTTTGAGGGATGAAGACATGATTGGACATGTTCCTGAGCATTTCGATCAGGTTGCTTCAAATTTAAATGTGGAGGAGCAATGGATGTTCTCTGGAGGTCCCTTTCAACCTCAATTATTCTGTGATTACATGGACTACATCTGACAACTCATTTTTGTGTTCTCAATAGGAACTAAAGTTTGTGTCTTCTACCATTTGCTGTCACAATGTTAGCAACTCTAGATTTTTCTTCACTGTTTTGTAGTTGGTGGGTTTCTGAGTTAAATGAATTAAGAGATTACAGGCACCACTCTACACCACTGTCTTGATGAAGTTATAGTTAAATGAGATTATAGAAGCTTGTCTTCTTTCTTCGACTTTTCAAGACAATTATAATACTCTTCAAAGACTTTCAAAAGCAGTTTCCAAGTCTTTCTTCATATTTTGTTTACTTCTCTTTGAAAACTCTGCAACTGCATTATTTTCTATTCAAATTTCACTTTGTAGGATTTCATCAAAACGACACAGAGAGCTCTTGCCTGTTGTTCATCATCAAGTAAAACAAATGCCAAGCAAGCTGCCTCAATATTAATGTATTCAGCAAGACTTGGAGAGTTCTTTCACAAAGGAGGCAAAAAGGACATTAAACTAGAAATGACATTATCACATATGTCTGTATTTCAAACAATTAAAGCACTGGCAACTGTTGATAACTAGAAACTGAAATGAACTCTTGCTAACAGTTTCTGCTGGAAGCAAATAAATACCAAGAAGAACTACAAAGCAGGTGTATAAAATGTTAATGCAAGCTGAAAAGTGTACACAGATTTTATTTGGCCGTAGAAGTCAGAACCTGGTCAGGCATCTAAACACTATGGTCACTTTTCAGATTTCGGTGGTGTTTTCAACTACCACTTTGGAAATGTGCTATTATATACTATATATTCTAAACTTAAATATATGTCAATAGTCTATGCTTTCAAAGAGAATATCACCTGCTAGAATATATATCACATGCCATAACTTCTCATTCATATTAGAGAACTCCAATGGATACATAACTGCATGGTATTTGACTTTCTGTGCATTCGATACTGCTTCAACAGTATCTAACAAAGGTGTTATTTTTTTCCCACCTTTCAACAACCTGTATAAAATTTACATAGACTTACAAAGTATGCTGACTTCAATTTTAAATAAATGTAAGCTGAAAATTCCAGATATTGACTGAAACTTTTAGCAGTCTGAAATTCTGTCTTCACTCATTATGTGATAGAAAGAAATTACTCTTTTTTTTAAACCAGATCTGAACTTTCACTTGGTTTATTTGATTACAGTTTAGTTCATCTATTTTTCATTATTTTTTAACCATAATGTCTTCTTCACAAAGGAAATTGGTAATGTTTTCTTACTTTGATTCCATTTACTTGAATTTTGGGGCAGAAGCTGAAACAGCTTTGCAACTTATAAAGTGATGATAGTAGGTTACCAGGTAATTTTTCTGAAAGTCTTGAAGTCCTAGTAAGTACTGATCATTTTTCTGAGCATTCCATGAAGTTAAATTGTTAATCAAAAATTGTGAATATCTCCCATTAGGTTCTCAGTTGCTCAAAGGCCACCCATTAACAACAGAACCATCATAAAAGTTTATATTTCTAGCTACAAAAAAGAATTAAACTATTAACTTATTTTTTAACTAGCGGAGATATTCCGAGAGGTTATCCTATAAGGCATGTGCTTACACAATGTGAAATTCAGATCTCCAGGAGTGTGTTTTGCAGTTTCATTCACTGTTGTCATTAGTTTTACTTGTCTTTGATAATGTGGAATCACTGAAGCTGACATCAAAGACATCTTTATTTTCCCCTCAGGAGATTATACCAAAAACAGGGTACTAGAAAGCAATAAGCACAGAATCAGTGATATATTCCCTGAGACAGTGGAAATATTCTAAATAAATTCTAAATAAATATATGTCTAAAGGGTACTACAGGCAGTTAAGTGAGTGAATTATACATTTGAAATTTTCTTCACTAAAATAAAATATGCTGTTGATAACTTTCAGGTGCAACTAAAAAAGCACACCTATGGTATTTTGGTATTTTAGACCTATTGACAGGCACTTGCAGTTGTGTGTAAAGTGTTCTCCCTTTACAGCGATTACTGCAGACCTATATGTAGTTTTTCACTCTTGACAGTTATTTTTCTTCTTTTTGACTTCTTACAGAAAGTTGGAAGTTCTACATTTATTTTTCATTTGTTTTGCAATGAACCTTGAAATTTTCAGAATTTTCCAGAAAATGAAATTGAAGGGAAAACATCTTGAATAGCTAATATTCCATTTAATTTTGATGTCTATTATTATTTTGTTTTGAGTCCAGTAATGAGTGGAGTACCCCACGGATCAATCCTGAGCACATTCCATTTTAACATCTTCATTAACAATCTGGACGATGGTGTACAGCACACCCCCAGTAAATTCACAGATGACACAAAGCTAGGGGTACTGTGCACTTAGTCACATGGTCTGAATTTTTGGGTAGACCTGTGTGGTGCCAGGAGTTGGACTTGATGATCCTTATGGGTCCCTTCCAACTCGGATATTCTATGATTTTATGATTCTATGGGGGTAGTGGCTGACTCACCAGAAGGCAATGCTGCCATCCAGAAGGAACTTAACAGACTAGAGATGGGCTAACAAGAATCTCATGAAGTTCAAAGAGAAGTGCAAAGTCCTGCAACTGGGAAGGAACAACCTCAGGCATCTCTACATGCTGGGGACCACATAACTGGAAAGCAGCTCTGAAGAAAAGGACCTAGGACTCCTGGCGAGCATGAAGTTGAACATGAATCAACAATATGACCTTGCCACTAAGAAGGTTAATGGTATTCTTGGTAGTTCTAGACAGGGTATTGCCAGCAGGTCAAGGGAGGTGATCTTTCATCTCTACTCAGCATCGGTGAGGCTGCACCTGGAGTACTGTGTCCAGTTCTTGGCCTTCCAGTACAAGAGAGATGTGGACACACAGGAAAGAGTCTAATGGAGGACTACCAAGCTGATCAAGGGACTAGAACACTTCTCTTACAAGGGGAAGCTGAAAGAGTTGGGATTTTTCATTCTGGAGGAGTCTCAGGGGGGATCTTGTCAATGTCTATAAATACTTGAAGGCAAGGTGCAAAGATGGAGCCAGGATCTCTTTGGTAGTGCCCAGTGGCAGGACAAGAGGCAATGGGCACAAACTGGAACACAGGAGGTCCTGTCTGAATATCAGGAAGAACTTCTTTATTGTGTGAGTGATGGAGCAGTGGCTCAGGTTGCCTAGACAAGTGATGGAGTCTCCCTCTTTGAGCATATTCAAAAGACATCTAGACATGGTCCTGGGCAACCTGGGTGTCCCTGCTTGAGCAGGAGGTTTGGACTACATGACCTCCAGAGGTCCATTCCAACCTCAGCCATTCAGTGAGTCTGTGATTTATCATATTATAGTACATAAAAACTGAAAGATAAAATGCACGTCAGTCTAATATCTACTTATTTAATTCTAGAAATAATAAATATTTTCTTTTTCTGTGAAACATATGAGTGCAATCAGCACAGTTTTCAAAGAGACTGCACTTACCATTTTTCCCCTACTACGTGCACAGAAGTAAGTATACTGGGATTACATCCCATGTATCCCTTGGATGTTCATATTTGTTAGGTATAAAATATTTCGTTAATAGAAATAAATATTACATAGTATTGCTTAATAGTATTTCTGGGTCATGAAGTACCATCTGAGTGATATCTAAAATTACATGCTTAGGACTATTTTCCTACAAAAACTAACCTCAGTATAAATTAGAATGTCTTTGCAGGAGCTACTTACTACATTGTGTCTGAACAGTTAAACTGTTTTTGTTACAGCGTCTAACTTCAAAATACAAGCTATTTTTCAGAGGACACACCTAGATGTAGACCCAAGTTTACTTATAATTTTGGTTTGTTCTTGGTGTCTGTATGCCAGATTTTATGTTGGCAGGATATTGAAATATGCACTAATCCCATCAGATTGCAAATATAAGAGGGAAAAAGCTGCTCTGTTCTTATAAATATGTTACTATCTACAATCAAAGACAAAATACTGTCAAAGTGAAACCCAGCATTTCTTCTTTTTATTTTGTTCCTGTTCTATTAAGCTTGCAAAAGAAAATTCAAACGCCACTGCACAGCTACTGAATGATAGGGTGTGAAAATTTATTTTGCAGTCAGTAATGAATAACAACAAAGGTGTTTATGTCCGCATATAATTATTTTTAAAGCATGTGGAAAAGGACCTGTTTTTTGGGGGGGATTCCTGTGACAGAAAATAATATATATACATCTAATAATACAATAGATCTTCTTCTTGGATAATAAAATAGATGGTGGTTGTTTTGTTTTGTTTTGGTTTGGTTTTTTGCATATGATGGTTAATTTCTGCCAGTGATTGTCACTACCAACATTAGTAGGAGCTGCTTCTCTGCTGCTTCAGAGGAATTCTTAGAGTCCATGTAACTACTTGTGTCCTAAGGGAATGATCTGAATTACCTATATGAACAACATGAAAATAAATGTTTTTGACACTTGATTACTCTTCCTGTTATGTGTTTAGCCTTTACAGAGTTAAGTAATTCCTGACTATATTTTAGAAGTAATTTTGTATGAATGGGAAGGAAAAAAAATGTATCTTTCCCCATTTTTCCTGTGTTAATGGATTTTCAAACACAATTCTGAATACCAAAAGTTTTAGTTATTGCATTAGATGATTCTTCAATACTCTTGACATACCTGTGTAGTGTCAGAATAGCAGAAACGTTTCTTCAGTTTAAATAAACTAACACATTTATATAAGAGCTCTCTAAATGATATGGAGGCTTTTACTGATTGCTAGCATGGTTAATGTTCATCAATGCTGTATTATGCTTTTAGGAGTGCAGTAATATTGCCCTTAGCTTGTTTTTAAACTAGCCTAAGTTTTCTCATATATCTTTAGAGTTTCAAGGACTAGGGCTATGATAAATTATTTAGATGCATTACTCATCAAAGAGCTGAGATACATAGTTATTCAGACAACTACCTGACAAAGAAAATTTGTTGACAGGATTTCCTTTTTATTCAGTGTCATCTGAGTGTTAACTTTCAAAGTCAAACATTAGGATAGTGTGTGAGGAAAAAGACAAAAAATCTTGTATTAAATAAATGAATGAAATATTGGAAAAACTAGATGCATGTTGGCTTCAATTTCTGTTCCTCACTGCTTTTTTAACTTGATTATCCATGTAATTTTTTTCCTGGGAATCTCACAAATTGTATTAAAACTAACCACCTTCTTACCTCTTCTTCTCTCAGTTGCTACCAAATTTATGACTTTCACTGAGCAATGGAAAAACATGTAATAATGAAATTTGTTGTGACTTTAATTAATTAATTTAGAAGGTTTAAAAAATTTTTTGAGATCTATATGAATTCATTTTTGCATATATTTCTTCTTATCTACATAATTCACTCGTTTCTTTAAAAACTTACCTATATTACCAATACAATTGAAGATACACTGTCACGTGCTTTTAAATTCTATGTGCAAGAATTGCAAGTGTTGCAATTGGATTATAGTCATCTGAAAGTCACATTCCCCTCCAGAAAACATCCCTAGAATTCTTGTAACATATTATATCAACAAAGTTAATCACCATGTTGTAATTAAATTGATAGGGAGATTCCGAGATCAAATGCAGGGCATTATAAATAGCTACCAAGTTTACGGGATTAGCTTATTTTTCACTGCAGCTTTGTTACAGGTTCATGTACATCCACTTTTACTATTATTATTATTATTATTATTATTTATTTATTGACACCCTAGGTATGAACTGATCTCCTAGAAATCTTAAGCTTAGGAATCTCCAAAATTCTGTCCCCGCTTTTATGAAATTGAAGTTAAAGATTAAAGAAAAATCATTCCTTCAGGAAGGCTTTTGTTGGAAAATATTGTATTACCATCAGGGGAATGTCTGTAGGCAGAGTGGAAAACAACTTTATTGTTAGTAGAAAACTTGGTGCGGAGCACTGCTCTTTTTTTCCTCCCAGAAATCTGAATGTATAGAGGAAGTTTTCTAGCCCTTTCTTCTATTTTCATTCCATTACCTTCTCATCAAAAATCTGAAATGCCAAGGAAGTGGAAATCTGAATGCCAAGGAAGTGGAAATAAGGACTAAGGTCTTTTAGTCCTGCATTGAGATCTCTGCCCTTTGAGATGCACAAAGGAGTGCCCTTTCTGCTTGTTCTGATTTTGGTATGATTAATTTTAAATTATTATCTGCACATGGTCCATTCCAAGCAAGGAATGTAGCAGGGTAGCTCACTCCCTGAGGCAGCATGGACTTCAGCTTTTTTCCACCACAGTTTGAAGACAAGCTAAAAGTCATCCTTGATAAAAACTCCACATGCTAAATCCTTATGCAAAAAGTGGAGCCATGGACTCCCAAGACTTTTTTTTTTTTTTTTCCAAATAAAATCATGACGTGTCTTTGCCTTAGAGAAGTATGTTAAGACTTAGGTAGAGCAGGCATATCTTCAGTCCCAGGCAGTGTGGGGAAGTCAAGTAGGAGTTAGTACAGAGAAAAAGGCAGCCACAGTCACAGCCAGAGCCCAATGGGATATCTTCAAGAATTTTACAATGACATATAACTAAACGGTCTTACACATGACCAGCTTTCAGCAAAATAGATGATAATTTTGAGTGTGAGGATGGTTAAAATTTTAGGCAGCTAAGTAAATCTCTGAGTAAAAAATGTAAGTGCCATAACAAATTAAAAAATATATAAATCACTCAGTCTTAAATTCATCTTGAGATTCCATGTCAAAATATTTTGTATACTGCTGTTAATGCCTCTTCAATTTTGTAACACTATGGAGAGAGAAGAGGGAGAAGAAAACACAAACATTTACGTCAGGGAACACTGATAAAAGTGAATCAAGATTCTCTTTAGGGGATCATCAATCGGAAAGAAGCAGGACATTTTCTGGGGGGTAGACTCTTCCATTTTTTCCTTTTATTAACTTTCTTCAAGTCTACATGGCTAACTACAACTGCCATGTGATTTTTTTTATGAAAGTTGCAAATCTCTTTTGTTCTCTAAGAGTAGTTTCTCTAACACAACTGAGCAGATGTAAGGAATGACATAGGTACTTTTTAAGAGGAAGAAAAAAAAAATGAATTTTAGGGGGGGAGAAAAAAAAAAAACTTTATAATAGAAAGTATTCAGTGTATTCTATAGGCAAGTATCATGACAAATATGTACATTTTATTATTTTAAATTTACATTATAACTTAAGAGATTTTGCTTTAGCCATATCATAGTAGCAAGAAAGAGCTACAATTTTTAAATTAAAAATACTGCTCTCTGGACCAGGAATAGACCTATAATTTTAATTGCCAAGATATTTCAGTTTGAAAATATAAAATTAAATAGAGTTAGATCTTAAAGAACTTTCTTGATTCTTCAAAAAGTGGATAGACTCATAAAAGAAATTAATATTAGAACAGTTTTCTTTTTAGCTCATCTTGCCTCTGGACTGCCACTGAAGTGAGTTAAAAATATAAGCTTTTGGTTATAATATAAGCTTTTGCAATGCATGTTTTATCTACCTTGATGTTAAGGATTTTTCTACAAGGCCTTTAAAGCCTTTAGCATTTTGCTTTGGGAGAACAGCTTTCAACTGTAAGGAAGATAAATTTTCCTAGTAGTTTTGTCTCTCCCTAGTGGTCTACTTGCTGGAGGTCTTTAAGTTTGCTGTTCTGTAGAGATTTAGATTTAAAGTGGGAAAAAAAAAAAAAGAAAGAAAGAAAAAAAAAAGATGATATTTATCTGAAAAAAAAACTGATACAAACTTTTAGAGGACTATGACTGAGATATAATATTAATTGTCTGCATCCACGCTTCTGATTTTGTCTTCTTGATACATTGTTTAGTAAAGTGTAGACATAGAATATTGGGTGTATTATTGTGTTGGTGGTGTATGTTAGTTTTTCAGTTACAGTTGTTTATGGATTTCTTTTAAATAGTTTGTTTTGTTCCAGAAATCCATATTAAATTATTTTCTCAAAATAGCATAATACTCTTGGCTGTTTTTTTGCTTGCAAAGTATGCTTGACAAAACCCTTCACCTGGATTTAATCTAAAGGAAGAAAGACTTGAAAAATCTGTGATCATTCACTTAAAGGAAACAGATTCTGAGAGAGCAGGAAAGAATGTTTGACCCTGACCTTTATTCTGTAGGATGTAGATTATATTTCTGTACAGATTTAGACCAGTAGTCTTTTATATAGCATCACTTTTCCCTAATCTACATTTTATTTAAAAGAAGATATTGTAGTTAGTCTAAATCAATCAGTTATTGGAAATCAGTAATTTAATTCCTAACCACTTGCTTCTGTGATATGGGAAGCCAGGTAATTTTGACTGTATGATGAGATGTTTTGACATTTTCAAATGCAAACATACTCATTCCAGGCTAACTTCTGATCTTGATTATACTATTCTACAAACACAGAAGTAGCTCCATAAGAGTTTGTAATTTGTAATGCCATAACTAAGACAGTCTGCTCCAGTGTCGCTTGTTGTGTATGTTTATCAACATCCTTGTTGTTGTTAACTTTGTTTTCATTGTTTCCCATCTCAAATTCATTGTTCTGAGAGTCTAGTAATGACTCCTGATCCCTTGGCTCAGATCCCATCTCTGTTAAAGCTTTGTCCGGTTGAGTGCAAAATGCTTGTATCTCTTTATGGCAATCACTCAGATGACTTATTAGGTGCACCATGCTGGTACTAAAAAGATTGCATACCTTATAGTCACGGCATTTTGCGATCTGGGCATGACTCCTTCTCATCCGTACATCATATTTTAGATCCTAGAGGAATGCTTCCTGCCAGAAAAAATATTTAATCCCATTATTAAATTAATCTATGAGCTTTTCTTTTTTCTAATATGCCTCTCCTCTCCCCTCCTCTCCCCTCCTCTCCCCTCCTCTCCCCTCCTCTCCCCTCCTCTCCCCTCCTCTCCCCTCCTCTCCCCTCCTCTCCCCTCCTCTCCCCTCCTCTCCCCTCCTCTCCCCTCCTCTCCCCTCCTCTCCCCTCCTCTCCCCTCCTCTCCCCTCCTCTCCCCTCCTCTCCCCTCCTCTCCCCTCCTCTCCCCTCCTCTCCCCTCCTCTCCCCTCCTCTCCCCTCCTCTCCCCTCCTCTCCCCTCCTCTCCCCTCCTCTCCCCTCCTCTCCCCTCCTCTCCCCTCCTCTCCCCTCCTCTCCCCTCCTCTCCCCTCCTCTCCCCTCCTCTCCCCTCCTCTCCCCTCCTCTCCCCTCCTCTCCCCTCCTCTCCCCTCCTCTCCCCTCCTCTCCCCTCCTCTCCCCTCCTCTCCCCTCCTCTCCCCTCCTCTCCCCTCCTCTCCCCTCCTCTCCCCTCCTCTCCCCTCCTCTCCCCTCCTCTCCCCTCCTCTCCCCTCCTCTCCCCTCCTCTCCCCTCCTCTCCCCTCCTCTCCCCTCCTCTCCCCTCCTCTCCCCTCCTCTCCCCTCCTCTCCCCTCCTCTCCCCTCCTCTCCCCTCCTCTCCCCTCCTCTCCCCTCCTCTCCCCTCCTCTCCCCTCCTCTCCCCTCCTCTCCCCTCCTCTCCCCTCCTCTCCCCTCCTCTCCCCTCCTCTCCCCTCCTCTCCCCTCCTCTCCCCTCCTCTCCCCTCCTCTCCCCTCCTCTCCCCTCCTCTCCCCTCCTCTCCCCTCCTCTCCCCTCCTCTCCCCTCCTCTCCCCTCCTCTCCCCTCCTCTCCCCTCCTCTCCCCTCCTCTCCCCTCCTCTCCCCTCCTCTCCCCTCCTCTCCCCTCCTCTCCCCTCCTCTCCCCTCCTCTCCCCTCCTCTCCCCTCCTCTCCCCTCCTCTCCCCTCCTCTCCCCTCCTCTCCCCTCCTCTCCCCTCCTCTCCCCTCCTCTCCCCTCCTCTCCCCTCCTCTCCCCTCCTCTCCCCTCCTCTCCCCTCCTCTCCCCTCCTCTCCCCTCCTCTCCCCTCCTCTCCCCTCCTCTCCCCTCCTCTCCCCTCCTCTCCCCTCCTCTCCCCTCCTCTCCCCTCCTCTCCCCTCCTCTCCCCTCCTCTCCCCTCCTCTCCCCTCCTCTCCCCTCCTCTCCCCTCCTCTCCCCTCCTCTCCCCTCCTCTCCCCTCCTCTCCCCTCCTCTCCCCTCCTCTCCCCTCCTCTCCCTCCTCTCCTCTCCTCTCCTCTCCTCTCCTCTCCTCTCCTCTCCTCTCCTCTCCTCTCCTCTCCTCTCCTCTCCTCTCCTCTCCTCTCCTCTCCTCTCCTCTCCTCTCCTCTCCTCTCCTCTCCTCTCCTCTCCTCTCCCCTCCTCTCCCCTCCTCTCCCCTCCTCTCCCCTCCCCTCCCCTCCCCTCCCCTCCCCTCCCCTCCCCTCCGCTCCCCTCCCCTCCCCTCCCCTCCCCTCCCCTCCCCTCCCCTCCCCTCCTCAGTGGGTTTGCACACTGCTTAACACACAGGTACTCCTATTTTTTATACTCTTATTTTATAGACAGTGCAAGAGGTAGGAGTGGGAATAGGATTACAGAATCACAGAGTCATAGAATTGTAGGGGTTGGAAGGGAACTCAAGAAATCTTTGGGTCCAAGCCCCCTGCCAAAGTAGGTTCCCTAGAGCAGATTACCCAGGTAGGCGTCCAGATGAGCCTTGAATATGTCCAGAGAAGGAGACTCAACAACCTCCCTGGGCAGCCTGTTCCAGTGCTCCGTCACCCTCACTGTGAAGTTTTTTTCCATGTTCGTGCGGAACTTCCTGTGCTCTTACTTCCAAGAATTATAATAAAGTGCAGTGGTATTTAAAGCTTATACACCCAGAATGTTCTCTAATAAATTCTCTCAAAGTTAGAAATTATTTGCACTTTAAATACTGTATGGTCCCACAAAATAATGTCATTTGGTTGGCTGAAGCAAACTTAAAATATATAGCTCTCTTGCTGATGATTATATGCCTTGGTCCTGATGGTCTCAGAATTCAATTTTTGATATGGGAGCTTTCTATTTCTACATCAGTGCATCTATGATTCTCAATCAAATGCTATGGATTCATTAGGCTGACAGCTTAAGAAGAATTGTATCATTCCATCTATTTAGGAAATATTAAAAAGAAAAAAAAGGGGGGTTAGACATTGACTTACCTGTAAAGTTCATAGCCCATTTGGTAGCCCTTGAAAAAGAAGAAGTCTAGCTTAGATCTGGGAGAAAAAGGGAAAAGGGAAAATGTTCTTTCTCAGTTTTCAAAACATTTTTTGCTCCTTCAGAAAGGACGGACAGATGTGGGGCCAGATTCATCAAGTTGGATAGCAGGTTGCTCCAGAGGAAGATGAGGAGCTGATACAACTGCCTCACATGTAGTGTGGTCATAGGAAATACTGAAAAACACACTAATGAAGTTTTAAAAACTGAAGAATTGGGAAGGTGGCAGTCCCTGAAATTGTATTTGAGGGGCAGGGAATTACATCCTTTGCACTGCTGTAAAATGAAACTGTACTGTTCCCTAAGAGATATGTAACTTCTGTGATGAAACCGAGGGGGCTCAATAGGACTCAAAGATGTATTTAAAGAAATTAATGAGAAAGGGACTGCATCATTAGAGAAATTCTTATACAGAATCAATCAATATCTGACAGAATTCATACCAAATGTTCAGTTAACCTCTTATTTTTTAGAATACATTCTATGAAGTTATGAGAAATATTTTGTATCCTTTAGATGATCTTTATTATCGAAAATAACCTAGATGTCTACATCGTTTTCTCAGAGCTGCTTGAAATGCTGTTCATATTTTTTTAATGTTTCTTTTTCCTAATGCAAATTTGAAATAGATTTTTTCTTTGTGACATTAATATTACCTTTATCCATCAAAAAAATAAAAATACCAGATTTTTTTTTTTAATATTGTCAAACAACATAAAAATAGGAGTGAATCTGAGGAGTCTTTGGTCCAGTATATTACTAATATTTTTGTATGCTTGTTCCGATATTGTCAAAAATAATACATGATTGTCTATCCTTTATTCCTTTATTATATTACTGTGTTTTGTGGTCTCTCTCAATTATTTAATCTCCAGATGCTAAAACATGAGGTGTTTTACATCTGTGATACACTTGGAGTAATGTTTTAATATTCTTTGTTAGATGCAGAAAGTTCATCCTATACTTCCTTGGAATGTTGACAGTAACCACTTTGCTCTCCTGTGACCAAAACCATCAATAAATAAAAATGACCTTTTCTGCTCAGCTAAGATGTAATGAAAGCAAAATATTCAGTCTACAAACACTCAGACAAAATCCTATGATCTACAATATGCCTTGTGCTTGTAATTTTCATGACAGAATAGATTTGTTATGAGACTTTTTATGTGCAAAGAGGAAACTCGTTTCTCAGAAGTCATCTACTCCTCTATCCCATTTGTAAAAGATACACTAAGCTCCCAGTAAATCAATCAGACAACTGATTTCATGGGTTAGTCAGGGTGAAAATGGCAATTTTAACACTTTATTGTAAATTAATGGTGAAAATATTTTAACACAAAAAACTATATACTAAAAGCTCTTTGATGCCTACTGGAAATAAATTTGTATTGAATAGTAATGAAATTCTGCCTAAAAAAAAAGATATTTATATTTTAAAATATGAACAAAGTAATGGCAAGTCAAGATAACCTTAAAACAATCTTTTCATAAGCAAGTAGTATATGCATGAAGGTCTGCTTCTGTAGTGTTTCAAAGATTATTACCATATTAAATCAGATATTACCGCCTCAGGAAAGAGCATGTTAGTATTATCTATGACTTTTTAAACTAAGTGTCAACCTGATGTACATGGTATACAGATTTATAGTAATTCCAGTTTATCTAGGACTTTATCCTGTTTCCATTAAAGGCAGCTTAATCTCTTATGGGAAGCTTAAAAGAATCTGTGTGAAGTTGCAAGTACTAGGATAAAGCTACAAGGTAGAAAATAAATAAATAAATAAAAAATCTTAAGTCAGAATAAATCTGAAACACATGCTTAACTCTCTGATGAAGTCCCAGTGCATACTCAAATACTCAAACTATTCATTATTTGTGATAAGGTACTGTGATAACCACACACGAGGTTCTTCTGTTCTCCTTACCAGGCTTCACACCACATAGCTTCACTTGGACTTCGCAAAATGTACAGAGCCCCCCATAACATTCAAAGATAACTCTGGAGGAAGCACTCAAGAGACAGTTATCTCTTCATCTCAGCAGTGGTATTACTTACCCCATCTTTCCTTGTTTTTGCTCTGATGAACGAAGTCACACCTCCACCACTATATCTATTCAAAAAGGTTGAAATGAAAATATATAACTTCAATGCAGAAATCAGGAAAAGTCTATAAAATATGAAAAAAACAATAAGATTAAGAAGATATTAGTTACTGTGGGAGGGGAAAGGTATGTTCAATACAGCCTTACAAGGTTAAGGGAAACTAATAAGCATGAAAAAAGGTTGTTTTAATGTTTTAGTACAATAACCTTATTTTCATATTTGCATTTTATCTGGAACACAGATAAAATATAGGTTTTTACATGTTTTTACATCTTTTAATTAAAGCACCATAACTTTTCTATGATTTTAACTTAAATTTCTTACTTGTAAACTCTCCTTAGTGTTTTGTTTCTTTTTCTTGTTTTGTGAATTAACTGTCTCTGTCAAGATTGTCAGAGAGAGTAGTGAGATATGTTCAAAAGGGATAATAAGAGGGATAATTCATAACTCAGTTGAACCAATGAAGCTCATGACTTATGTCTCTAAACAATTATTTGTTCAGGGGTAAGGATGATTTCATACGTTGCAAAAACTTTATAATCAGATTATTTATGATAACTTTCATAATTGAGAACAACAGAGAACTGTTAAAAAAGTAATACATATATTTTAATTTTTTTTTCAGATTTTCCTTACCTACTCTCTTAATTATCATCTTTTATTTTCATTGTTTCAAATGCTAAATATACACTAAAAGAGTGAAAGCTATAACATAATACCCCAAATATATAGGCATTTTATAGAGGGATTTTATGAAGTCGATAGTTGAGTATTTTCTTTACATTTTAATGCTGTGCCCATTTCCATGCAATTTATAGATGCATTAGAGAGTCTTTAAAATTGCATAAGACTATGAGAGACAGAACTCAAAACTAATATGATGTCATTATATCATGAGATTAGTGTTAGAGATGAACAAGAATACTCTCAAATAAGACCACAATTAAGTGTTATGTTTTCAATTTATTTTACAGGATTAGTTGTAACACAAAATCTGTCTGTTAAAATTTTTCATCATATAATCTCAGTCTTAAACATATGCTCCTTCAAAATGATTTCCTAAATATGTCCACAAAATCTAATTGTTTAAATCAAAGCAAATGAAAATTACTGCAAATATACTACAAAATAATCTGAGTGACAGACCAGAACAAATATTAAGAAGAATTTTGTGCAGTTCCCCAACTGCATAATAGTTACTGTGAAACAAAACATATTTGTGGATTTAGTATCATAAATAGTGCATCCATACATCTTCCTGCAAAATTTGCTGTGTTTATGACAAAGAAACCAGTTTGGTTGCACTGATAACTTGGGGGAATCTGTTAAAGGAACTGTTTATTTAATTTTATTTTATTTTTAGAACCCTTTCTACCTTCAACCTTCCTTAGATTTAGATTTTTCTTTCATTTGCTACTCCTATTCCCCATCAAAGTACTACTTCAGATAAGCACTGGAAAATTTAGGTGATGACTCTGGCAGCAGCATAATATAAAGGCAATCTAAAATGAAGTTCAAAGGCTGTTACGTTGTGTCATTTGTGTTTCCACTCTTCTTGAGAAAATGTTGTTGGGACTCTGATTTTCAGTTTACCCTTGCGTTTATACTGTTGGTATTCCAGAAGGCTATTCTGGTTATCAAAGATTTCTCAGAAAGAAACCTTCAGCATTTTCACAGCCTTCTTTATATTATTTAAGAATTAAGCATAATAAGACTTCCATCTTCTGGAAGAGAACAAAGATCTCTGCCTGCCTGTCCTGTTCCTGTTGGTGCAGAAGACTACATGCCTTGGCACAGTGCTTTAGCTATTACTAAAGACATGGAAATTTGGTATGCCTAAACAAAATACATGTAAGAAAATGGAAATAATGAAATACCTAAATAGCATGACTGACTTGTCCTAATTAAGTAACAGCAATAGAACAAAAAGTTATGAAAGCTTTTTCAAAATCTTATCTGTTGCTTCCTCCTTAATGCTAAGCAACTAACTTGACTGAAGACCTTGAACCATTGCTATAATCTGTGATACTGTACCAATATAGGTCACATTGGAATGCTTCCAATCTTCTGTCTCTTATTTTTTAATTCATTTTTATTATAAAACTAATACATGAGAAACCACAGATGCTAAAGCAATTTTAACAAATGTTCATGCATTTATACCAAAAATTTTACAGTCTGTCAAATTATATATTCCATGAGTTTTTTTTTTTTTTTAATAAAATATCTGTCTTTATTAAAAGTGCATTAAAATGAATGAGGGTGGAAGATGATGTTCACTGAGCAATTAGGCTGATTTAAACGTGCCTGACAAGACTCTAGAAAAAAAAAATTAAAAAATAGCAGCTTAGTGTAGTATCGCATACATATATCATAATGGATTTAAATACACACTAAAATGCATTTAGAAAACAACTACATGTACTGAAAGAAACAGTAACAGTTCATATCCTTTAACAAATATGCATAAGATGGGAACAAAAGCAGGTAAGCACATATTAAGTGAAGCTGTGTCAGTGTTATATATCTTGCTACAACACATGATTCTTTAAATGAACTTAATACAACTGTAAAGGCAAATATTCTACTGCATAACGAAGGAAAATGAACTTGTAAAATATCATTACAATAGTCATAAATGGTATTACTGTCAGTACTGTGCCACTAATTATGTCCAGATAGCAATGATTATTTTACCTGTGCAATGAGTGTGTTTCTAGTGTGCTAATCAGTTAAAGCATTAGTTATGAAAATCAAGATATAAAATTATAAAACAAAGAATTAACCCGCATTTTAATCATATTGAAGAATTTCAATATGGCTTTTGGAATATGTTGTCCAAGAATTCAATTGTAAATGTTCCTTCTATTTGGTCACTAACTACATCACTGATTTAGGATATATAAAGCAAGATAGCTTTACAAAATACAGAATTGCAACAGAATGACATTGCTAATATAGATGTTAAGCTTTTAGATATGCAACATGCATATCATGTGACTTAAGCCAGCTAATATAAAGTGGTTTCAAATTTCTGAACACAGACGCAATTTTGTCATTAATATCGTGTTTTAACATTGTCATGTCCAATCTGCATTTGAAATCATAGGATCATAGAATCATTAAAGTTGGAAAAGACCTCCAAGATCATCTGGTCCAACCATCACCCTACTACATGTCACCCATAAACCATGTACCTAAGCACAAAGTCCAGCCTTTCACTGAGTATGTTCAATGAAATGTTCACTGAGTATTTTGTATTTGCTTATAAAGAAAAAATAGAATTCCAGATTTCAGGTCCTCTGCTGTCTGTATTTGATAAGATCAACATATGAGTTGAATTTGTTTCTCTGGTTTATATTCCAATATAATATGTCTGAGATATTACACACTTTAAAAACAGATAAAATAAGAACTTGTTATTAAGTATAATTGATATTAATATTAAATATATTTACTTTTTAAGTGGATAGCATTACAAAATGCAAAGTAAGCATGTCTTTATGAAAAACTATTTTTGTGAAGTTATGATTAATTATAAGATCTGATTTTAGTTTGATTCCTATTGCTAACATAGGATTAAACTATGCAAACACATGGTGATATGTTTAGATATGCCCACATGATTAACTCCATTTCCCCAGCTCTGCAGATTTTGGCCCATTTTTTGGTAAAACAAGGGACTCCAAGAAGCATGTCTGTGGATGTCTGTCTTAGAAAATCCCATATTTAAAAATAAGTGTTATTAGGACATTGTATAAAAGGACGAAACCTGATCTAATTTAAAAAAGACAGACCATAATTAATATTTTCCTAAATTATTTTACAAGTAAATAAATTGTCCATTCTTTAGAAGTTCGTGTAACATGAAATCTTGTTATGGACTACAAAAATAAAATGGATTTCCCCAAACTCCTTGAATGAAGCAAATATTGACTAGGGATTTAAATTCTCCTCCTTGCAGGAAGTTTGTCCAAGACCTTTTGTGATACTCTTAGTAGGATTATAAAAATTTGCCCAATCACAGCACACAGTTGCAGCCCAACCAAATGCTTGAATGAAAAACATCAGCCTGTTCTTTCTGTGACTGCTGGAATATTAGTGTATCTTCACCTTTTAATTTGCACAGGCTAATTAGAGAAGAGTTGTTACTGCAAGTTTCTTCACCCAGGTTGGGAAAGTCAACATGATATCCTTTTTTTTATTGTTATTATTTATTGAGTAGAAGGTGATTCAAAATACATTTTCACTGTCATTGCCAAACAATACAGTTTTGGAGACCTTTTCTCCTTTTTTTCCTTTTTTTTTTTTTTTCTCATTACATACGTCTTAAATTATCTAATGGTTTGCTTGCTTTCACAGAAAAATTCTTAGTATGCATTCGGAGAGAGAGATATTTTTTAAAACCAACAGTGTAATAGATCAGCATGACTGAGTGTTTTTCCTTATGGTATTCATTGGTTCGGCATGAAATACAACACATCACTTACATTGTATTCATTAAAGAGTCTGCACATAAAATATTTAAAGTAAGAACAGAGAGCCCTCAACAGAAGTTAAATAGCCCTAGGGGAGAGGAACTATTGCTAGAGTCTAGTCAGTCTATCAATCTTAGAAATATTAACACCCTAGAAGAATTTAGTATGCCTATCAAACAAAATTCTATAAAGTTGTATTAAAAAGGAAAATAATGCCAGTCTTGCATATATTATATTTTGTTTATTGAACAGATTGTTTTGAAAAATAAGTAAACAGGAAAAAAAAAAAAAGAAACATTTGTAGGTCTTTATAAAGATTGTAAAGAACCTTGTTTGCCCGCTAACATGGACATATAATGCTTTAAATGAGAAACAAACAAGATGTAGCCTAGAAAAATAACCTAAAATTATATCTATACCCTGATTTTTTTGTTGTTGTTGCTTTCGGTTTTTTTCCTAGTACATATTCCATCTGAGTTAGAAACCCTCCTCTCCGCTCCCCTCCCCTCCTACTGCCCCTTCTTTAGAAGCCCAGTAGGTGGTTTTCATTCTTTTAATTTGTAATGAATACTGATCGACATACTCGCTTTTCAGACAGTCTCGGTTTAGCCTCTAGCTGAGTCTGTCTACCTTTTTAGTATGTCTTATCAGTAAATTAATTAGAAAAAGCTGATGAACACCTGCTATTTTACCTCTATTTGTCCCTAAATCATGGAGGTTCCATAAGAAAGCAAAACTTTTTGAAAGATCTAGAAACACAGGTATCTGTAAACCCGTTATTATTAATAAAGAAAATATATTATTTGAATTAATGGAAATAAAACCTGTGTTCATTAATAGTAGTTGAAAGAATAATTCTTTCTCATTATGTTCTAAAACTTTTTGGATTTTAATTGTCCACTTTTCACTTGCTGAACAACAGTCAGAAAATTATACCAAATATTTTCTATATAAAGGCCTTGCTAATGAAAGCAGACTTAGTCATAAACCTAAATTTAAGTACACGGTGAAGCGTTTTGCTAATAGAATTATATATGTGTTTTAGGCAGCTTAGCAAGACACTTCTTCAGAACAGAATTTTAATACAAATGAAATAAAGTACCAAAAATTTTGTACGAGTAAGATTTTACTTTTACTAACATATAATGGAGGTAACTTCATTGAATTTACAACCACTATGTGGGAAATCAGAATCCAGTAAGAAGACTATACAGAGAGGAAACTTTCGAAGGAAAACTGGAAAAATTAAGAGCTTTGCTTACCTTATTTTCATGTTTCTGGTAGATACGTTTCGCTCCTTCTTGATAAAGAGTTGGACTTTGGTCAACCCTCAATCCAGTGCATCTGCATTCTGCAGTGCATCTGCAAGCATTTAGGACCTAGTAAATAAAATGGATAATCTGCCTTTTAAGTACAGTATTTTCCAAAATGTCCCTATTGCTATTTACTTTCATTGTAAGATGAAATGAATTCCTTAACAAGCATGTGATTTCCAAAGTCTGAAGTGTCCCAGTAATGTACATCAGATGGATTTTCAAAACTGAAAGTATCAACATCTATATGTCCCAAAATTTCCCCCACTGGTGTTTCTCATGCTAAAAAAGTGAATATCATCTTTACAACAAATGAGTAAACAAAAGGACAAGCTTATGTATTCTGAAAATATTTTCAGAAATAGATTCCAAATTGATGATGGTTATAATAATATATTTTTGTCAGAACCTACCCGATACCACTAATAAAGTGACTGAAAACCAGTGACTGAAAACCTCTAAGGGAATGTGGATGGTAGTAATGTGAACATAGAACATGTATGAATACTGTATGAGAAGATGAACTATAACTTCTCTTTAAAGAAGAGGAGTAAATATTTGTATAGGTTACTACATAATACCTACATACACAATCTGATAGCTGCACTGCTGAGCAGATAAGACTTTATTGTTTCTTGTGAAATATTTTACATTGCTTTCTCAGGGAAAAAATGAATAAAAATCTTTTTTGATTTCATCTCAAAGTGCTTCACTGTTTTTCATTTTCACAGAAATTCTTAGCAAATTGAACATCCTTCAAAGAGTCCTATTTCTACCCTTGCTCCCAAGAACCCAGAACCCCTGCCCTTTTATACCTCCTAGACAACTTTATCAATTGTATCATTCTCATAAAAACACTACTTGTCCTCCATTGCATTGTTTCCAGAGTTTCTTAAAAAAATCATTTATCTGTGTTATGTATTTTCTACGTCACTGCACTGCTTCAATATGTCTCCTCATACTGCAACAGAAACAAGTGTTGCCTCTTCTTCCTTCTGTGTAAAAAGAAAGAGGACAGCATCAGCATTTAATACAGGTAATAAAAATAAAATAAAATGTTGTTTTTAAAGTCTATGTAGACATAACCTCATCTCAGATACAATTCAGGCCATCCCCACATCTTTTAAGCACCAAAATTAAAGGAATCTTTCTTTGCATTTATCTTATTTGCCAAATACAACATAACAAAATGCATACTATATTTTAATCCTGTATATAGTTCTACTCCTTTGATGCAATTAATTCTCCCCAATAATGGATTTATTCAATCTGTTTAACAAACTGATTCCTTATCTTTCAAATTCTTCAGAAAAACAACTATCTTCTTGGTCTATAACTGTACAGTACAATTTCTGTATACACTTTATGATTCTTATATCTTAAAGGCATGACTGATATGGCTATTAAAAACTTTTTCAAATCCTGTATCATCCCTTTGTTGATTTGAATTGTCACATGCATTTTGCTAAATTTTTATCACTATTTCAATGAAACCCTTTTGATAAAAGTTCATAGTAAGAATTGAAAAAATTCTAGTTTGTCAATTTTCAGTGAAAACATAACTTGATATGTATTTTAAATGGAAATAATTTGATAAGTAAGGATTGTTTCCATCAAATTTTTGCAGAAACAAGAATGTTTATAACAAGATTCTTTTATATTTTCTATGAAAATATTTAATTTTGTTTTTCATATAAAATATATATACATATAAATAGATACATAGCTTTCACAATGGTTTTCTCTACTTTGAAACCTGAGGTATGACAAACCTAAGGAAGCCATCAGAAAAGAGATGTGTATGTCTGTTTCCTAAGTATTAAAGTGATTGTCACATAATAAACTCTTAAGTATTTTAAGAAATTTCGTACGTCACAGTATATATTTTAAAGGGATAATTGGAAGAATAGCTAGCAAAGCCAACTGTATATACCCTATCATATCATAACATTTTTTTCCCCTGGTGTAGTGAACAACATGGTTAACTGGTCATTCTTTTTAAGTCCCTAAAATGAACATTAATATACTTACCAAAAGCAAGAGGTGCTGAGACTAGAGAAGCTTTGGGAATTCATCCTGTCTACTTGCTTATGAAGGTACGGTTAGTAGAGAAATGAATATTACCTTTCCTACTGTAGGACATCATTCCACTTCTTTTTCATTAGGCCTCAGGAAGTAATGTATTGGTTAAAAGAATAGAATGTATTCCAAGAAAGGAGTAAGAATTCAATAGTAAGAAGGCCATACTTAAGGCTAATACCAAAGGAAAAATAAAACTAAGTCCTGTGTTACTACAAGAGTTACTACAGTGTTATTACTACCCTTTGGACATCTATCTTTGAGACCAAAACCAAAGTATTTTCAAATTGTCCTGTCTCATTTATGTAGCAGAGTAAGATACCTGAAATCAGAAACCTGGCTAATTTTTACCCTTGGTAGTATCATCCTTCTGTCCAACTGTCTGTCCATCAGTCTAAGGGAAAGAGGGATAGCCCTGTCTACATTAGTGATCAACAGCTAGTATTGCTTTAATTCATTTTTTCAGGTTCTCCCAGAGCTTGCAGACAAATTTGGTGGAAAATATTCACTACCTCTAGCTTATCTCAGCATTACAACATTTTGGCAGGTCAACATGAATTTCTTACTCTGTATGTACCAAATATATACGAAATGAAAAGTACACACATCCAGTAATATGTGCTATCACCAGAAGAATGTAAGTTTAGACAAGCATAACATCGATCCCCAAATATAACCAACACTTAAAGATTTAAGCATTAACATTATTCATCACAAAACATGTTCACTAGAACACCTGAAAAGTGTACCTCTGGAGAGTCTTTATTAGGTTTTCCTTTGCTGTTGTTTTTCCCTAGTCTCCCAGATAAATGATAATCTGTGATAACAGCAGATTTTGGGAATTTAATTACTGTTTATAAAACCTTTATTCTCTCTCAAACCTACAGTTGTTTATTCATTTAGAAAATTATCTTGTTCTAAAATTTCCAGGGATAAACATCCTTCATGGAACAAATAATGTTTAACAACCAATACGGTGAATTTAGAAAATAGGTTAGCATTATATTTAATAGCTGTTGTGAGGCTTATTTGAATATTATGTTGAGACAATATGACATTTTCTAAGTCTTACATAATACGTTCTTAGGAAAATATTATTTTTTACAAAGCAATACAGTTTAAAAATAAGAAGTGTCTTCACTGTGAAGAAAAAATGATCAGGAGCTAGAGCATTAGAATGCCCGTAAGCTGAAAGATGGTGTTCAAGCAAATATATCAGGTATTTCTATGGATTATTCCTGAAAGACATCTGTATGTAATCAGTTTTTTTGTGACTAGAATAGTGCTAATGCATTCCTCTGCCCTCTCATCTGTCATTACCCTCAGCCTCACAAAGCTTTCCAGCCATGCAATCCTTTCTGTTACTTTCATCTACTTTTCTACCTCCCAGTTCACCACTATTTGTTAGATCTTGTCTTTTTTCCTTCCACATCCACATAAGCTGCTTGTTCATCTACTCCAAAGCCAAAAATCTGTCCAAGTACTTCTTATCTTTTTATTACTGATTGTTACAGTCTATTCCTAGCTGAACTCACTGCTACACATCTTCCCTCCTTTCAATCCTTTTTAATGCTACTGGCTAAGTCACTTTCTTATTGCTGTTTTGATCAGATTTGGTTTTTCCTTATACTTTCTTTAAGACTCCCTCACAGACTGTGTCATGTTCAGGCTCCTCAGTTTCTATTTTTCAAGCTTTGAGTAATTTATAGCTCCAGCCTAATTCTTCAGCATTGTCTCTTTTTACCTATTCTGTGACTGTGCATACAACATGTTTCCCTTTATTTTTTGATTCCAGGACTTCGCCTTTCCCTTTGCTGCTCATTCTGCCTTGAGCTGGTCTACTGAGAACTGATCTTTTTTCTTTTTTTTTTATTTTTTCTTTTAAAATGAAATTGCCTTCTCAAATACAAAGTACAGATGTAAAGTCTTTCAGAGAAATGTTGGTTGTTGTTAGTAATAAAATATAGCAAAGACAGAACAACCTGATAGCCAGCTACAATGAGGTCACTAGTGGATGAGGGGAGAGCAGCAGATTTTATTTTGACTTTAGTAAGGATTTTCTCACTGTCTCCAATAACATTTTGATAGACAAAGTAATGAAATAAGGACTAGATAAACAGACAGGCAGGTGAACTGAAAATGACTAAAATGTCAGGCTCAGAGGACTGTGATGAGTGGTACAAAGTCCAGCTGGAGGCGAATCTCTTATGGAACCCCCCAGAGGCCAATGCTGAGGCTCATACTATTCAACATCTTCATTAACACTTTAGACAGTGGGACAGAGTGCATCCTCAGCAGTATTGTAGATGATACAAAGCTAGGAGGATTCATTGGTAGACAGATGGATGTGCTGCCATTCAAAGGACCTTGACAGGCTGGAGAAAGGGTTTAAAAGGCACCTCAACGAGTGCAGCCCATGGGGGAGCAATAACCCCAGGCAACAGTACACACAGGGGGATGACCCCTGTGAAAGAAACTTGGCAGGACAGATCTGGGGGTCCTGGTAGACACCAAGCTGAGGATGCACCATAGAGGCAAAGAAGGACAATGGCTGCATTATGCAGAGCCCTGAGAGCAAGTCAAGGTGGGTGATCCTTCTTCTCTGCTCAGCCCTGGTGAGACACACCTGGAGTTTTGGATCCAGGTCTGGGCTTCACCAGTACAAGCCATAGTCTTACTGGAGCAAGTTCAACAAAGTGTCACAAAGATTATTTGGTGACTAGAGACTATTTGGTGACTCTCCTGTGAAGAGAGTTTGAGAGAGCTGGGACTGTTCAGCCTGCAGAAGGCACTGGGGATCTTATCAATACATATAAATACCTGATAGGAAAGAGTAGAGAAGACAGAGCCAGGATCTTCTCAGTGTTGTCCAGTGACAGGACAAGAGACAATGGGGATAAACTGAAAGATGACATTCTATTTACCCATAAGGAAACACTTTTTTATTGTGGGCATGATCAAGCATTGGAGCAGATTGCTCAGTGGAGTTGTGGAGTCTCCATCCTTGGAGACTTTTAACATTCCACTGGGCAATCTGCTCTAGCTGGTCTCCAATCTCAATCATCCTGTCATTCTGTGTGAAATTTGCTGTTGTTTGTCCCACACCTGCTTCATGATATTTTTTGTTTAGTTGGCTATTCTTACTTTCCCCAACTGCCTGCTAACTATTAAGTTTAAAAGTTATTTTGCAAGAATAATCAATACAAACTAGATTCCTAGCTAGCTAATTTTGAAAGAATTGCCCCATATCCCTGAAATGTAAGCTCTCAGTGTGCTGTGATTGCTGTATCAGTTAATAATAACAGCAATTCTTCCTGGCAAGAGCAAACAAGCCATAATGTTGGCTTCTGTTTCTTCTCTAGGCTTTTCTGGCACAGTTGCGGTTTCTAACATCCAAGTAATCAAGCATTAGTAAAACTGTCAGGCACTTGTTAAACTTTAGGCCCTTTGCCATTATATTTGTTTATTTGCAAATCTGTGTTGTTTTTGCCAATATGAGCTGACTAAGTTGCTGTAGTTTTAGATGAACAGTCTTCAGGTCTGATCCTCCTTTTAACTTAAGCATTAAATCCTTCTGTATAATTGAGAGCTGTCCTGAGATGCCTTGGTCTATTACCTACGGGGAAGAAAATAATGTCTCAAAAAGTATGGCAGACCAGATTCAAAGCTAAAATCTCATTTGCGAAGGTAAAGACAGAGGAAAACAATTATAATTTTCACATGCACTGGGAAAAATGTTCATGGAGCTCCTTTACAGATCTTTGTCCAGTCTTGCAATGGTAAGAGCAAAACAAAAGTGTGAAAGAAAGGTTAACTAGCCTTTCTCTAGCACACCTTCATCTCCAAGTTCCTGGCCATTTAGAACAGCTGCAATTTCTGTTCTGATTGCAGCAGTGAAGATTATGAGGAACCCCACTGTGCCCAAGACCCACTGGAGACTCTGACATTCAATCTGGCAAATCAAGAACTAAAATTGAGCAATGCAATTTATTTCAAATTTTACTATAATTCTACAGTACCAGAAAGTAAGGAGCAAGTGTTCAATCAGATATTACTGTAACACAGCAATAGATAATAATCCATTTCATACAAAGGTAGCCATGGAAAATACATGCAAGTTTACTGCTCACTTCATAATATCTTAATTCCTACATGGATTTGCTCCTATTTGGACTCTCTCCCTTATCCAGCTCTGTTTGATTATATCTCTGCCAGCAATGAAATTTCAGAGACAGATTTTCATTAAAAACCAATAGTCCACATATTTTAAATTTAAAGATCCATTATATATATTTTTAATAGAATCATCTAGGTTGGAAGAGACCTCCAAGATCATCTAGTCCAACCTCTGACCTAACACTAACAAGTCCTCCACTAAACCATATCACTAAGCTCTACATCTAAACGTCTTTTAAAGACCTCCAGGGATGGTGACTCAACCACTTCCCTGGGCAGCCCATTCCAGTGCCTAACAATCTCTTTCTGTAAAGAAGTTCTTCCTAATATCCAACATAAACCTCCCCTGGCGCAACTTTAGCCCATTCCCCCTCGTCCTGTCACCAGACATGGGAGAATAGACCAACACCCACCTCACTATAGCCTCCTTTCAGGTATCTTTAGAGTGCGATAAGGTCGCCCCTGAGCCTCCTCTTCTCCAGGCTAAACAACTCCAGCTTCCTCAGCTGCTCCTCGTAAGACTTGTTCTCCAGACCCCTCACCAGCTTCGTTGCCCTTCTCTGGACTCTCTCGAGCACCTCCATGTCCTTCTTGTAGCGAGGGGCCCAAAACTGAACACAGTACTCGAGGTGCGGCCTCACTAGAGCCGAGTACAGGGGAACAATCACTTCCCTAACCCTGGTGGCCACACTGTTTCTTATACAAGCCAGGATGCTGTTGGCCTTCTTGGCCACCTGAGCGCACTGCTGGCTCATATTCAGCCGACTATCAACCAATACTCCCAGGTCCTTCTCTGCCAGGCAGCTTTCCAACCACTCATCTCCCAGCCTGTAGCTCTGCTTGGGGTTGTTGTGCCACAGGTGCAGGACGCGGCACTTGGCCTTGTTGAACTTCATACAGTTGGCCTCAGCCCATTGGTCCAGCCTATCTGGATCCTCCTGCAGAGTCTTCCTTCCCTCGAGCAGATCGTCACACGCACCTAATTTGGTGTCGTTTGCAAACTTACTGAGGGTGCACTCGATTCCCTCATCCAGATCATCTATAAAGATATTAAAGAGAACTGGCCCTAATACTGAGCCCTGGGGGACTCTACTAGTGACCGGCCTCCAACTGGATTTAACTCCATTCACCACGACTCTTTGGGCCCTGCTATCCAGCCAGTTTCTAACCCGACGAAGTGTACGCCAGTCCAAGCCAAAAGCAGCCAGTTTCTTGAGGAGAATGGTGTGGGAAACGATGTCAAAAGCCTTACTGAAGTCAAAGTAGACCACATACACAGCCTTCCCCTCATCCACTAAGCACGTCACTTTGTCATAGAAGGAGATCAGGATCCCATTCGTCCCCATCGACTTGCGTACATCCAAGTGTCGTAGCAGGTCGCCAACCATTTCCTCATGGATAGCGAGGGCCACATTCTGCTCCCTGCCCCCTTCCACCAGCTCAGGGTACTGGGTACCCAGAGAACAACCGGTCTTGCCGCTAAAGACTGAGGCAAAGAAGGCATTAAGCACATCAACCTTTTCCTCATCTCTTGTCACTAAGTTCCGCCCCCCCCCCAATCCACTAAAGGATGGAGATTCTCCTTAGTCTTCCTTTTAGTGTTTATGTATTTATAATAATATTTTTCGTTATCTTTAACAGCAATAGCTAGATTTAGCTCCAGATGAGCGTTGGCCTTTCTAATTTTGTCCGTGCACATCTTTACAACATCCTTATACTCCTCCTGAGTGGCCCGCCCTCTTTTCCAAAGGTCATAAATCCTCTTTTTCTTCCTGAGCTCTAGCCACAGCTCTCTGTTCAGCCAGGCCAGTCTTTTTCCGTGCTGGCTCATCTTTGGGCACATGGGGACGGTCTGCTCCTGTGCCTTTAAGACTTCCTTCTTGAAGAGTGCCCAGCCTTCCTGGATTCCTCTGCCCTTCAGGACTGCCTCCCAAGGGACTCTGCCAACCAGTGTCCTGAACAGCTCAAAGTCTGCCCTCCGGAAGTCCAGGACAACAGTTTTACTGGCCCCCCTCCTGACTTTGCCAAGAACAGAGAACTCTACCATTTCGTGGTCACTCTGCCCAAGGCAGCTCCCAACCACCACATCTCCCACCAGTCCTTCTCTGTTTGTGAACAGAAGGTCCAGCGGGGCACCTCCCCTGGTAGGCTCACTAACCAGCTGCGTCAGGAAACTATCTTCCATGCTCTCCAGAAACCTCCTAGACTGCTTCCTCTGAGCTGTATTGTATTTCCCCCACAAGTCAAAGTCCCCCATGAGAACAAGTGCTGGTGATTGAGGAACCTCTGCCAGCTGCTTGTAGAATTCCTCATCCGTCTTTTCATCCTGGTTTGGCAGTCTATAACAGACCCCCACCAGGATGCTTACCTTGTTGGCCTTCCTGCTGATCCTAACCCATAGGGACTCAACTTTATCATTCCCAGTCTTGAGTTCCACAACATCAAAACGCTCTGTAATATAGAGAGCCACACCACCACCCCTTCTGTGCTGCCTGTCCCTTCTGAAGAGCCTATAGACAGTCATTGCAGCACTCTAGTCATGGGAGTGGTCCCACCAGATTTCAGTGATGGCAACCAAGTCATAACCAGCCTGCTGCACGATGGCTTCCAGCTCCTCCTGTTTGTTGCCCATGCTGCGTGCAGTAGTGTAGACGCACTGCGGTTGGACCATTGCCCCCTCCCTCGGCCCTGACATTGTTCACCCAGGCTCATGTCTAAGAAGCCTCATTTCATCTCCAATCCCCTTCTTACCTAGTTTAAAGATAGGGAGCAGGATGTGGCCCTCGCTATCCACGAGGAAATGGTTGGCGACCTGCTACGACACTTGGATGTGCGCAAGTCGATGGGGACGAATGGGATCCACCCGAGGGTACTGAGAGAACTGGCGGAGGAGCTGGCCAAGCCGCTTTCCATTATTTATCGGCAGTCCTGGCTATCAGGGGAGGTTCCGGACGACTGACAGCTAGCAAACGTGACGCCCATCTACAAGAAGGGCCAGAGGGTAGACCCGGGGAACTATAGGCCTGTTAGTTTGACCTCAGTGCCAGGGAAGCTCATGGAGCAGATCATCTTGAGTGTCATCACGCGGCACTTGCAGGGCCACCAGGCAATCAGGCCCAGTCAGCATGGGTTTATGAAAGGTAGGTCCTGCTTGACGAACCTGATCTCCTTCTATGACCAAGTGACGCGCTTGGTGGATGAGGGGAAGGCTGTGGATGTGGTCTACCTTGACTTCAGTAAGGCTTTTGACACCGTTTCCCACAACATTCTCCTCAAGAAACTGGCTGCTTTTGGCTTGGACTGGCATACGCTTTGTTGGGTTAAAAACTGGCTGGATGGCCGGGCCCAAAGAGTTGTGGTGAATGGAGCCAAATCCAGTTGGAGGCCGGTCACTAGTGGAGTCCCCCAGGGCTCAGTGCTGGGGCCGGTCCTCTTTAATATCTTTATCGATGACCTGGATGAGGGGATCGAGTGCACCCTCAGTAAGTTTGCAGACGACACCAAGTTAGGTGCGTGTGACGATCTGCTCGAGGGAAGGAAGGCTCTGCAGGAGGATCTGGATAGGCTGGACCGATGGGCTGAGGTCAACTGCATGAAGTTCAACAAGGCCAAGTGCCGGGTCCTGCATCTGGGGCGTAACAACCCCAAGCAGTGTTACAGGCTGGGAGATGAGTGGCTGGAAAGCTGCCTGGCCGAGAAGGACCTGGGAGTACTGGTTGATAGGCAGCTGAATATGAGCCAGCAGTGTGCCCAGGTGGCCAAGAAGGCCAACAGCATCCTGGCTTGCATAAGAAGCAGTGTGGCCAGCAGGTCTAAGGAGGTGATTGTCCCCCTGTACTCGGCTCTAGTGAGGCCGCACCTCGAGTACTGTGTTCAGTTTTGGGCCCCTCGCTACAAGAAGGACATGGAGGTGCTCGAGAGAGTCCAGAGAAGGGGGCAACGAAGCTGGTGAGGGGTCTGGAGAACAAGTCTTACGAGGAGCGGCTGAGGAAGCTGGGGTTGTTTAGCTTGGAGAAGAGGAGGCTCAGGGGCGACCTCATCGCTCTCTGTAGGTACCTTAAAGGAGGTTGTAGAGAGGTGGGGGTTGGTCTATTCTCCCACGTGCCTGGTGACAGGACGAGGGGGAATGGGCTAAAGTTGCGCCAGGGGAGGTTTATGTTGGATATTAGGAAGAACTTCTTTACTGAAAGGGTTGTTAGGCATTGGAATGGGCTGCCCAGGGAGGTGGTTGAGTCGCCATCCCTGGAGGTCTTTAAAAGACGTTTAGATGTAGCCCTTAGTGATATGGTTTAGTGGAGGACTTGTTAGTGTTAGGTCAGAGGTTGGACTAGATGATCTTGGAGGTCTCTTCCAACCTAGACGATTCTGTGATTCTGTGATTCTGTGATTCTGTAAAGCCCTCTCAATGAGCCCTGACAGCTCCTGGGTTAGAATCCATTTTCCCCTTAGAGGTAGGTGGGAACCGTCTGCAGCTATCAGACCAGGTAATTAGTAAAGCCTCCCGTGGTCAAAAAAACACAAAATATCTTTGTTGGCACCAGCCTCTAAGCCATGTGTTTATCAGGTGGGCTTCCCGAGTCCTCTCTGTACCCCTCCCTGCCACTGTAGGGATGGAGGAAAGCACGACCTGTACTCCCGCTCCATCTACTAATCATCCCAGTCCCCTAAAGTCCTGTTTGATAGCCCTCAGGCTTCTCTCAGCAACTTTATCACTGCCAGCCTGGACTATCAATAGAGGATAGTAGTTAGAGGGGCGAACCAGGTTAGGAAGCTTTCTGGCAATGTCCCTGACCCGGGCCCCAGGGAGGCAGCAGACTTCCCTACAGTTAGGGTCAGGCTGACAAATAGGGCCCTCCTTTCCCCTGAGAACAGTCACCTACAACAATTACCCTTCTTTCTTTCTTAGTGGAGGCAGTCTTGAGGCATGGAGTCAACTTCCTCACCCGAGGCATCCTCCTGGGTAGACTTTTCACCTCATCCTCACCCACCAGTCTCTCAAGCTCCAGGGCCTCAAACCTGTTGTGTATGGGCACCTGGGGAGGCAGGGCCGGTAGGGAGGGGAGTTGCCTGCGACATCGAGCAGGGACCTGTTTCCATTCCTCTTTGTCTCCTAGGTCCCCTCCCTCTGCCTGACAGTGACAGGTCAGGGGGTCCACCCCTGTTTGGGGTGTCTCACCCCCGTGCCTTTCCTTCAGGCCTGACAGGGAGTTGCTCCACCTGTCTATCTCCCGCTCACACTCCCTGATGGCCCTCAACCTCTCCACCTCCTCCTTGAGCTCTGCCATCAGGCTGACCAGGTCATGCACCTGCTCCCACCTCACACACATGGTGTCTCTGCTGCCCTCAGATGTCAGCAACAGGCTCATGCACTCCCTGCATCCAGAGACCTGAACTGCCGCATTTTTGAGCGAGCACTCAGTCTGGTTGGCCACAGACTTTCTAGAACGAGCTTTCTGCCTAGTGTAGACTGTGGCGGTTTAGCTACAGGTAGGCAGCTGGCAGATGAGCTGCTCTCCTGAGCGGCGAGGGACGCTCTGCCCTCTCCAAGCGCAAACCGCCCGTGTGCACTACCGCCCCCACCCTGACTGCCGTGCCCTGTCCTGTTTGCCCGTCCTGGTCGCTGTGCTCCCTAGGGGCTGCCTCTGAACGGAGGCAGGGATCGGACCTGCTCCTGGCTCCGCCCACGCCTCTCCGCCCACTCTTGCAAGGGCTGCCGGGCCCTTGTGGCACCTTCGGCTGCCTCGACGCCGGAAAAGACCCCTCACATGTCGAGATTGCCCCGGAGCCGATAACCTCGGCGAGTGTCTGTAACATCCAATTGTTATATACCCCTTCAAAAGCATTAGTTAGATGACTTGTATTAAAGTCGGTGCTGGAATTTCTTTCACAGTATCCTGTACATCTTGGAAGTAAAAGTTGTAATCAAGCTTTTTAGCTTTTTACTCTTCATAATGAGATTACAGTTTTAAAAATGAAATATTTTTAAGATGTAGAAAGTTGTATGTGTGTATCTCAGTTGTTTTCTTAAGTCTCCTAAACTGGAAAACATAGTTCTTCAATTTTATATTATTAGTCTTACAAAAGAGGGTTAGTATTTCCCCAGTGCAAATAAAAAAAAAAAAATTGCCACTGTATATCAGAATCAGTGTGTCCTATATAGCGTAAGAAGGCTAAGTTTACATAACAGTGTGAAAGGACCTTTGTCTTGTTACACATAATAGGCTACTGCAACCTTTAGGCATCCACTTTAAAATCTTAGTTTTCTGTTTTTTTATTTATTATGAAAAACTACGGATAAGTACAGGATGTACTGTATTTTCAGATCAAAACCATAGGTGTAAAATAATTTCACATATAAAAGTACATATTGAAAAATTTTAAAAAATATTCTGTCAATCATTTGGAGATAAAATAAAGACTATTTCAAATATATACTTGACAGACATAGATAGTGTCTGATATATTTTGATTTCATGCCAGTAAATGCAGAAGGTAATAATGGTAACATTTCTTACAAGTACAGGGACAATCTCTTGAGGATTGCTTTCCCATAGATTAATATTTTTCTAATCATGTAATGGAAGTATCAACATGTCTACATATGCAGGATCATTTAGTGTACAAAGACAAGTCTTTATAAAAGCAAACAAAAAAAATCCCACCATGTAGGCTAGATCTAAACCCAGTGGCCTAATTTTTACAGGTCCTGAGCATTTGATTCTTCCTCTGAAATGAGCCAGTGCCAACATTTACAGAATTCATACTAGTTGCTGCCTAATTTTAGGCACATATGTGAGAACATTGGCTTTCATGTTTTTCAAGCAACAGAATGCAGACTGAACTTCTAACCTACTTTTTTTTAGCCCTGACAGCTACAGTCAGCATACAAATGACACTGTGATACTTGAGCAAGTATACAGGCAGTCAGGACATCGTCTGTAAACATCATGTTTATTTGTCAGAGGTAGGATCCAAGCAAGGCAAAGAAAGTCAGAACAGAATTATTTGTTGGTCTTGTGCTCATGTTTAAAGTTGGTATTTATTCTTCTTTCACCTTAGAGCTATGCTGCAAAAGCAGGACAAATGCCTGAAATGTACTCAGGAATATAGTGTTATTCAAATGGAGGAATGGGAAAGCAGAAAAGAATAGTAACATTTTCTACTTTTATAGATTTATCTGGGACATGTTTAGGCAAGATAAAAAATGATACTTTCCAAAAGCAATTATTTGTGAAAATGATATTGCAGTAAAGAGTTACTACTACTGTGAAGAAAAACAGTGTGCAAGAACTTCTCCCTAATGTTTCCAGAAGAGGAGGGGATACACATATTCTAAATGAAGGGTTTAAAACTCATAAGATGCACATCGCTTAACTTTTAAAGTTTAAAGAAAAGATAATAAATTTAGCTTCAGGTACTGCAAAAGATTTATCAGGCTACTGCTTTTAAATCACTTCTTGCTAAAACGGGATTATGTCTATACATAAATATGAGAGAAATAATTGTGAAAAGGATTTTGGTCTTCATAATTTTTGTTTGTTTGTAGTTTGACTGTTACTTTTTGCAGAATATGCTGATGATAATCTGTTTTGATCAGACATTTATTACATGTAATATGTTTCTGTGCCCCAAGTAGATTAGAATCATACTCATGCAATTTCAGGGACACTATGTTTACAATTATGAGTGCAGTATTATTTTATTCTGTGTACAGGAAGTTTTGTTTAGAGTATTCATGCAACTCAGAGCACTCTTCGTTCTCCAGAAGAATATTTTGGAAAATGTTGCAAGGAAATCATATACTGGAAACTTTATAATAGATTTGCTAACATACAGGGAAAGTAAATTGTGGAACAATAAATTCTCTGCTGGTTATTTTTATCCTTCCTAATTAAATGGTAATGATTTACAGACATAGAATCATAGAATATCCCAGCTGGGAAGGGACCCAAAAAAATAATTGAGTCCAACTCCTGAATTTTTACATGACTTTTTATGTCAAACCAATATTTCAAAAGATCTACCATCACACAGAGACCACTTACCAAAATGATGCTAAAAAAGTTTGTATCCTCTTGAATTCCCATTGGCCTCTTTTCAAAAGTCTTGATGAATTCAAAACTGGATGAAATTAAGGAAAGGAGTTGGCTATTAAGAGCCCTTATATTGAAGCTACTTATATTGTCTATCCTTACATGAAAATAAAAACATCTTTTATCAAAACCAGCTCAAAGTAAGCTGATGTCTGTAAGAAAAGAAGGGCTAGGTACTCTATTGTACAACAGTCGTGTTACTTAGAGCTGCTGAGTACTAAAGGCATAAAAAAATTCTCAGTGTTAATTTTGTAGGACATCAGGATTTCCCAGCTTGCTACAGGCAAGGAAAAAAACTCTGGAGAAGATTTTTTTTCTTTGTTAAAAAAAAAAATCTTAGAGAAGAAAAAAGCAGCATTCCATTGCATGTATATTTACTTTCCTTAGCACAGAGATGACGAGGTGACTATTAAATTTTGGTAACTGTTCTAACAGACTATATGAGATTGTTAAAAATCCTACCATTTACCCACATCCCCTTGACAGGAATATTAACATATATTCTTGCAGAGAATAGGACAGTACCTGCACATATACTACTAACTTATTTCTTAAAAACATAATTTAGAATATTTAAGGTAAAATTTTATATTTGTTATTAAAATGAAATGCACAACATGTAAACTGCTAATAACGTCAGTGTCTACAGCTAAAATAGTTTATGCCACAGCATGTGTCATTCCAGGAAAAGATGGACATAATAAGTTGTCATGTTTATAACCTGTCACTGCATGACTTGTCAGCCCATTAAATACAAAAAGTAGGGGCATTCAAGAAACATTGAGGAGGTGGTGGGTGTTAGTTTCTTTTTATGTGTTAATGTTAGTTCTATTGCTGTCATTGTGGACTCAATAGTAGAACATTTCTGATGCTGAATAGAGGCTGTAGTGAGTGTTGTGGGATTTAATATACCAGTATAATGACCTTGTTCAAAAAGTAAGATGTTATTCCTATATGAAGAGAGTTGCATATATGTATGCATGTGTTAAGAATATCTTATTTTAAAACATTTTTAATACAAATTATTTTTGCTAACGCCCATTATGGATTTAGATAACACCATCTATATTCAAACAATGCATTATAGTATATTCTGCTAATTACTTACTGGAGCAGTTTGACACCAATAAAGTGGCAGAACTGACTCAGTAAAATGAATTAGGAAAATCCAAATATAATTTGGAAACAAAGCACAAACATACATGGCTCTTCTTCTTTTTAATTTTTCACATTTTTCAAGTCTTTAGCCATGCTGAATAAAATTTATCTTATGATTGGGTAGGCTAAAAACAAAACAAAAAGTATTAAAGCCACGCACTAAAAGAGTTTTTTGTGGTTGCTTTTATTTATTTATTTATTTTCCCATTATGTACCACCTTAATATGAGCTATTACTAGTTATTCTAGGCTCATGTGTTAAAAGGTGTTGGAAATAGCTTGATATTTATGCATTTCCTTTTGACATTATCAGGGTTAATTACATGATAACCTCCCCATTCCTGGAACATGTAAGGGGCAATAAAGTCACCTGGGCTCATAACCACAGAAACTTCACAAGGTAGTGTTTACTGCTACGCAAAATGCTCCAGCACCCATCGTGCAAGTAACAGGAAAGAGAAAGAAAACCAGAAAATCAGTCTTTAAAGCACATTACAATGGACTATAGAGAGGGATAAGAAAAGTATCTGTATAAATATCTTCAAGTACAACATTACTTTGGCAGTCCAGTCCAGTAGCTAAGGTCAAAGACTAGGTTTGACAGGACTGTACTCAAAGAGAAGTGTATCTCATTTGGGTAACCCTTATCTAAAGAACAAAAAGATATCACTAATTCCACTTTCAGAAGGCTTTATATTCAGAAATGAAAATGCTTCAAGTATTACATTTCAAAACAATTAAGTCAGTACTAAGGCAAGGTAGGGAAGTTAAGAATTGATTTAATCTTTTAAGTAACTGGATACTGAGGAATGATTCATCACTGCAGCAGCTACATTGCACACTAAACTATGATGTGATGACAGAATTAGAAAACAGGAATTTGCATCCCCAAGTTACTGCTATCATCCCTGATTTATTTTATTTTAATTTAATTTAATTTAGTTTTTACAAATACACCTTACAGCATGAATTACGTGTTTTATCATGAATAATTGATATGTTGTAATTTTTATGTTCAAAAATGAGGAAGTGGGAAATATTGTAGAAGAGATAATACAAAATGAGAAAGATTTTATTAAATTCAGATTTTGTAACAAAATGTATAAGGAGGAAAATGAGCAAGGGAAAATATGCGTGAAAAACAGGATCATTTTTGAGGGAGAAGTAGTAGCTGTAAGGGGAAAGGGCAAAATATAGTCACTCTATCACAACTCTAGCTGGAGCTTTCTAAAGGAGTTGAAATGCAGTTATCATCCGCATCTGAAGGAGTGGCTGAGGCATATAGAAGTTGAAAGTGTTGCTGAAATGGGAACTCCATTTTTAACACAGAAAACTTTATAGAATGTCATGAAGGACTAAGGAATTCACAGATCTCCTAAAATGCCAAGATGATCAGGAATTTTAACCCTTGTACCTTGACTTCCTCTCATAACATAGAGTAGTGTGTGCTTTCTATTCAGTAACGTTACTGAAAAATCTGAAAATAAATCTCTCTGTATTCAGGTAAAGACCAAAATGATACACAGTAGAGAATATAAGTCCTCGTAGATGATTTTCACAGAACTCTAGGTACCTGCTTAATTTGCTTAACCGACAGGGTGGTTACAAGCTGCTCTAAGAGAGCTCTCTCTGTAAGGAGAATTGAGGGAGATTTGCACATGCTAAGGAAATTAGATGTAAAAATTTAGTTAGGGAATACTCATAAGCAATGAAAGAACTAAGGTGTTGTTGTGGTTTAACCCGGCTGGCAGCTAAACACCACACAGCCGTTCGCTCACTCTCCCCCCTCCCTCTCTGGCATGGGGGAGAGAAACGGGAAAGTGAAGCCGGTGAGTTGAGATAAAGACAGTTTATTAAGACAGGAATATAATAATAACAATAATAATAATAATAGTGATAATGATAATAGTATTAATAATAATAATGTGTATGAAACAAGTGATGCACAAGGCAATTGCTCACCACCCGCTGACCGATGCCCAGCCTATCCCCAAGCAGCCGGCCCCCCACCCCGGCCAGCCACCCCTATATATTGTTTAGCATGACGTCAGATGGTATGGAATACCCCTTTGGCCAGTTTGGGTCAGCTGTCCTGGGTCTGTCCCCTCCCAGCTCCTGCTGCACCCCTAGCCTGCTCGCTGGCAGGACAGAGCGAGAAGCCGAAAAGTCCTTGGCCTGGTGTAAACACTGCTCGGCAACAATTAAAACATCAGCATGTTATCAGCGCTCTTCTCATCCTAATCCAAAACATAGCACCCTACCAGCTACTATGAGAAAAAATTAACTCTGTCCTAACTGGAACCAGGACAGGTGTACCTGGGTGACATCTGTTTATATATTACAAAATGAAAATAAATACTTAAAATTCAAGCACTTTTTTTTTTCTTTGCTTTTGCCGACCTGTTTTGTTGATATTAAGCAATGTACAAATGCTTGCTTTAGTTTAGGTAAGAAAATCTTGACAGATGTGTTAATATACTGTTTTTGGAAGACCTAAGAGCAAATCAGAATTTTAGATTTTCTTCTTATTATGTAGAAGCATGGTGGGTGATGTCAACAGGTTTTGATGTTTGCTTTTTTTGTTGTTTTGTTTTGTTTTGTTTTGTTTTTTCTTTTTACCTGAAATCTGGTAGTGTTGTGGTTTAGCTCCAGCAGGCAGCTTAGCATCACATGGCCATTTGTTCACTCCCCCAAAGTGGGGTGGGGGAAAGAATCAGAAAAAATGTTAAACTTGCAGGTGGAGATAAACAGAGTTTAATAGGACTGAAAAAGAGGGGAAAATAATAATAATAATATAAATACAAAGCAAATGATACACAGCACAACTGCTCACCACCCAACAACCAATGCCCAGCCAGTCCCTTGCAGTGCCTCCCCTCCTTCCAGCCCCTGCCAGCCAGCCTTCTCAGTTTTACTGTTCATCCTGACCCCACATGGAATGGAACATCCCTTTGACCAGTTTGGGTCACCTCTTCTGGTTCTGTTCTCTCCCAGCTTCTTGTGCACCCCTAGCCTTCTTGTTGGCAGAGCAGTATGAGAAACAGAAAAGTCCTTAGCTCTGTGTAAGCACAGCTCTGCAGAAACTAAAACATCAGTGTGTTTTAGGGATTGTGATTTCAAGGGACAAGGGCCTGGCAAAGACCAAAGTCAGGTCCCTGAACGTCAGAAGAGCCAAATTCCAGCTGTTCAAAGAATTAGTGGATTAGATGCCATGGGACACAGTCCTTAGGGACAGAGGATCTGATCAGAGCTGGCAACTCTTTAAGGATATTTTCCTTGTAGCAAGAGCTCTCTATTCCCATATGTAATAAATCAAGCAGGGAAGGTAGGAAACCAGCATGGTTGAACAAGGTCCTACAGAACTTAGGCAAAAGAAGGAAATGCACAGACGGTGGAAACAAGGCCATGTGCCCTGGGAAGAGTACAGAAGTGCTGTCTGGTTGTGCAAGGGTGGGATCAGAAAAGACAAGGCACTGACAGAACTAAATTTGGCAAGGGATATGAAGAATAACAAGAAGGGGTTCTACAGGTACATTGGCTGCAAAAGAAAGACTAAGGAGAGTGTAGCACCTCTGACAAATGAAGATGGAGAACTGGTAACAACAGATGTGGAGAAGGCAGAGGTGCTTAACAATTTCTTTGTCTCATTCTTCACTAGTGGTCAGGCTTTCCACATCTCTTGAGTCCCTAAACCTCTAGGTGGGAGCTGGGGGAGCAGACTCCCTTCCACTGTAAGCAAAGAGCAAGTTCGGGACCTCCTGCTGCAACTTAACAACTACAAGTCTATGGGCCCTGATGGCATGAATCCCAGGGTCCTGAAGGAGTTGGCTGAGGTAGTTAAGAAGCATCTCTCCATCATATTTGGAATGTCCTGGCAGTCAGGTGTAGTCTTCCGAAGACTGAAAAAAGGGAAAATTCACTCCCATTTTTAAAAAGGGTAGAAAGGAGGACCTGGGGAATTACAGACTGGTGAGCCTCACCTCCGTGCCTGGCAAGATCATGGAACAAAACCTCCTGGAGGCAATGTTAAGGCACATGCAGGACAAGGAGGTGATCCGGGACAGCTAGCATGGCTTCACCAAGGGTAAATTGTGCCTGACCAATCTGCTGGCCTTCTGTGATGCAGTGACTGTATGAGTCGACAAGGGAAGACCAACTGATATCATCTACTTGGATTCTGTAAGTCTTTTGACACGGTCTCACACGACATCCTAATCTCTATATTGGAAAGATATGGATTTGAAGGGTGGACCATCCAGTGTATAAGGAATTGGCTTGATGGCTGCACCCAGAGTGTAGTTGTCAATGGTTCTATGTCCCAGTGGAGACTGGTGATAAGCAATTTCCCTCAGGGATCTGTCTCAGGACCAGTGCTTTTCAATATCTTCATCAATGACATAGACAATGGGATTGAGTGCACCCTCAGCAAGTTTGCAGATGACAAAAAGACGAATAATGCAGTTGATACAACAGAAGGAAGGGATGCCATTGAAAGGGACCTGGACAGGCTGGAGCAGTGGGCTCACTAGAACCTAATGACGATCAACAAGTCAAAGTGCAAGCTGCTGCAGCTGGGTCAGGGCAAACCCAGACATGAGTACAGACCGGGAGAAGAACTCATTGAGAGCAGCCCTCTGGAGAGAGACTTGGGGGTTCTGGTGGACAAAAAGCTCAACATGAGCCAGCAGTGTGCACTTGCAGCCCAGAAGGCCAACTGTGTCCTGGGCTGCATCAACAGAAGGGTGGGCAGCAGGTGGAGGGAGGTGATTGTCTCCCTCTATTCTGCCCTGGTGAGGCCCCACCTGGAGCACTGCATCCATGTTTGGGGGCCCCAGCGCAAGAAAGATGTGGACCTGTTAGAGGGAGTCCAGAGGAGGGCTACAAAGATGATCAGAGGGCTGGAGCAACTCTCTTATGAAGACAGGCTGAGAGAGCTGGGGCTGTTCAGCCTGGAGAAGAGAAGGCTCTGGGGGGACCTTGTTGCGGTCTTTCAATACTTAAAGGGGTCTTATAAAAAGGATGGAGAAAGACTCTTTACTCGGGTAGATAGGAGAAGGAGGAATGGTCTTAAACTAAAAGAGGATAGATTTAGACTAGACATTAGGATGAATTTCTTCACGGTAAGGGTAGGTAATGAGTCACTGGAACAGATTGTCCTGAGAAGTTGTGGATGTCCCATCCCTGGAGGTGGTCAAGGCCAGATTGTATGGAGCCTTGGCCAACGTGATCTAGTGGGTGGCATCCTTGTCTATGGCAGGGAAGTTGGAGTTAGATGATCTTTAAGGTCCGTTCCAACCTGAGCCATTCTATGATTCTATGATCAGCATAATTTTCTTCCTAAATCCAAAACAAGACAACATACCAGCCACTATGAAGAAAATTAGCTCTATTTCAGCCACAAACAGGAAGCTAAGCTTTATTTGTACACTATATTTTAAAGGAGACATCTCCATCTTCCATCTAATCAGCTTTATATATATATATATATAAAGTGTATGTAATCTGAATTGCTATGTAAGAATATTCAGATGTTATTGTGTCAGTGAGTGCCTTGGAAATTGATTGGCCTGTATGTATGTTATTGAAGCTTGTCAATACTTCTGTTACTCTTACAGGTCCTGAGTTTTGTATACAATAAGTAAATCATAGAACTGTAGAATCATAGAATGGTTTGGAAGGGACCTTAAAGATCATCAAATTCCAGCCTTCCTGCCATGGGCAGGGACACCTCCCACTAGACTAGGTTGCTCAAAGCCCCATTCAACCTGGCTTTGAACATTTCCAGGGATGGGGCATCCACAGCTTCTCTGGGCAGCCTGTGCCAGTGCCTCACCACTCTCTGAGTAAAAAATATCTTCCAAATCTCTAATCCAAATCCAACCTCTTTTAGTTTAAAGTCATTTACTCCTTGTCCTATTACTACTCTCACTAACAAAGAGTCCCTCCCCAGCTTTTCCTTTCCCCAGCTTTTCCCCTTTAGGTACTGGAAGGCCACTATAGGGTCTCCCCAGACCCTTCTCTTCTCCAGGCTGAACAATGCCAACTCCCTCAGCCTGTCTTCATAGGAAAGGTGCTCCAGCCCCCTGATCATCTTCGTGACTCTCCTCTGGACCTGCTCTAACAGGTTCCTGTCTTTCTTATGCTGAGGTCCCCAGAGCTCAACACAGTGCTCCAGGTGGGAACTCAAAAGAGCAGGGTAGAAAGGGAGAATCACCTCCCTCGATGGGCTGGTCATGCTTCTTTTGATATAGCTCAGGATATGGGCTTCCTCATAAGGGTGACTTAGCAGTTCTAATTTTATGTTGTGTTTAAGAAATATATAGCTTAAAAACAAATACATTTGTACATTATGTAACTTGCACTGTTTTTGTTTGTTTGTTTCAAACCAGTATACCGTAGTTACTGGCTTGCAAATTTTTATATAGATACCTCAAATGGTTTGTTCATACACAACAATCTAGATACTGTTTCCTCTCAAATCGGCTTTCTCTTACTTCCAACCCCAATACTCCATGCAATTATGTTCTGCTACCAAAAAATACAAATTCAAAAAATCACCCTGCTTTGTCTAAAGAGGAATTGAGGACAAAGCCATCTGCTTTATTTTCACTTATGAAAAAATTCCCTCAGATACTCTATCTATGAAAACTTACAGAAACTTAATTGATCTAGAGAGCTTTCAGACTAGCTGAACAGAAGATGAAGATCATGGCCCAGAGAATAAGCAAATGGAAAATATTTGTTTTTGTGTCAGTTTTTTGTAGTATTTATATAGAAGTTATTTGCAACTGTTATCCTCCTGGGATCTTCCTATTTTGTATTCACCTTGTAAGTTCCCTATGTGATCTAATAGAATGATGTCATATTAACCATTAACCATGCAAATAATAGTATGTATAAAAAAAAAAAAAAAGAAAGAAGGAGGGGAGTGGGGTGAAATCAGGTGGGGATGTAATAACTGTGGAGTACCACCATGCATCATGGAGGGACAATCCAGGTGGAATGTCCTTGAGCACTGCTTTCACAAAGAGTGGCACAGGCAACTCTCAGCAGGCCAGCCTGGGTTGACTGCTGGAAGGAGGCCAAGAAGTTACCATCTCTCAGGGCTTAAGACATCCAGTACTGGAATTAGCTCATGGTACAGAAAAAGAGGTGTGACCAGGTTCTTAAAAGTCTCAGGATAGTTGTAGTTATGCCTATATTTCCAAGTAAATGCAAATGGAAATCTGTTCTGAAACAAGTGTATGTTAAAGGAGGTAATAGTGAAGGCTATAATTCTATGCAAATAATCTTTATTATTATTATTATTTTTCCCCTTTTATGTTGAATTAGAATTTGCCTGGTCTTCTGAACAAAAAGTTTCCACCATGGTATGACTGGAAGCTCTTTAGCCAATGTTTCAAATTATCTTGTGCCCATTAAGGGTTGGGGATGATTGGTATATGCCTGGGGCTTCTAGTCTACTTTCTTCCCAAAGGAATCTAGTTTTGTGAGCACCAGAATTTTGAGAGCAAACCCAGCTTCTGGCAAGGAAAGAATAATCAGGAAATTTGCTTCAAAATTGTGTTAGTATTGCAAACCAAATTTCTGTTGTAGAGCCAACCAGTATCTCAGGTTCTAGAGAGAGAAATTTGCCATGACCAGCCCAGCCTTCCTGGCAATTCCACTGGGTGGGGAAAAGGTTGAAATGGCCATATGTGAACCAACTCAGAGGTTAAACAGAAGTTTAAAAGTGATGAAAACAGGAAAAATGAAGCTAATACAATGAAGCTTCAAGAGGTTTAGTAGGTGACATAGTTGGAAGGCAAGCAGGAGAGACTCTTTCAATTGTAGCATGCTAAGCATAACAGCAGGTACTCTCTTGTATCTGTGACTGTATGTTCCATATCACTTAAAGGAATTTTATATAAGAAGTTTCCTCACTGTCTTGGCTTCTAAATAGCTGAGAAATATCACAGCACTCAAATTAAAAGGCTTATTTATTTGTCCTCTACCACCTGCAGCAGCTTATCTGAATGTTTTCTAACCTATTTGAAAATATGCCAGGTTAGGTTAAATAGAATCATAGAATCATAGAGTCATAGAATCATAGAATCATTTAGGTTGGAAAAGACCTTTAAGATCATCAAGTCCAACCGTTAACCTGACTTATCAAGTCCCATCACCGAACTACATCCACGCATCTCTTAAACTCATCCAGGGATGGAGATTTCACCACTTCCCTGGGAAGCCCATTCCAATGCTTGACCACCCTTTAAACTGTACATTATTTCTAGTCTGAATATATTCATCAACTTTTTTTTTTTTTGGGGGGGGGATGGAGGTTGAGGCAGCAGAAAGGGAGGTCAGAATGGATGGTAATCTCTAGCAAAGATATTCATTGCAAACAGCTGGATGCAGGCTGGAAAAAGAAACTCTACCACTGTCGGAATAAGCTACATGAAAATACCCGAAGCATTAAGTTTATCATAAATATCAAAGCCCACTGAGTTAATGTTTCTTTAAGTTTTCACAAATACCTTTTGATCCTTTTGTTCTCAGTATACTACCTGAGTTTTCACTATGTATCTCTAAATAATTAAGCAATCATTGTCAATTCTGACTTTTTGAAGCTATCCACCACGTAACTGAAAAATAAAATTTCCAGTATTGTTATCCATCTTTCTGTAGTATTAAAAAAGTTTCTTTTGATGTTTTTCTAAATAAGATTGTACATGCCCTCACACACACACACACAGAGTATTGCTACAGAAAGAGAATAGGGGATTCATGGATTCAGATACTGTTAATTCTGTTTCCCTTCCTTTTTTTTTTTTTCCCCCCATGAATTGAAGGCATTCTACCATATAACAGAGTAATTAAAGTCTATTTGCTAACAATGAGGAAGAAAATGTTATTGAATTTTGCTTGACTGTTTTAAGACATAGTAAAAACACTCTGAAAAAAAAAATCTTTACATCTGAGAAGGTTGTTCACATATTTCATAATAAACAAAACAGGAAAATGGATGTTATATTATTCACAACTAGATTTGCTGAATACTGTACAAGCGTAAATTGAATGGCCCGTTTAGAAAATAAGGAGCTCAATTCTTCCTTTAGTAACACAATGGAAAATCAGTTCTAAATTAATCTGTTTATTTCAGTTGAATCACTTCAGGGAAAACCTAGGATAACTGAAGCAGCATTTAGATCACTGTTACCATCTTCAGCATTAAAGTCAATTCCTGGTTTCCTGACTTACCTAAAAATAACATATAAGGTAATAAAAATATTTCTTTTTTTATTCAGGCATGTGCACTAGTGGAGAACATACTCTACCTCCTCCCAGAATCTGACCTGGAGTCACAAAGACCATCAAGGATCCACTCTTACTGAAGAAAAAGATAAAGCTCCTTAAGGTTTTTTAAGATTCCAGGTCAATGTGTCATCACCAGGACCTCTCTGTGTTTGTAACTGATTTTATATTAATTGTATTTTTTTAGTCCACAATAACTTAAGTGAAGTTAACTTTAACAGTATGTTAGAGACTATGAGAGGGAAACTACTACATTGACATTTCCCAGAGTTCTGATCATAAAAATACTTACGGAAAATTTATCATTGTTAAAAGCAATCAAGTCATGAGTAAAAAAAAAATAAAATAAAAAAAAATCAGCTCACTTAACCTCATAAAAGCACTAACTTGGCTCTTGTTTGTTCCAGACAGTGCATTTCTAGACACTAGCAAAACAATAACAGAATCACAGAAAGGTTGAGTTTGGAAGGAACCTTTGGAGGTCATCCTGTACTCACCCCCTGCTCAAGCAGGATCTAGAGCAGGTTGCCCAGGGCCATATAAAATTGGAAACAAAGCCTACCAGAACTAGGAATTCTACTAGGACTAGGAGTCCTACTAGCACTAGGAGTCCCGACTATTTCATCGAGGTCTGGCAGCACAGAGAAAACCAGGCTGAAGAGTATCTTCTCAGAGTGAAAATAGTAATAATACTTTTTATCCATTTACTTTAAAATGTTTGTTGATGGATGCAACAGTGTTATCGAAAACAGTTGTAAGCATCCCCTCTGACTATAGACATATTTAGCTGTCACTTGGAACAAAATGAAAGAAAAACAGTAATAAACAATAATTAGTGTTTTAGTTATTTTTGAATCAAAAGTATAAAATGGGATTGAATAAAAAGTATTTGGGACTTTCCATTATCTTGCCTCTCCGCAAGAATAAAATAAATACAGCTCTGTTCCACTATAATTCTTTATGCAAACCTCTTCTACAACTTCTATCAAATTCTTTCGTGCTAAGAAACCTTTCCTTCACTCTTGATTCAAACTGCTAAGGTGCCAGTATTCAGAAAAGTCAGTTTTACAGAACATTAGAAAGAACTATATTTTCCTCTGACAACAAGCAGACTAACATGGAGAAAGAACTAGTGCCTCTCCATATTTTGCAAGAAATAATGGAGGGAGAATTGCATTTTAAAATCATCCCTCTCTCAAAAACAAACTAATGAGTTGTAATCAGACTAAGTTCTTTAAAGCTTTCCCATTTTAATACTTTCTTAGGTTTTCTTTAAAACTAGCTACGTCTAAGAACAATGAAAGATTTCCTTTTTTTTTTTTCCTTTTTCTTTTTCTGAATAATAGACTCCTCATTCATACAGTAAAGAATCAGTGTTGACAAAGCCTTATCAGAGCCTTCATGGTATTTTTAAAGCCCAGTTTGCTGTTTTTTTTTTTACAGCTAATTGCAGCTGTCCTCCCCATTACCCATTCTCCGCCCCCCCACCCCCCCCACCCCCACCCCCCGTTTTGTTTTTCTTTCAACGTGGTGAAAAGAACAGTCACAAAGTTATCTAGGATGCTAGTCAAGGAACTGCATCCTTGAGAATCAGCGTAATTTGGAGAAGTGAATTAAAAGCCAAAACTATCTGTGCCTGGCTCCTAATTGCTTCTACTTGTTACTCATCCCGTGATCTTGGCTGAGCTTTTTTCACCTTTCTACCTCAAGATTTCGCTTCTGTAAAATATGCATAACATTTTCTCATTGCTGTTTTTGGGACAGAGAATGCTTATGTCGTGATGCCTACACAATGCTTTGAATATGCAGTATGTTATATAAATAGCATATATTTTTAGTTTCAAAGAACTTCAGTGGTTAGAACATTTTAAACATAACTCTGAATTAAAAGAGCTTCCCAGTGACAGGCTCATCAGCTGAACCTGTCACTTACAAAGCTGCACTACTGTAGATTTAGAAAATGAAAGAAACTATTAAGGGTCCTACAGTACTGATAGTAAATGGATGAGAATTTCTCTACAGCGGGCAAATGGGGAAAGGGACAAAGTGTAAGTGAACTCCTTGAGATTTGTAAGCTACTTTTAAACACCAAATTCTTATCATGGCATGATGCTTATACAGGACTTTCTTAGGCACACTGGCAACAGAAAAATAATTTCTGGATATCACAATGAAATTTGTTTCAACCAAACTCAACACAGTAGGATAGTGAATAAGGCTCTTAGACTAAGATGGAAGAAAAATGGAATTTAACTTTAGATTTGCTATAAGCCTATTAGAGGACCCTTATTTCACTACTTGATGTTATTATTTTTTCCCTAGTCAGTATATTGGGGCTGCTGTTATTTATATCCATTAAACAAACAAAACAGTTTGTGATATAGAAAGAAAGCAAGGTATAGAAAATATTTCAAAAATAAAAACATGCCTTCTGCCATGTTTACAAAAAGAGCACTTACTTGTAGATTATATTTCTGTTTATTGGGTAACATGCCTCTTAAGGACAGGCAAAGATGAGTAATGTAAATAGACTTCATATTCATAGGCAATTAATACCATATTTTCTCATTTGATATCAAACTTCTCTTCACAAGAAGGAAAAAGAATGGAAGGAAAAAGAGAGGAAGGGAAAAGGAGACACCTATTGAATGAATTCTAAATGTCAGCATTAAATTATACCTGCAGGCCAAGTTCAAGTGTAATCTGCAAAGAGCTGGAGTGCAGCACAAAGGTTTTGGAAAAGTAAACAAACTGGAAGAGATAAATGCAAACTTGTGAGTTCTGTTACCTGAGAAAAAAAAAATAATAAATAGATCTTTTACCAAAGGACTTCTTTTAATTATGGGAAATGTACTCATTTAACAGTGTTTAACTTGAAGTGTAAGACTAACTCTTCCCAAGTAACAGTTGTGCTTAGGAGACAAAGGGTCATTAGTCTATTTCTGGCTGATTTCCTACCACTTCTGGAAATAAATTCACCTTCTTCACCAACTAGGACAATATTATTATTATTATTATTATCCTATCTGTCTTTCAAATCCTCTCTCTCTTCTTTTCTTCTCTGTCAGTGTCAATAATATTGCCATCCTAATCATTATTGCAGTTGCAGATAAAGTATGTGTAGCTAGGATAAATTTCTTCTTAATTGTTTCTTACTTGTGCTACACATGCAAAATATGCAACAAATACATTACAAAGCATGTAATTATTACTATGTAATATAGACAATGTAAATTATTCCTATGCATAGTATTAAGTACTCACAACAGGATTTCAAGAAATAGGCTAATGACTGTAAACAAGTTACAGGAGAATCTCTCTCTGTCTGTTGTACAACAGGCATTTGGTTGACAAAACAAATGTATGCTTAACGATATATATATGTATAAAGACATCAACACATTCTGACTACTATTATTTAGATGTTTCTGTCCTAAAACCAACCAAACAAAGCCTCTATCCTTTGAAGTTTCAAGTAGAATAAAAATAATATTTCTAAAAATAAAATCCCAAACTATGAGGCGTTTTGTTTTCAATGTAATTAATAATTTCTACTTTATCAGTCACAAAAATCTTGTCATTACCCAAGAAAACAAACAAGCAAACAAAAATGTTTTCTTGTTTGTCTGTTTTAAGAGAGGTGTTTGTTTGTTTGTTTGTTTCTTTAATTTCAAACTTCCTTGTCCTAAGAACTGAAATCAAAATTCAGTGCTCAGAGAGACTATCACAGGGTTTTCACAAGGCAGATTCACTGCAGTGTGAAACCTGATTCTTTTCAGTATACCAGTTTGTGTTTTATAAAATTATATATTGAATGCCTTTTCAGGTAAGAAAAAGTAAGTATTGTGTTAAGAACTCTGTTGGCCAATTCGAGGACATGAGACTTTATGACCATATAAGGTCACATTTGTAACCTTGAATGATTTTCATTTTCAATTTGTGAAAGAGGGCATTGGTTATTACCACACAAGACTTCTGCAGAAGAAATTGTCATTTAAACAGCTGTTCCTGCATTTTGGGTATCATTTTCACTCCCTCCTCCTTCCATAATGAAAATTTAAAAGACAATAATATAGTAGTCTTTTTCCATAAGTACTACTGGTCAGCATGATGTATATTAATTGCACAATTTGTGTTCATTTCATGAGGCTTCTTTCTTAATCAACAGATTAAGAAAAGATATAGAAGGAAGATATAAAAATATCTTCCTTCCCCATTGCCTCAAATCAGTAAAAATAATAAATAAATAAATCTAATTATACATTGGTATTCTGTCCACATCTAAATTTTGTAAAGGTCAGATTTTCCATAAAAAGGGATTATAATCAGTGCAGGACGAGCACTGGCTAGTCCACTGGCTAGCACTTAAAGGAAGAATAAATAAAGAAAAGAAATAAAAAAAAAAAAAGCATGAAAATGCATGAAAATAAAGGTCATTTTCCCAGTTTCATCTTGAATACCTTCCAAAATTTACAGTGCAGAAAAAATCAGGTAATTCTCAGTCTATTAAGTTATGCTTTGGAAAGAGTTTTCTTCATCTACTCTTTCTTATATTCAGGGTTGACTTTTATGGAGAACAATATAGAAGAAAATCTATGATCTTTAGGAGTGTATATAAAGAAATTGATATTTTTTAGTTTTGTAAGCATCTGAATGCTTTGAGAGTCTGTTGAGATAATTAAACGCTGGTTTCAAAACATATAAAAATAATTATATTTAGGTATCTGGCATAGCTTGCACTGGTCTTCACCTTTTTGACAGTTCCTGTAATAGTTCAGGGTCAAGCTTCAAAATTGGCTGTGACTCAACAATATTTACTCCAAAGAGTATTCAAGGATGTTGATCGTTTGGCAAAACTGTATGTGAATTTATGTTCATGCATGGAGTCCACTGGTCTCCACAAGGGGAAGCTGATTAAACTAAGAGGCCTGTCTTAATCAGAAGTATAGAGATCACATGAGATATGAGTTTTAGGTGACATCTGACAACAAAGATAGCATTTCCTCACTTTTCTGCATGGACAAACCAAAGCTGCAAAATGAAAACAGTACTTAAGATTAGGTTTTACAAAAGCACAAAAGTAAATAGCTAGAAAATGATTACACTCTGTTTACAGATATTTGGATTTTCTGAGTGAAGATTTTTAAAAGGAAAAAAAGAAAAAAAAAAAGTGAAGAAGTCTTCTACTTGCTTGTTGAATTCTTACCTGGATGCTGTCAAAAAGTATCCTCTTATCCAGTAGCTTTGAAACATGAAGAAGCAAGCTGCATGCTCCATACAGAAGGTCCCCTGTGAAGACCTGCAGACTAAATGTAGCCAACTGCTCTCTGGGGTCAACCAATCTTCACATCCTCTAGAAGTTGCCACACAACCCTAAGCCTCAAAGTTAGGACACGAACATGGCAGGCAACTTTCCTTCTCTTTAAACCACCATACATTTTTCAGCTGGAGTGTACAACACTATTTATAATATCCATCACTTGCAGCTGAAGCATCCATCACTGGCCCTGGTTTTCCCCTTTTTTTCCCATTCCCTTTTGAAGTGTAATACTTGTAATACACCTCAATAACAGAAGTTTGAGGAGGTATGACCTCATCTCACAAAGGGCCAGGTTTCATCGGAAATGAGAAAAATAGTGACAAAGTGTTCTCAAGGAGAAAGAGGAAGAAGCAAGTCTGGACCATCCATTTACTCAGATACAGCTGCTTAAAGTCAGGTAGTCCCCAAGGCATTATTCATAGCACATCCTAGAGATAGACTTCTAGCCAGAGGATGTAGAGGATAAACCCATGTGTAAACTAGAGTTATTTCTTATTCTGTATGGGATGTGGCAATTGAACTGGAAAGAACTTTTGTTGTTGTTTTGTTTTGTTTATTTTGGATTTTGCACTTGGACACATGTAGGTGGGTGGAGAGGTCCATCAAACTCCGTGCAGTCTCCTTGTAACTCTCCCTAGGAAAAAAAAGCAGAATTCATCCCAGGTATTTATAGACATTATATGTAGATCCTGGAAACTAAGCTACTAAACTAATACATTACTGCTTTGGCACTTAGATAATGAATCATGCTTCCTCCTTCTCTCATCCTACCTGACACATGTCCATGCACTTCTGTCAGTCATGGCTAGCAGTAGGACGAACGATTACTCCAGTGCCTATTCTGACAGTTCCTGGCCACTCCTTCCCACAACAGACTTATGATCATTTTGAGTTTGCAGAAGTATATTCTAGCACTTATTAATGCTGAACTGCTAGCAAACAGTTTGAATATAGGCAGGAAACACTATTCAGCATGCCTGACAGAACAAGTTCATTTATCTATATGCTTTTCCCTGTGTAGAAAATTAAATATCCATCCTTTCCTCCTGGTACCTATAGTGAGTAGGAGCAGGTTGCCTATGTAGTGATGAATCAATTCATGAACTTTCTGCTCCTTCAGAGTGATGGTATGAATTAAACATGAATATAAGACAGAGACCTGTTGCCTAATGCAGAGCAACACTGGCTGAAACGCTGTGTTTACAGTCAGAGTGGTCACTGCCTTCTGTGCCTGGGTTTAGTATCGGAGATATTTTCAGAGTACAGCAAGGGATGCTCTGAAGTAACTGTGCTAGAAAACAGCTTGGTCTAATGGACTTCTGCTGGGTGGGAGCTGGAGATTTTCATCCTCTAGGTACAGGAGAGCTCTTGGCAGTCAACAGAATATCAAAAATGAATTAAAAAAAAAAAATCACCAAACAAGCAGCACTTAGACAGTGAAATCAGTATTCACAGTATTTTTCCTAAGCAAGTTCATGAACAAAAGTAGACCTTCCACTCTCTTATAACATTGAACTGTGTTTTCAGTGGGACGTTTGAAACAATTATTGTTTGATCATGTTGTCAAGACCAGGAAGGAGTTAAAAAACAGTTTCTCTGGACATTTTTTTTCATAGCTGGAAAATTCTACATTTCTCTTCCCATAGGTCTACCTTCCCGTAGGGAAAGTCTGTCTTGAAAACTGCTGAGGATAAAAATTACTTAACAACAAGACTTTCTACTCAGGAGGGAACGTCTGAAGTCCAGCAGGATTTCCACAGGAAATGTTTGCTGAGCAATAAAATATGCAAAGAGAAAACACCACAGCTTGTAGTCTTGTAAAGCACACAGACTCACAGGAAAGATTGGACAGCTTTGAAAAGAAATATAACAGCTTAGCCTGGTTATAGCTGGTTATAGCTGATGCTATACATCTCTTCAATGGCAGGTTCTCTCTTTCTAGGATATCATCTCCCAGATGCAAGATAAGAGCACTGACTTGCCAGGAAGACGTCACCAACAGAGGTCTACTGAAGCTCTGTTTCAACCAGTCCCCTATTAGTATCTTTCTGAACAAAGGGGTGTTTATCAGAAGTCAGGTGGCAGTAGGCTCATAGAGTCACACAGTCCCTAGAGCACTAGAGAAGTAGGAGGAGAAAAAGAACAGTACTGTTAGAGGATCTATTATGTAAGATGTCTTGATAATATATATATATTTTTTTTCTTTATGTGCAAGTTTGACTCTGAGAATATGTAAATGCCAAATAAGAGATTTCAGCTGTGGGCTTTCTAACTGATCTATAGCTGTCTGACATGGATAACCTCCGTGTTGGAGCAAATAGCACTTGATAGTGTGCCTGTTGCTTAAGAGTCAGTGTCACCTGTTCTCAGAGTTAGAAGAATGGATGCTTTCTTCTCAAGTCACTACAGGTCCTTTCTCATTTGGAAATGTATTTCAATTGTATATCAATAATCTGTGTTGATATGGTGGACTAGCAGTGGCCCTTCATAGCTAGTTTCAGCTGTTAGCAGTATATACTACAGGTTCTTAACAGAGACTCTATCCCACACAAATCAACTATATGTCTATTGTAAATGGTCTCTCTAAACAAAGGCCTGATAGATATAAAGAAGTAGATACATAGGGGTTTTAGGTATAATGAAAGTAGTCAGCTCTTTGAAGATCAGGTTTACAACCACCATATAGTAGTTTGGAAATGATGGTGGATCTTAATGTATGTACTGTAAGTAATGTATACATTGCAATATAGCAAATTGAACCCAACAGTGGCCTCAGCTCACGTGGAAGGTCTTTAGATGTTACCAAAATAATAGGTCAGTTCATTTGCAGCTTGAGCAGCAAAAGCCAGAGTTCTTCTCCCTCTCTTTCATACTATTTGTCTATGCTTACAGTGAGGATATACAGGCTTGGAAAGTTTACAATACTTCTATATTCCAGTGAGTTACCCTAAATAAAGTATTCTCCTATTTGTAATTTTTTAGTCACTATGCTTATGATTTTTTTTTCAGCATTTGATCAGGCATACTGAAGAGCAAGGGAAAGACTCTCAGTTAAGGCAAAAATGTCACAGCCAACCTGGAGGTGTTATAAGATGTATTTATCTGTGTATTTAAATTAACACAACCATAACACAGCTTGTCCAAACTAAGAGACAGTATAATCTTTCTTAACATGGTAAATATAACTGGAAAAATCTCTAGTATCTCAGCTAACAAATATAACCAAAACAAAATGAAAACTATTCAGGAGCCACCTCCAACCACTGGGATAATGCAATTTCTGCAACTGACTGAGCACAAAAAAGATTTCCAAAAGATTTCCAGCTACCACAATACATTTTTGCCTAACCCAAACAACCACATACTTGTTTACATCAGAGTTAACTTGCAGCATTCTGTTACCAGATTCCCAAGGAAGAAATATTATTCTCAAGCCATACTTATACGCTATAACTTTGATTTCTTGTACATATCAGTAGCCTGGAAAATAAAGTTCTGACATAAAATGCAAAAAGTAAAACTGCAGTTCACCAAGTAAACAAAACAAACAAAACAACCAACCAACCAAACAACAACAACAACAAAAACGCTATTTGTCAACACAGGAGAAAATGAAAATATTTGTGAAGAAGGAAATACCTTTCCCTTCTCTGGGTTATTGCAATTAGTGAAGATGTGAAAGCACAACTTCTTCAACACTGCAAAAATATTAATTTTTACACTTCAACACTGTCCTCAGGAACTAACAAAGAACAAGTCTGACTGAAAATTTTACTTCAGCAAGCTGTTAGTGTTCTGTACTATCTATAAACTGTGTTTGCTCTAAGTAGCAGCATATGTTCTGATAACCACAAGCTATTGGAAATCTATATTTAAAAATGAATACTTGCAGAAACAACATAAAGCTTTCCATAGTTTGGGCAATTTAATCTTAAACTGCATACTGACAGTGATCAGGAATTTCTCTCTATACTCTTGCAGTGTTTAATTTCATGCTAAAACAGTTTAGAACTTGACATTTTACAAATTTAAAGGAAAACCTTTCTAAGCTAGTGTTAACCTGACTGAAACCGGCACTACTGCATAGAGAGTCAATGTAATCGCGATCCAAATTTTCAGCATTCTGTTCAGGAAATGTTTACTCCATGAACAAAAATAGCTGAAAATATATTTTGTGTTCATAGTCTGTGTTAGAAGTCTATTTTAGAATTAGATATTGAGAATATTTCTTGTCTCCAGAAACTTCAAGAGAAATGAGTTTATGGAGTAAGTTAGTTTCAAAAGATATCTAAGTTCCTCACTACATTTATTGTTAAAGCACTTTTTATTATCTTCATAGAAGCAATGTTATTGTATATAACTACAGTATAGATATTTTATGCTAGATACTTACTGTCATGATACAGAACCACACAAGCATATCTTGGAAGTATATTTTGATAACATTTCTATAAAAGTAGTGGTAATAATCAAAACATGCTATGTTACATACTGCCAACCATTTCTATATCAAGAATGAAATATATATAATGAAAGAAGATAGAAAGTGTATTTAAAGTGCAGCTACAAGGCTTAAGATTATTATTATTTTTTTTTTTTAAGTATGGAAATTTCAGATAGAATACCCAGCCAGTCCTGCTGGGTAGTTTCTCTCTCTTTCCTGTGTGTTAAAGGAATCACATCTATCTTCAAGAAGGTGAAGTCATTGGGCAGTTTTTATTAACACACTAAAGAAGGCAACCTGACATATCAGAAGAAATACAAGTACTATTTTTCTGCAGTCATTTAAAGAAATCAGGGTAAATCACTGGTAATGGTTAGTAGTAAAAGAAGGGGTACAGAATAGTAACAAGATTTAAACTCTTACTGAGCTGTCTATGCTATATTCCTGTCTCCAGGACCACCTTCTCCTCTGCACAGTTAGTATATGTGCGACAGAGAAATACTAGAGAAGAAAAAATAAATGAACAAATTAATAAAAGACATTAAACTTGTTAATGATGTGTTTGCAGAATACTGTACATTAAACTACTAGCTGGGTGAGTCAGATATTTCTATCTGGTCTGTAGATATTTCTGTAGAGTCAAGGATTTGTGCAGATGCTCATAAAACAACAGTACTGGACAATGCTCTAGAGTAAAATACAGTTGGACCTTACCTGACAGTTTCATTCTGCAAGCTACATGTTATGATGGATTATGATGTCTCTTCCATGGGAAACTGCATTATCTGCCCATTGCTTAATATGCTATTCCTGTCTTCGAAATATTTATAGCATGAAAACATTTACCTTGCTTTTTCCTTTCCAGCATATGCTAATTGAAAAAAAAAAAAAAAAAACACTTTGTTTGGGGTTTAAAATTGCTTTCAACTATAACTTTCATTGACATATGTGCTGCAACTATACTACCTGAGCAAAACATGCTTAGCTGTCACAGAAATCTTCGAAATAACAGCTCTATATAAGAAAATAGTTATTAGAATAGAAAATGATCTTTTACATTATTTAATTACTAAAATAAAACTTCCTTAATAACAAGTGTCTGATGCTGACAGCTTGCAGAATTTTCAAGTTTTTTCTCATAGGCTGTACAATGTTAACTCTCCTGTAGGCTTAGCGTATGCCTCACTGTGGATTAAAACATCCAGAAATACCTGAGCTCCACCTCAAATCTGAGCAAAGGTTAATCATGGAGCTATAAACACAGCATTACCAAGAACATAACAGTGCCTTTATTGGCAACTTTATTCAATAACTGTTAGCCTGAGGATACATGAAAAAAATATTTTTAGTGACAATCCATTTGTATTAATTTGGAAATACAATAATTGTGTGAATGCCCTCATTTCAGGCTTTTCTCTATAAAAATTTTGGCCAGAATTCAGGATATTACTGGGGCCACCTATTAATTTTCATTCTTGGTAAAACTGCTGCATATTTCTAATTCTCCAAAATACAAAATTTTCTGGTGTTTAAATGACAAAGCTAATCTTGACAAGACATCTGCATAGTCAGCTAATGAAGAAATTTCTGTGCTTGATAACAGGCGTAGGCAGATAATAAAAGAACCCACTTCTACATTTTCTTGATAGTTGGAAATAGAAAAACTAAGTGTGGTCCATAGATAAGATAGGAGAAGAAGATCTGTTAGAAAAGTGAAACTTCATCCATGCAAGTAGCAATGAAACTTGCATACTCTGAAGAGTGGCCCATGCTCCCATTCAAGTTTGCATAGTTGCTTTCTGCTTTGCTTAGTGTCCTTGAAGCAAAGGTAATTGTTTTTTCCTCTCCTGTGAGCATAGTGTGGGATATAACTGCTCTCACCCCATAGGGGTATGCATCATACACTAATTGTATTGGCAAATCAGAATCAAATTGTGTTAAGAAATCCAAGACTAGTAGCAGGCTTCATCTATTTAAAAAGCTATGGCATTCATATCTATCCAAATACAGAATTTTCCTTGACGTGGAATATCATGGAAACAATTCAAATACAACAGTAGGGTGATAAATTGAGTTTATATAACATTCTAGTAATCTTATAAAAAAGGGGGAAGATGCACATTTTCAAAACATGTTATTACATCTTTGATGGAGAGAACTGATATTTAACTGCTGTATCTGTCAAGTTCTGTTTCATGACCAAATATTCTAAAGGGATTATATTCTTTTAGAACATAATGTCACGTGTCTTATTTTCCAACATTTTTTTTTTTCATCAGTAATGCTGCAATTATTACTTTTTTTTCCCCCCATCCTTATTGTGTATGTAGCATTCTGCTGTTGGCGGGGGAGGGCAGTGGGGGTGGAGGTAGGAAGGCAGGCAAGGGGGAGCATGGAGAGAAGAGAAAATCATTTTATGTTCTCCTTAACCATCTGCATGTAATAGTAGCTCTTTCTTAATCCCTGACTTGACGGATATATGAAAGGTCTTTATTTTATGTGTTTATTTATTTATTTTTAAAGTATTGTTCTATGTTCATTGTGGATGAAATAAAGAAAGATTTAATTTGTAAAAGTATCTAGGTTCAAAATACATGCTGTAAGAACATGTCATTTATAATGAAGAGGATGAGTACAGCATTGCTATGGTTTAGAACACGAAATCTCACTTTGAGATTATTACTTCCAGAAACAAAATTAGAGAAACTTTACCTCAATGTGGTGAGAGAGATTTTGGAATTTACAAAGATGCATGTGAAAAAATCCATGACAACTTATCTCAAATTTGATGTTTTAAGTTTGCTCTTAATGTTAATTATAAGGTGCTGAATAAGGTTTATAACTTTCATTAACAACTTAATTCTGAAAAATACTCAGCAGAACTTGAGATTGTTCATATTCTGATCCTACCACTTTGAGTGAAAATCTCTGTTGCTTAGTACCACTCTAGTTCAAGCTTTAACTATAAAGCAAACATTCTACATTAAAGAAAAATAAAACAAAATAAAACAACTACAACAAAAAACATAAATTAAGTAATATTTGTGTGAACTTCTAAATCCATATTTTCATTTGAGTCACTGGTACTACAAAAGTATATACATCTCCCCTCAAGCATAATATGAGAGCTTTTATTTTTTCCATCAGAAGAGTGACATTTTCATTCAAGACACATTAAATTTTCATATATGCTAAAATAAATATAAATAACATGAGTCTTTTGCCATTGCGATTATCTGCTTCAAATAAACAATTCCACTATAGTGAATTCAACATGCTATCATTTTGGTTTAGTAGAACTTCATGCAGATTCTATCATCTTATATAACTGCACACACAGCTGAGATGCAGAATTTTAATTTTGGTATGTGTTTCTTTCAGGAAGTGAATCTATTGTAGACTAACTCTTCCCTGCCATGTGATCAAAGTTAAATACCATTAATATTATCCAGTATTGTGACCTTAAGTTCGTCTCATCAAAGCTATATAAGAAAAACATGTTGCTAAAGAATAACAAACAAGTTATTTCCATGATTAGGACTGTTCTTGTTACCTTTAACAGTGCCACTAAAAACTGTGAAAATTAATAGTAAAATAGATGACTGAAGCCATCTACTCGGACAGGGACAGACACCTTTTCATGTCTGGAGGATATTGAGAAACTTTAATCAAGTCAAGATTCTCACCAAATTAAAGTAGTAGTAGTACTAGTAGTAGTAGTAGTAGTAGTAATGATAATAATAATGATGATGATAATAATAATAATGAATCTCTATTAGGGGTCTCTGAAGATTTCCAACCTCTTTGGTCGTGTAACTCAATGCTTAAATGTCTGTGACTTATTTCAGAAAAAAATGTACAATGGATAAAGGAATACTTGAAAGACAACTCTATTGAAAAATAGATACCTGCACTTACTGTATTAGTTGATTTAATTATAGATGATCACTTTTCAAGGACAGTCATAGAATGTCAATTAGAAATCAAATTTGTTTAGAACACCTGACTGCAGGAAGGGAAGGCAAGGCAAGGCAAGGCAAGGCAAGGCAAGGCTAGGCTCCAAATAGTTCTCAAATTTTACTCTTCAAAGAGTAAAAGTGTACTCTTCCGTACACTTGACAAAATTTGCTGTACAGAAATGAAGTGCCTTCAGGTGTCAAAATGTGTGGAGGAAAGGGTTTGTCAGGAATTACCCAAATCAGAGAGCAAGTCAGGGTTCATTCATTCACAAACATTCATTGTTTAAACACCTGAACTATCTCTGAATAAAAAGACAGCATGGTCTTTCAAGTATAGCACAGGCTATATTCTTAGGACTAATCTGGTTTCTAAGTGAAGGTTTGTATTGTGGTATAGAGCTGTATTTTTAGCTGAAAAACAAAGGTTACAAAACTGTTGTATATGTACTCTACTTCCAGATCATCTCAAAATACTTGTGCAATACCAAAGAAGTAAATAGCTCTGTAAGTCAGTTTCTTTGTAAATCTACAGATAGGATTTCAAGGCTACTGAAGTTGCTTTTTCAAGGTTGCTTTAGAGGCAGGTAAAGAAAGGACCTGAAGGATGGTGAAATTCCTTGCATCCATCATAAAAACCTCCCACTGCAGTGCTGACCATAAATGTTAGGCAGACTGCCTGATAACCTGATCTACTGGGCAACCTGCTTTTGTGGGTGTTACCTCTGCCCATGGCAGGGGGGTTAGAAGTAGACAATCTTTAAGGTCCTTTCCAACTTAAGCCATTCCGTGATTCTGTGATTCTGTGATTTTATGATTCTATGATAATGCTGGCTAATGTAGTGCTAACACATAATAGACACCCTACTTTCTGCAGTCTTTCTGAGAATCACCAATCTAACTGAAATTTCCATCTTCTGAGGAATAAATGAATTTAAGAAGTCAAAGCAAAGTACACAGCACATTTATTGTATTTGTTTTCAATTAGGAACCCCGTCACTGGGCCCTACAAGGAAGGAACCATGTTTTCAAGTTTCCAACACCAAGTTTTTTTTCCCTGTAGCCCATTTCATGAAGCCTACTTACCATGCAAACACAGGGGTGTTGTGGTTTAACCCGGCTGGCAGCTAAACACCACACAGCCGTTCGCTCACCCACCCCCCTCCCTCTCTGGCATGGGGGAGAGAAACGGGAAAGTGAAACCTGTGAGTTGAGATAAAGACAGTTTATTAAGACAGGAAAATAATAACAACAACAATAATAATAATAATGATAATAGTATTAATAATAATAATGTGTATGGAACAAGTGATGCACAATGCAATTGCTCACCACCCGCTGACCGATGCCCAGCCTATCCCCGAGCCGCTGGCCCCCCCAACCCCGGCCAGCCACCCCTATATATTGTTTAGCATGACGTCAGATGGTATGGAATACCCCTTTGGCCAGTTTGGGTCAGCTGTCCTGGGTCTGTCCCCTCCCAGCTCCTGCTGCACCCCTAGCCTGCTCGCTGGCAGGACAGAGCGAGAAGCTGAAAAGTCTTTGGCTTGGTGTAAGCACTGCTCTGCAACAATTAAAACATCAGCATGTTATCAGCGCTCTTCTCATTCTAATCCAAAACATAGCACCCTACCACCTACTAGGAGGAACATTAACTCTGTACTAACTGGAACCAGGACAGGGGAATAGAAGGAACTGCCTGACACGTTCACTGCGAGTGCTAGCCAAACAACTGCATTTGTCAGTACTTGTCAGACATCGACACGCTGACATCCAGGCAGAAGACTGCTAAAGATGACCTCCTTGTGTCACAAATTCTTTGGTTATGTTGCATTCCTCCTTGCAGGTGCTTCAGCCAAGTCTTTTCATGGGAAAGTTGTTTTTATTTTTCATTCTAATCTGGTGTTCCCTCTTGTACTCACGTCTGTATCCAGCCTCACTGTGGTAGAAAGATAACTCTGATGTACATGAGTGTAAATGTTTTAAAAGATCAGGACCTCATTTCCAATATTGAGATACATTTCATACAAAATATCAACAACAACAACAAATCGACGCAGACCTCCTCTATATCTTTGCTGCATATAACTAGGAACAAATCTGTATTTCTGTGTTCATCTCAAAATCCATGCCTAAAGGTTTATATGGCAACATTTTCACATTTTTTTTCTTAAAGTTCCTTAGTACCAGTATAGCTCAACATTGTCAGTATAGAAACATAAAACCTGAAACGAATTAGTATTGTTATCATGACCCAAGAACTTTATGTAAAAGAAACTATAGAGTATAATATTTATAGACCAAATCTCAGACGCAGTTCCCAGTTTGCCAACAACCATCATTTTTTTTTTTCTTATTCAGCCCAGCTGAATTTAAAGTATTGACAGAAACAATTTCTGCCAGGAAAGTGGAAAAGTCAATAAGGGATGATATTGAATCTGTTTTTCTGCATTTATTTTTGCTGTGTAATCCACATCTTATGTTCAGCAAAATGCTGCTAAAAATAAATAAGAAAACTAAACCAAAATGTAGTGTTTTTTTTTTCTCCTGCTATTTTCTTTTACTTTTGTATGCGTAGTATAAAGCTGGAGGTAGAATCTGAAATGTTAAGCAGTATATTTGTTTGCAACTCTTGAACAGCCTGAGGGGAACACAAAAGTATTAAGATGTATTTGTATTAAAAGAGAGTGATTTTTGCAAGGCTGAGAAAGAAATCTATCACAGTACCATAGTCAAATCACATACCATAGTCAAAGGATATTTTGACATTAGGACATTATCCTTGACAAAGGATAGTAATAAGCATTACTGGAGCAATTTTTTAAAAAAATTATAATAATTGTTCAAGACATTTGCCACGGTGCCATTCTTTGCAGTTAAGGTGGTAGCATGATAGGATCCCATGAAGAAAAAAAAAAAAGGGGGGGGAGGGGAGGAGGAGGAAAACAAACAACATGAAAAACAGTAGCTCAGAATTTGGTTGTTAAAAAGAGAAAATGGAAACTGTTGATACAGGAAGCAGTAGAACAACCTAGAGGGGTACTGTGACAGATATCTTTCCTAGAATATGCAGTCATCTTTAACTACAAGGAATATACAACTACAGCCATAAAAGGAAAAGTCCTTTTCTTTTACCTGCCATATTGCAAGCCATGAAGCTGCATTTGTTCCAGAGCACCTGAAAAACATGAAGTGTTATATTTTTAATGAATTGTTTAATGCTGAGCTTGCCATTAAATGGGAACATCTAAAAGTTAGCTAGCTCAATAAGAAATCACCCTTTCAATAAATTGAAAATTTGAGTAGCTGGTTGTTTTTTTTGGTTTCTTTTTTTTTTTTTGGTTGGTTGTTTGGTTGGTTGTTTTTTATTCCAACAAAGAAAATATGTGTAATCTTTTAATTTATGGGTCAACTTCAGCTAAGTGCAAGTATATAATAAATTGTGCAAGTATACCACCAGCATGATAAAAAGAGCAGGAGGTAAGAGGCTAGGAAGAAAATAATAATAAAAGAAAAAAAAAAGGACAAGAATATAAAACAAGATGCATCATTGTATTTTGCAAACTGTATTTTATATTTTGTATTTTACAATGCTGAGACTTTAATAAATTTATTGATTTCTTTATTTTACAAGAGTTAACACAATGTAGTTGAAGAACATACTGGACATTCTTTATTTGTCTAGGAAAGTAGTAGAAATAATTTTGATAGCTTTGTAACAGACAAAGTAGGATCTTACACAACAGTACATAGATTAAAAGTAATCTCTTCACTTGTTATTGTTAGTATTCCACTTGGAAATCTCTCACTGGACATAAGGTAATAAGGAGAAGAGCCATTTTTCAATATTATTTCTGTTTGATTTATAGTATTTTCAGTGAAAATAATGCAATCTGTATTTTAGCCAGGACAGCTTATTTCTGAGAATTGTATATCCAAGATCTTTTACAGAATTAACCAATATTGAAACACCGCAGTTTAAACACTGTTGCCTCTACTAATTTTTTCCTGTAGTTTACATTTACACAGTGTTTATTTCTGAGAATTTTGGGACTGTACATTATGTTGTGTAAATTAACTTTGGTCTCTTCCATCAGTGGAGTAAAACAAACTTACATCAGCTGAAGAAGTGACTTTCAACAAAGGCAAACAGTAAAAATAATAAATAAATATAAATAAAAACAACAAAAAATGCAACCAGTTGTGGAATTAAAAATTAAAAGGCTAAATAAAGACACATAGTTTGAAAATTATGGATTGAAGAAAAATAAAGTGGTGCTGGGAAAGCTTTCAACTGAGATTAAAAGATGCAGGAAAGCAATTTAGAATATTAAGAGTAGTGCTAGCTGAAAGATAAATCTAAGTCTTCCATCTCACAATAGATTACAATATTTTATATTTGTTTTTTTTTTTTATTGTAAATCCATAAAAAAGTAAAAAAATAACATTTATCAAATGAAAAGTTCTGGATAACTTTGACTGAGATACAGATATAAATGAGATTTTTATATGTTTTTTTTTTTTTTTTTTTACAAACAACTTTTTTTGTACATTCTTCAACTTAAAGATTTCAATTGGCTGATCCAAAAACTGTGTGTTCTATGATGCACAATAGTCTTTACCTGCCTGTGAAAAATCTCTCAGTGCCTTAAGAGGTTTACTTCAGCCTTGGAACAACTCCAGCAGAGGAGTTCCTTCAGAAAGGAATCCAGCAGGGTTTGGACTACAATTCCCTACTGACTTAGCATCTGTAAAGTCATAGAGAAAGCTCTTATTTCAGGAAAAGATTTCAATTCAGGAATTCTCTTTTTTTTTTTTTTCTGATTATGACTCAGAATTATGCAGATGCAAAATAACCTAACTAATTATAGGCATAATAACTCATTTTGTTTTTCCAAATAAAATAGCTACTGGATCCATCCTGTATGGATATATATGTTTTCTGCTGGAAAATTTGATCTGTAATCCAAAAATATTTTGTCAAAAGACTATGATATTATACATGTATATGTATATGTATATGTATATACATTTACACTATACAGATAAACATAGAGTGAGATACAGCTAGGTATCTTCAGCTGTATCTATCTATATCTATGTCTATAGACATCTACAGCTAAGGTACAGCTAATCAAATGGAGGGACTACAGGTAGAGTTAGCAGTCAGTAAAAGTGGATTTAAATTTATACCTGTTAGAAAAATAAAAAAAAAAAGGGGGGGGTGGGAATGGTTCTTCTCTGCTGTCCCACTCCCTGCACACCTTCTCTTTTCTGTGTCAGGTCTAGAAAGTATGTGGCCACCTGGCCATTACAGCAGTCCTGATCAGAATGAGGACTAATAATTTGTTCGGTATAATTTTCACCCATATCAATGACACAGTATACTTCAGCCAGTGGCCATGTGTTTGCTAGAATTGACTGAAGAGGATTATTAAGAATGTGACCAAGGATGGAGTGGAAACACAGGCCATTTCAGAGGCAAACATCTAATAGGCACAAGCCAGTGGTGAAACTGCACCTCACGCACAAGTGAGCAGAGCAAAGACTGCAAATTCTATTCCATTAATTATGTATATATATATGAGTCTAATTTAGGATTGCTGTTCTAATCTAAATGTTAATTCATTTGAGATAACCCCATCAAATATAAATATAAAAATAGATATATATATACCTATACATACATATATTGCCAAATTGATCTGCATCTTTAATTTGGTTGTTCTTTCTCTCCAAATTGGAGTTTTCCTCTTTCTCCTACTACTGCTTGTGTTCTCATACAAGAGATCCTTCCACTTGTAACAACACTGCTGTTTATGGAGTATTAGTTGCTAGTGAGGAACTGAAGTTACAAAACAGATTACAAGCTGTATACATACATAACATCAATAAAGAGTGTAAATTCTGCTTTCAAAGCAAAGTAAGTGTGAATTTAAACATTTGCAAAACAATGAAATTTGGAATGTGTGTGATAAATATAGTCAAGGTCTGTTACATTCACAAATCTACATCTGCTTTTAAAATGTTAAGACAAAACAGGTGGTCATCCTTTGGCTATGACAATTCTAATAACATTACCTAATTAAAAGATACCACTGTGCTTTTGTGGTTCATATGCTTAGTCTACGATGGCATAAATACTATAGTTCTATAGCTTCGTGTTACACGTTGCTGACTGTATTGGGTTTACATGGCAATGTTGAGGGGGGTCGGGGGGTTGTTGCAGGGGTGGCCTCTGTGAGAAGAATCCAGCAGCAGCCCCATGTTATATAAGGACCAGTTTCAGCTGGCTCCAAAGGGATGCAACCCTAGCCAGAGCTGAGCCAATAAGCAACGTTGTTTGCACCTCTGTGAGAGCATAATTAAGAAAGGGGGAAAAAAACCTGCTGCACAACAGAAGCTGAGAGAGCAAGGAATGAGAAACAGCCTTGCAGACCCCAAGGTCAGTGCAGAAGGAGGGCAGGAGGTGCTTCAGGCACCAGACCAAAGTTCCCATGTGGCTTGTGGAGAGGAGCAGAACCTTGATGCAGACCATTCAATTTAAAATACATGTTCTTAATATTTAACTAGTTAATAACCACTTCTAAATCTGTATCTTCTATCATATGAAGTTTTCACAGTTTCACTAGCACGCATTCTGTGCGAAAAGAACATGGGTGCAACTGATATTGATGATGGCTATCATCAGTCCAGGTCTTTACTGAAACATCCTTCTTTAAAAAAAGGCAAAAAATAGTTCCTTATTTCATTATGCAATATGATAGTCTTAATTTCCTTGGTACATCATGGAATGTATGCCACAATTATAACCTTTTAAATTGCTGAATGGTTGAGGAGCATATCTGCCTCTAACTTTCACTTACAGATTTTTGCACTGCGCCAAGATGTCTTCTGCTGTATAGATTTTAAAAAGCTAAGTGACTTTAAGAATTACCCCAGGAACTCAATTTATTAGATGTCTTGTTTAGAACAAAACATCACTGAGAACCATAAATTTCTCTTTTAATTTGTATGACAATGATGCCTGTGTTGCATTTAGGGGGTGAAATTTTACAGTATTTAGACATTCCCATTGTCATTGTAATATTCCCACCTCAGTGCCACTAAAGATGATTTTTTTCCTGGATTCATTATAAGATTCATAAACTTGTTCTGTATCTGTTAGGTTAGCTGAAAGCTACTTTGCAAAATCTCAGATGATATTACAAAGAATCCAGGTGACTGTTTGGGTCCACATATTCTCTGAGGCTCTTGTGGGGTTTTCCCCCTAAGTAACTGTCAATTTGTTAGGTAATCTGCAGTAATGATGTTGAGTCTTCTCACTGTGGGTACTGCATATCAGTTGATACATGCTGGCTTATTATCTTGAAAAGGCTGAGGGGGTTACTGAAAGTTACTGAATCATAGAATCATAGCGTGGTTTGGACTGAAAGAGACCTTAAAGATCACCTAGTTCCAACCCCTCTGCCATGGACAGGGACACCTCCCACTAGACCAGGTTGCTAAAAGTCCCATCCAACCTGGCCTTGAACACTTCCAGGGATGGGGCATCCATAGCTTCTCCGGCCAACCTGCTCCAGTGCCTCCCTACCTTCATAGTAAGGAATTTTTTCCTAATGTCTAATCTCAATCTACCTTCTTTTAGTTTAGCTGTTACCCTTGTCCTGTCACGACGCTTCCTGACAAATAGTATCTCCCCAGCTTTCCTGTAGGCCTCCTTTAGGTACTGGAAAAGGGGTCTATAATCTTCTATAAGGAGACTAATCTTCTACAAGTTAAAGAACCACAACTATCTCAGCCTGTCTTCATAAGAGAGTTGTTCCATCCCTCTTACCTTCTTCATGGCTCTCCTCTGGACCTACTCTAACAAGCCCACATTTCTCTTGTGCTGGGGTATCCAGAGCTGAATGCAACAGTTGGGGTCCCACAGGAGCAGAGTAGAGGGGGAGAATCACCTTCTTCAACTTGCTAGCCATACGTCTTTCGATGAAATCCTCAATATGACTGGCTTTCTGGGTTACAAGTGCATGCTGTTGGCTCATATTGTTTTTTTTTGTCCACCAATACCAAGTCCTTATACACAGTGCTGCTCGCTATCCACTCATTACCTAGCCTGTGTTCACGTTTGAGATTGTCCTAACCTTGGTGCAGGACCTTGCATTTGGCCTTTTTGAACTTCATAAGGTTTGCATGGGACCCATCTTTCAAGACCCTTTGTCAGGGTCCCTCTGGATGGCATCCCTTCCCTCTAACATGTTAAACACACCACTCATCTTGGTGTCACCCACAAACTTGCTGAGTGAGCACTCCATCCCACCATCCATGTCAATGACAAAGATGTTAAATAATACCAGTTCCAATTCAGACCCCTGTGGAATGTCACTTGTCACTGGTTTCCTCCAGGACACAGAGCTGTTGACCACAACTCTTTGAACATGACCATTCAGCCAATTCCTTACCCAACAAGTGGTCCTTCTATCAAATATGTTTCTCTCCATTTTAGCTACAAGGATGTTGTGGAGAACAATATCGAATGCTTTGCACACATCCAGGCAGATGATGTAATTACTCTTCTCTTATCCACCATTGCTGTAACACAATCATAGAAGGCCACCAAATTTGTCAGGCACAATTCCTTTAGTGAAGCCATGTTGGCTGTCACCAATCACAACTCTGCTCTCCACGTGCCTTATTAAAATTTCCAGGGGGATCTACTCTGTCATCTTGTCAGGCAGAGAGATGAGACTGACTGGCCTGTAGTTCTCCAGGCATTTTTTTTTTCTTAAAAAAAGAATCAGGTTGCTGTCTCCTAGCCTCCCAATTCACAAGACATTGCAAAGAGATGGAAGAAGGTTTGTGGAGGTTGGAAAGTAAGCGAGTGATGAGAGGGCAGAAAAGGTGGTTCTAGTGTCAGAGTTGAATGTGGACATGGGGGTTAAGAGAGGAAGGATTCACTCTGATATATTCCTAAATCAGGTAAACTATAACTGTATGTTACAGTCAGGATATCAGTTAATGAATGCTAGTCTTGATTGATTGATTGATTAATTGATTGATTTTTCTGGAAGGTTTTACTTTAGCTGAAAAGGAAATTCAGTCTGCACCTCTTTCTTATTCTCTTATCTTTGATATTAATTCTAATTTGATTGTAACTTAATCTTTTTTATAGTGCCCAGCACAGAAGGCTACACAAGATTACATTTTCTTATTCTGTTTATTGTAATAATTTTGTGTACAGTGTTGAAGAAATATCCATAAATGGAAGGAAGGAAGGAAGGAAGGAAGGAGGGAAGGAAGGAAGGAAGGAAGGAAGGAAGGAAGGAAGGAAGGAAGGAAGGAAGGAAGGAAGGAAGGAAGGAAGGAAGGAAGGAAGGAAGGAAGGAGGGAAAGAAGGAAGGAAGGAAGGAAGGAAGGAAGGAAGGAAGGAAGGAAGGAAGGAAGGAAGGAAGGAAGGAAGTTAAATAAATGTGTCTCCCAGATTAACATTGTTGCAAGATAAGGTCAGATGAAAGTAAGAGAAGATCAGTTGTGATACCAGAAGTATTTCTGCAAATCAGAAAGTTTTTATTTTGCACCCTGAAAAAAGGAGTTACCATTGCTACAGTGACTGCTCTAAGATTAGACCTCATTCTGCTGCTTTTCCACAGCTTAAGGGAAAGACTCCTTCATTTTAACAGTACATGAAGAATTCATCAGCCAAATTCACCCATGCACAAGAAGGAGGAGACCCATCTTCTTTCAATTTTAGATCCCTACTTTAAAGTCAGTGAGAGTTAGAAGTCTAAATACGTTTGCATACCTGGGATCAAATCCACAATTTGCTTATTCAGGTGACTCACTGGAGACCTTTATAAAACACCTTGTGATTTTCAAAACTACTGTAATTAAAATATCTATAAAATATTTAAGTACCTATCATTCTGGTGTTGATTTTTTTTTATTTTTATTTTAAGACATTTAAAAAGAAACTATAACAATTTGAGATTCTGGCAAACTTCTGTTTTGTGTTAATAAATAAAGTCTTAGATAATATTAATATATATGAATATTTCTCTAGTATTTTTTCAGATCACATTGAAAAACAAACAAACAAAAACATACATAATATGCCACTGCATGTAGGTATTGCAGTTTTACACCAGCTCATTTTACAATTCAATCAACATGAGCCACACTGGAGGCTGTGCTAAGCATAGCCTTTCTGGATTCATTACAGTGGCTGCTCATTCAAATACAAGGCTTCACTTGCCAGTAGTCATTCTCTCTAAATCTTTGCAAACCTACTGAGGATGCAGCTCTGCTAATAAGCTGCATTGGGGCCTTGCTCTTGCAGCTATACTTTTTTATTGTACACCATCCACCTCAAACATTGCCAAGCTGCTTAGTTTTTAAGTCAATAGTCGAGTAAATGACACATTTTCATACTATACATATCAGTAACCCAAATGGGAAAAGTGAGTATGTGTGTGTCATGCACAACTCAAGAAGGGGAATAACACGATTGTCTGTACTGCTTGCCGAGCTTTCATCTCCATGCTGATTTTCCCTTTCTCAGTGTAAAAGCAGATTCGTCTCTTATCCTGAGCACAACATAATCTTCTCACTTATGTTTGTGATTCTTTCAAGGCCTCTGCTATATGCAGCCATTAAAAACCATTTAATTGTAGCATTATCCCTTCATTAGTCATCGCATTAAAAGTCTAACTGGAAATAAGATTGTGGCTAACAAAAAGGAAACTCCTTTTAATTATCCCCATTCCTGTGTTGGAGAGAGATGAAAATATAACTGAATCCCACTGCTTTTTTAAAACTTATGCAGATGGTGATGGCTCCTCCTCCATACAGACACCTAACTGGAAGGCAAACCTGTACTTTCACTTCAAAGCTTGCCTGCAGCAGCAAAAACAGAAGGAACTATTTCCCCAATTGTAGCCATAAAACATATTATTTCTGATCCTCTAAAAGACTGATTGATTTGCTTTGCCCCTCAGAAAAGATAAGCTATTTCCTGAATAACAAACCATATAACAACCAGCCTTCATTGTATATGTTGTTGCAGTAACACTCAGCAATTCCAGGATCCCAGGATCACAAATCAACCTGATCTTTGAGGTAGATCTGACAGCATCTTTTTCCTATACAAAGGATAATAATTAAACAAACAACAACAAAAAGTTATAAAACATTTGTAACAAAACCATAAATGTTTTTAAATATTCTTATTAAAAATAAAAAAAAAAATAAAAAATGTTTTTAAACTCACCTGTAGTGGACAAGACATATTAAGAGAAGTCTTCTCTCACGCTTTGTGTCATCGTAATGGGGGCCCTTTTCGTCAGTCTTGTTCTCAGTCGGGCAACATTCAGCCTCCTCCTCACTAGCAAGAAGAAACCCTTCACAGCCACTTCTATGAAATGGCATGTTGTAATCTTGTTTTCCCACTCCTCTTTGATGTTCTTCAGGCTTTTGAACTGCAGGCTCCCATGTTTACCACATCAGTCCGTCTCTGCTTACCCAAAGGGAATGCTCAGCTGCCATTAGAGTAGAAACCTTCTCCTCTCCCCACAAGGGCATCCAGTCAACCCACATTTTGAGAGACAGGAATGGGCAAAGCAAGCAAATTTCTCCCTCTTATCAAGTCACATTTTTTTAAAGTAACAGTATATTGAAGCAAACAAAACAGTCAGTCTTTTACAGAGAGGGCACAGGGAGGAATGAACACTTAGATCCCTTTGATTAAATCACATACATCTCCATTTACACACTCATGGTCCTGCTACAGATTGAGAGTATCTGAGCTCACAGCTGTTTTTGCTGACCTCTGCTTAAGGGAAATAGAAGTAGCACAGTCACAGAAACTTCCCAGAGACAACAGTGGGAATGTTAGGACAATAAACTAAACATGCTGCACTTAAGAACCTAGCTACTTAAAGATAGATGTCATAGGAAAATTAAAGATGTTTCTTTAGATGATAGACCCATGAGGTTGTGCTATGATTACAAGACTTGCTTACACAAGAGAGAGAATGAGGATTCCATACATTTTTATTGTGATGGAATTTCCACTTCAAAATAGACTGCTGCTTGTCAAAATCTTTCATGATAATATGAACATATATTCCTTTCTTCTGATAAGTCACTTCAAATCTTAATTGTTGTTAGATATATACATTCTTTCAAGGCTAAAACAGCTTCATCTTAACTGCACTTGGCTGCAGAGTAAAGAGCTCTCCATCATCAGAAATCACTTTCAAATTTGTGTAGTTGTAAATTATGATAAAATCCAACAAAACTTTCTCTTTAGTAAACTAGAATGTGATACATTCTTTTAGTGAAACAGTAACTTCATTTCATCGATTTTACATCTTCTTTGCTACTTTCATCTTTCTAAATTTAAAGTACTGTTTTTAAAACTTAATACACTCCTTGCATGAGAAACCAGCCTGTCTTACCAGTATATATAGGATCTGTTGATCCCCTGCTTAGATAACATAGAAATACTTTTATCTCAGACACAATGAATTGTTGGAAGGTTAAGTTCAAGTTGTTATTCATCTGATATTAATCATTATTCTTTTCAGCATCATTACTTCCAACTATACAGATTTTCACAATGTAATTACTACAAAAGTTAATTTTTCTATAGCAACCTTCTGATTTTTTTGTTGTTTTTGATTTTTTGTTGTTTTGTGCCACTGCAACAATTATAAGTCATCTGAAAATTTTATTAGTAATGATTTTCCATTTTTTCCCCAACCTACCAATAAAGGTATTAAATTACTCAGCTAAGAACAAATCCATTCTGCTTGACAATTCCCCATTTAACTTGACTTTTGATAAGTAAGAGTTATACTGGTTTAAAATCTTTCTTTATATACTTTATTTATTTTTCATAACATCTGGTATCGAGGAAAGTAGAGAGAGGGAAGGAGTAATGAAAATGTTGCAGGATATAAAATCTGATACTTCCAGCAACAAGGAAATCCAAATCATTAATTTTCATGATGAAGTCAAAATTTCACTCCTTAAATTTTTTATAACCTTGAAATATATAGTAGATTGGATGGACTTATATCTAGGCAACAATCTTATTTAGTGTTAATCATTTCTTCTTTAACATCCTTTCCATGCATTCTAAAATCATTTTAAGCTGTCTACTTTACCTGTCCCTTTAAGATGTTAAAATATTTGCACCCTTATACATCTGGTCACCCTAAATGTCTATACTATTCCAAAGAATTTATAGTAGGAAATATTTACCAAAATCCTATCTGAAGACTTTGAAAATAAAGTATTAGAGAAAAAGAGAAAAAGGATATCTCATTCTTTCTCTCTTTCTACATGTATTTACTAGTTTCTACTTGAATCTTTCTGATAACAATTGGTTATATAAGCATCTAAACCATTGCTTTAGAAAAGCTTACTCTAGGTGTAAGTTGACTGACAGGTATAGAAAGGAGATAAAACTATTAGAGAGTGTTCAAAGTAGAACTCTGAAGATGGTGAAGGGTCTAGAGGACAAGACATATGAGGAGGTCTCTTGGTTCGTTCAGACCGGAGGAGACTGAGGGGAGGCCTCCTGGTGGCCTGCAGTTTCCTCATAAGTGGAGCGGAGGGTCAGGCACTGAGCTCTGCTCTCTGGGGACAGCGACAGGACCCGAGGGAACGGCATGGAGCTGGGACAGGGGAAGTTCAGCCTGGGTGATAGGAAAAGGTTCTTCACTGAGAGGGTGGTCAAGCACTGGGACAGGCTCCACAGGGCAGTGGCCACGGCACCGAGCCTGACAGAGTTCAAGAAGCACCTGGACAATTCTCCCAGAATAGGGTCTGATTTTTGGGTGGTCCTGTTGGATTAGACGGAGTTGGACTCCCAGGAGTTGGACTCAATGGCCCTTGTGGGTACCCCTTCCAACTCAGAGTAGCCTATGATTCTATGTGTTACAGTTTAATTGCAACTGCTAAAAACAAACAAACAAACAAACAAAACTGCTAAAATCCTAATTATATCAAATTATTACCTCACACTTGTTTTTTTGTTGCTTCACATGATGGGCAAAAGTAATTCTTCAGATATTGACATTATACTACTGCTTATTACAGGACAGAGAAGATTTCTTATTTTCTTCTCTATCTATCTATCTATCTATCTATCTATCTATCTATCTATTTATTTATTTATTTTACTAGAGAGCAACATCTTTATTGATCCTTCCTGATCTTATCTCCTGTGCCATGATACTAAATGAGATATGGGTAATGTTTAATGGCACTGGTATCCACTGCTGCTAGTGAATTAATTGGTGTACGCTCAAACAGAGTACATGGTTCTCAGTTACAGTTACAATCTACGTTCATTTGTCCTTAGACTTATCATCACTCAGTTTATACTCAACCTTTGTTTACATCAACAATAATTTCTGTATAACTTTGAAAAGATTCTTAGCTGAATATGATTTTGGATGTCTATCATAAGTTTTCTCTAGTTGAAAGCAACATCAAAACAAAAAGTTATCACTGCATTGAAGGGTGAGCAATAATCTTTTCTGCAGCTGATATGCAATATGCTTCCAAGATTCACTTAATTCTGTGTGATTTTTCTCACAACAGAAAATTGGTGTTAGTTTCCATGATACATAGAAGCTAAGAAATCATACTCCTTTCACCCACCTCTCAAACATAAAGCAGCGAGGAAAAGAGTGATAAAGAAGTGCATGAATCTCTGTAGTGTATACAGATAAAATGGAAACTCCTAGAGTAATTTCTGTCATATATCTAACCAAATACATGACATTATCTGCTATTAAAATAAAATAAAATAAAATAAAGGTTCCTTGTTTCACTTACTCTTTGGAAAGACTGAATGGCAGATTAGCTGAATAATTTACATATTTTACCTCCAAGGGTCAAAACTTAGCTAGCATGATGTTCAGTTTTGTGCAGTCAACAGAGAATAAGCAGTAAGAATAGGAGAAACAAAATTGTAGTGATCTTCTGTATAAAAACTAACATAGGTGAATGATTTACAGATCATGATTAATGAGTGTCTCAATCTGTATATGAAAAGGGAGAAAAAAAATCACTGATGTTGACAAAATGCATTTCTGCTAGTCAGGCAATACTCTATGTCACCGGAGACAGGGTTTTCACACTTCACAGTTAAACTTGCCAGCCTTGATTATATATTCTGATGAACACAGTGGGAACACACAATAACCACTGCTGGCTGACATTAAGTTCACAGAACCACAGAAAGAGTAGCATAGAACAGAATAAGACAGAAACATCATTAAGAAGTCTTACAGAAAGATGTAAACCTGAAGGTGAAAGATCTTTTCTCACTACGGTATAATATTCTTCAAAACTAATTGTCCACATGAGACTGATTTAGCACATATACATTGAAGTGAAGTACAACCTGTTTCCTCTCTACAGAGGATTTAGACAGTTCTATAGATGTTACTGGTATACTAAGTAACTATATTTCATTTTCATGAAGTTATATTTGGTCCTTTTTAAGGGTTTATAAAGCATTTATGTAGAATATGCAGCTTTCCAAGGGCCTCACAGTCTTCCTGTGTATTCATATAAAGCCAGTTAACATCCATTCACTTTTATGTCCTGGAGAACACGAATATCGATGTTTCTATAATGAATATTAAAGCCATATCTCTGTTCAAGTATTATATAGGTTTGTGGTTATATAACAGTAATTAATTCAACAAACAGTAAGGAATTATAAAGTATGACTACTATTTTAAGTATATAACAATAATAAATATATAGATCAGATTTATGTGTGTGAGTGTATGTATGCATATGTATATTTATGCATATATGAATATACATCTGGAATCAGTCTTTCAGATGCCAACTCACTCTGTAGAGATCCTTTATATTTTCCATTAATTTCAGTTATTTTTCTTATATCTAAAAAAAAAAAAAAAAAAAAGTATTCATCTCAAATTCTCAAATTCACAGAAAAAAAAAAAGAGATGCTTAACAGAGGTCTTACTTGGTATTTCACAAAATATAATGGTATAAGATTGCAATGTTGCAACCACTGTTACTTAGTATTCATATCACAGAAGCAATAAAGGTCTCATGATTTTTGAGAACTATTTGAGTGAGCAAGTTTTCGTAATTAATCTTTCCTGCCTGATTGCATTTCAGTTCCACACCTTCCATTTTCAGTTATCAAGCCACAGTGAGCAGAATTTCTACTTCACAACCAAGTACAATCATAACATAGTAGAGTGAAACAATAATACAGACTCAAACTGAGATTATATTGTCATAAACTGTTAAAATTATAAAATGATTCAAATTCTCACTCAAATCTTGCTATACTAGACTGAATATTTGATTTGCTAAAACTTTGCCAACTGAAAAAAAAAAACTGAAAATATGAACAAATCTTGGAGATTTACGAGAAAGAAGAAAAATTGGCTCAAACCTCATAACTCAAGACATCTAAACAAAAATCAGTATAGCAGTGAGGAGTATGAAGCAGAAGGGATTTATGTAAATATGAACTGAATGGACCACATTACACATCCCACTTTGTTTCCATGTATCTAGTTAGGTGGTATTTAAATGTATCTTTCTTTTGCAGATTTCTTTTGCTAGTTTTTTACTCAGTGAGGGACTAAACAGTGATTCTAGAAGGGTAAAGAGCATCATACTTCAACATTTCTGCTTTAAGAAAAGTATTAATCAACAATGGATTTAGGAAAAAAAAAAAAAGTGTGTCCAGTACAGAATTAACACTTCACAGCTGACTATGACTGAATTATTGAAATGAAGAAATACCTCATTAGCATAGTTAATGTTAAGCATGTGAAAAATACAGGTGGAGTTGAACAAATTCATTTTGACACAATTCCTGTCTTTCAAACAATATATCTGCTTTTACTTTATATATATAAATATATATATATACACATACACAGGCATGGGCACACGCCTTTAATTATATAGGCATGATACAAATAATCCACAATTACTGTCCTAGAAAACAGTTCTATTATTGTTTAAAGAAATTGGCTACTTTAAATATTAAATTTCCACAATCACTTAGTGATAGTTTATTCAAGAAAGTCTCTTATACTGGCTTATTCTTTTCTATACATCAGAGGTTTTCTGCAGAGAAATGTTAAAGCTTCTATTGATGCTTTATACAAAATATAGAGAACCAGATCTATTTGCATCCTTCCCTTTGTACTGTCTGTTCTCTCAAGCTGTGCTTGAATATTCTTTGAAATGCCTCCAGCATGCCTCAAATTTGAAAAGTCATTAGCAGGTGATTAGTACCTATTTAGGCCTAAATTACATGTTCACAAAACATCTCATATAATGTTTGAAAAACTCACTATTGCTTGTTCCCTTGATTTCATCCTTCACAATAGTTAATGCTTTTTCTTTTTCTTTCTTTAACAGATCCATAACTCCTAGAGTCATATTACTACATGAAAATCTTGATATTTATTAGCAATGGGGTAGAAAATCATATTTTCAGTTCTAATTGATATCAAGAGAAACTTGAAATTTAAGAAGTAAATACTCAAAAAGACTCTTTGTATGCGAATGCTTGGGATTAATAATGAAGGTATAGTTTTCAAGATTTAAATCGTGATTTTAGCTCCTATCTATCAAGTGTGAGAACACTTTAAAAGACTCAAAAGACAAAATAAAACTATCCAGTTACAAGGAAATTCGTAGATTTTTAAGAAGTGTTAAACAGGCATTTTGTTCAATGTATATTAGGGAAAGAGAAAAACAAAACAGAATAATCCCAGGTGTATTGCATTGTAGACCTTCCTCTCTACTAGGGTGATAAATCTTATGGTGTTAGTAAGAGGAAATAATCCTGAAGTAGCACTAATGAAGGGGAAAATTGGAAGCATACTGATTTATTTAGGGATTTAATGTATCTACATAGTACTGTGAGGCTATATTAGACAACAAAATCCAATGCATACAAGCAAAAGTTTTAGATAAAGATTCAAAGCAGTAGCATAGTATAGTGAGTACACACCAGGAAAATTTATGTACAAATATAGTAAGTTGCATATGCTATCAAAAGACTTTGTAGAGATTATTTTTAAGGCTACACTGAAGATGTTATTAGTGAAATATCAGACTAAAATAATAAAATTGAAAGGATAAGCACAAGGATAAGAAAAAACACACATCCGGGTATAGAATCATAGACTATCCTGAGTTGGAAGGGACCAACAAGGATCGAGTCATTGGGAGTCCAACTCCATTAAGTCCAACAGGACCACCCAAAAAATTAGACGATCTGTCTGAGAGCATTGTCCAAATGCGTCTTGAACTCTGTCAGCCTCAATGCAATGACAACTTCCCTGGGGAACCAGTTCGAAGTGCCCAACCACCCTCTCAGTGAAGAACCTTTTCCTAATATCCAGCCTGAACCATCCCTGACACAGCTTCACACTATTATTTGAAGCCCTATCACTAGTCACCAGAGAGAAGAGCTCAGTGCCTGCCCCTCTGCTCCCCTTATGAGGAAGCTGCAGGCCACCAGGAGGCCTCCCCTCAGTCTCCTCTTCTCTGGTCTGAACAAACCAAGAAACCTCAGCCATTCCTCATATATCTTGCCCTCCAGACCCTTCATCATCTTCATAGTCCTCCTTTGGATACTCTCTAATAGTTCTATGTCCTTTTTATAATGTGGTGCCCAAAACTGCACACAGTTCTCAGGATGATGCCTCACCAGCACAGAGCAGAGCGGGACGATCTTTTCCCTTAAGTGACTAGCAATGCTGTACTTGATGCACCCCAGGATATGGTTGGCCTTGCTGGCTGCCAGGGCACACTGCTGGCTCGTGTTCAGCTTGCTGTTGACCAGCACCCCCAGTTCCCTTTCCGTGGGGCTAATCTCCAGCCTCTTGTCCCTCAGTCTGTACATATAGCCAGGGTTGCCCTTGCCCAGATGGAGAATCTGGTACTTGCTCTTATTAAACTTCATATTGTTGGTGATAGCCCAGCTCTCTAATTTGTCAAGATCTCTCTGCAAGGCCTCTCTACCCTTAAGGGAGTCAACAGCTCCTCCCAAATTAGTGTCATCCATGAACTTAGGTAGCATACCTTCAAGTCCTGTATCCAAGTCACTTTCGAAAACATTAATGAGAGCTGACCCTAAAATGGAGTCCCGGGGAATCCCACTTGTGACTGGCTGACAGCCTGATGCAACCCCATTTACTGTAACCCTTTAAGCCCAAACCACCGGCCAAATGTTCACACACTGCATTATGTTTTTATCCAGCTGTATGCTTGACATTTTGTCCAGAAATTTACTGTGAGAAACAGTTCTGAAGGCTTTATTGAACTGCAAGATCATATCCATTGTCTTTCCTTGGTCAACTACATGGGTGACCTTGTCATAAAAGGAAATCAAGTTTTTTAAGCAGGACCTTCTCATCATGAACCCATGTTGGCTCTGACTAATGACTGCATTGCTCTTCAGGTGTTTTTCAATAACTCCCAGAATAATTTTCTCCATATTTTTACCAGGCACAGAAGTGAAACTGACAAGAGTGTAATTAGCAGGGTCTTCTTCCTTGTCCTTCTTTAAAATTGGAATAATATTTGCCAGCTTCCAGACAGTCTGGACCCCTCCAGATTCAAAAGACCATTGAAAAATTATTGAGAGGTCTCGTGATGACATCTTCCAGCTCTTTGAGTGCCCTGGGATGAATCCCATTGGGCTCCATCAACTTATATACATCCAGGTGGAGCAGCAAATCCCACACAAGGGATCAGTTCAGGGTTGACTGGGAGTTTATCATTACTACAGTCACAATCCTCCAGCTCATGGTACCTGGGGTCTCAGAGCCCATCAACAGTGTTGCAGACAGAGGAAAAGAAGGCATTAAATGTCTTCTCTTTATCTATGTCCTTGCTCGTGAGGTGACCATACTCTTCAAGTAATGGACCAACGTTTTCTCTGGTCTTCCTTTTTCTGTTAATGCATATTTAAAACAAACAAACAAACAAACAAACAAACAAAAACAAACAAACAAAAACCCTTATCGTCCCCCGCAATTCTGGCTAGTTTCAACTCTAATTGAGCTTTGGCTGCATGAATTTTCTTGCTATAAAGGTGAACAGCATCCCTGTAGTCCTCCCACGTTGCCTGACCTGGCTTCCAATGGCCATGCACTTTCTTTTTCCACCTAAGCTCTAGAAAAAGAACCCTGGTCAGTCAAGCCAACCCTCTGTCCTGCCTACTTGACTTAAAAAAAAAAAAAAAAAAAAAAAAGCAATCACAAACTGTACATCATTACAGAAGTAACTTGGAAAAATCTGCAAAGCAAATCCTATTTTACACTAATAAACACTTCTGTGTTCCTTAAAGAAAAGTTCCAGGATTACAACCGGTATTCCTGAATTTGATTCCAATTTCATTTCTTTCTACCAGAAGAATCTAAGCAGTACAATTGATTCTCAGGTTGGAGACAGTGCTAGGAAGTTGAATTGCAAAGCTTCATATGGACACTGCATAAAAAAAGAGGGAAAAGAAGAGAGAAGATGAAGAATCCCAAGTAACTAAGTTGTTAGCTATGGTTCTTATCTTAAATTATTTTATTTATCAGAAAGGAAGATGAGAAAGCCAAAAAGAGAATAAAATTAACAAGCAAGCAAACAAACAAACAAAAACTAAAATGCTAATAAATTAAGTCCTATCCAAATTAATAAGCATTGACTGATGAAAGGACAGAAGTCAAACATATGAGAGGAGTAACTGTCTTAGCAGAATTTTAATGCTCAGAACTTGCAATGCAGAATGTGGGTCCACAGGGGAGTTAAAAGTACATGCTTGTCCATGCAGCCATAAAGTTCTTCTGGGGCTGTGAGCTCCCTAGGGCTAGAAGAAGAGGGGACTCCCCTGAGTGTCTCAGGGCAGGATCTGATAGATAGGGCCCATCCTGTACTTCAGTAAGTATTCCTAACAGTAACTGGTAAAGACCAAGGAGGCAAGGTCCTATGTAGCTGAAGTCAGTGCCCAAATGTTTGCACACTTTGAAGTTATCAGGATCAGACCTTGACCACTATTTTTTTCTTTTTTTTCTTTCTTTCTTTTTTTTTTCTTTTCTTTGAGAAAGGCATTTGACTATAAACTCTATTAGCATTAAGCAGCCCTAAAGGTTGATTGCACAGCTGAGATTAAGTGACTGTTCATACTTCTACTGATATAAAATAATTTTCTTCAGTAATTGCATTCAAGTGTATTTACACCTGGGTGCATTCAGAATGTTTTTAATTGTCTTTGGTATGTTTTACTTTAAGATTGGAAAGCAAATGTGCTGAACTGTGAGGTTGTTTTATGCATTAAAATTTGATAGTAACTTATTCTTTCATTCTTTGCCTCAGGTGCAATACACTTAAATGGTTCCTAACCACTGAATTGCAATCATGGTTTATGCCTTAGCTAGCAGTCTTTAAAGGTTTGATCTAAATTCATTTGCAACATTCAGAGCCCACCATTGCATCAGCGACTACCATGAGGAGACAGTGTCCTTTCACTTCTACTGTTTGTTAGTGCTACAGTAAGATATGTTTCCTTTTACCTTAGGGTTCACTCAGTCACTGATGATAGATGATCTGTCATAGACCCTTTCCTTTCCTTTCTGCATAGCCTTCATTTTATTATTATTATTATTATTATTATTATTTAAGAATGAGGCTTTTTTGAGCCCCAAATCTTTAAAGCTTGGTGCACGGGGACAGTGAGAGTAGTATCGATGTCCTAGTGTTTCAGAGTGGAGAGCACTGAATCCCTGTATTTATGTCTTTTATTACCTAGAGCTTTTGTTTAATAACCTTCTTGTTGTTGTTTCATTTTGTTTTATATGATAATAAAGGAAAAATGTTTCTTTGGGGTGAATTTTCCAGTCATGGAATAGATGACAACTGACATGAACAGATGCATACATAAACTAACCGAATTTATTCATAGTTTGATAAGTACTGCCAATTACACAACCAATTCATTTTCATTACTAATATTCATACGTGCCCTTCTCTATGGTGTACTAATTTATTCTATTCTAGGGACCAATGGAACAAACATTTTCATCTTTAAAATAGCAGTGAGACTACAGCAGGTCTCTAAAGTGCCTTAGCAAGCAGTATTTTGCTTGTCAAATATTTTACCTCTATTTACAAAAGCAGTCAAGAGCATTTAAAATCTCATCAGAATCTGTATTTGGCTCTCTTTGATAATCAAACCATACATCTTGCATTACAGTCAACAGAACTTCAGTTTATGTGGAAGTTTCCCAAATCAGGGCCTCAGTGGTTCTATTTTTGGTACATATACAAAAGGACAGGAGATGTAAATAATAGATATTGCAGTGACCAAGTGTCTGTTAACTCCTCTTGAAGAAACTTCATCTAAGGTCCTGAAGACTAAGCTTATAGTCATCGTATTTAATTGTTCTTACACAAGCACAGATAAGTTCCTTCATTTTATTCTGAGTTTCTGGATGACTATGTTTTCTTATACTTCAAAATGTGTCTGCCATTAGTTGCAACACATAGGCCTCCCAGCTAATCATCCAAACAGTATCTTGTTTCAGTGGAGGAAGACAGAAGATGAGTCTCTGAGATCACCCAAGCAAACTAGTGTAGAAAGAGTTGAGAAGACTCTGACCAGCATAACCTTGAGCTCCACAGGTGGGGTGGTGGGGTTATGTCTTCCTTCTAGACTGTCACTTTGTTAAATTAACATACAGAATTTGTCTTCCACTTCAGAATGGTATTTCTTAGTATATGAAAAATAACTATCTTTCTTTACAATATTACAAGGGAGCATGGTGGGCAGCTTGGGGGGAGGGAGGAGCAGAAAAGCATCTCTAGTATTACTGTTTATTTTGGGTGATTCTGTGTCAGGATTCTGTCAGCTTCATTAATATCCTTCAAAATTATTTTAAAACATCTACTGAAAGACTTATTGTAATGTTGTGCACGTAGCCTAGGAGTTACACTCCTGAAAGCCTCCAAGTGCTTAAACAACATGCATCAATACATCTCTAAGTCCCATAGCAAAAACTATACACATTACACCTTAAACTGTTAATTGAGTTATAATACACCTGTATTATGACTGCTCTTTCTGATTAGGCTATTCTACTTTAACTCTACCCACAGTATTGAACCTACTATAATACTCAGAACCTTGATTTCCGCTTCAGCTAGATAAAACAGCTTGAAAAACTTATGTTAGAAATTATCTGGATGGAAATGTAGACAGATTTTTTCTCTGAATATTTTGCCTGTGATGGAAATAAATGTATCAGATATTTTTCAATAAAACAAAATAAATCATCACCTTAAATAAATATAGCTGCCTTTAAGTTTAGTTGTTATTATCCAACAAGTTTTTGTCAAATGAAGTCTAGAATACGTGGTACATATGTGCAGCTGACTTTCTCAGGAACTAAATACTGAAGTGTTCTTCTCCAAGCAAATTTGTACTGGTATAAAAACATACATCCCCTAATATGTTGAAGAGAGAAAGAATCCCATATGTGGGAATACATAGGAAGAAGCTTTGTGATTTCTCTGGTCCATAGAAAAACAACACATACGGTGGTTGACTTTTACTGGCTGGCAGCCTCTCTCATGCTCCCATCTCAGCAGGATGGGGGAGAACATGCAACAGAGAAACACATGGGTGAAGATAAAGGCAGGGAGAGCACTTACCAGTTGCTCTTGCTTTCATAGGCAAAACTGATTATATTTGGGGAAAATTAATTTATTGCTAATTAAACTAGGTCTGGGTATTGAGAAACAAAGACAAAATATAAAACACTAAAACATCTTCCTTCTATTCCCCCCTCTTTCTCCTCCTCCTAATTATTATTATTTATTATTATTATTATCCTCCTCCTTATTCTCCTTCTTCTACACACCTATCTGTCTGTACACCTAACCTGCACACCTATCGACAGGTGTTTCTCAAAGATGTATTCAAATACTGAACATATTTGATGGAGCTCAAGCTATGACCTCTCAGCCATATGTTCATTCCTTCTTTCTCAGGTCATTATTGCTGAAAAGAACTGTTTATATTTTATTTGGAAAGGAATTTACAAAGTTTAAACTGAGCTGATAACTGAATATGTACTGCCTATAAATTTTCTCAATACACATTAATGGTGTCTCATCATTTCTTTTTGTAATTGTCATTATTGGTATACATCTTGGAGATTTACCTAAACAAGATACTTCCAATCCACTGAGATGAAAGGAAAAGTTAAAGAAAATAATTTCTTGTATAGCAATTAAAACAAAATAATTAATAAAATAAATTACATTAATAATACATCTGAAAAGAATCAGGAAGTAGCAAATGTGGACCAATACAATTTTGAACTTACACACCACTTCCACTGAGATCAAACCAAAACTGGAAAAAATGAAATTTGCATATAATGTATCTATGATACTTCTGAAGATGTCTTTCAGTTGAGCGACAACCCTCCCTGTACACCAAATCTTGTAGGATTAGCCATATCCTGCAGTGAGAAACCCCTGTAGGATACTAAAGACTAATATGAAGAGAGACAGATTTGCAAAGAGAAATCCCATAGTACATATTTGTTTTATGTAGCCTTGGTTGACACTAATTACTCGGCCAACAATCTGATTGGAAAAGTCTCTTTTCCTCTCTGAAATTACAGACTTACTGTAAAATAAAAATGTGAAAGCTAAAATTAATACAGCTGAATGTTTGTTTAGCCAAGACATTATGCATGACAAACCAAGCATCCACCTTGATTTTGAAGCTTTGGAAAAGATTTTTTTTTCACTTTTCTTTCTCTTTCTGATCTTGAGATATAGCTGAAAAGAAAGAAAAAAAAAATGACAAGATATTTTCTAGTTGTTTTACTGTACTAGAAGGGTTACATTTATCTGAAGCAGCCTTTGCTTTTCATTTAACATACATAAGTACTTGGTTTTTAATAGGACATTCTTTCATTTGTTTGTTTGTTTTGAAAAAGGAAAAAAAGAAAAAAAAGAAATGTGACTACTTGTACTCCTCCAACTTAATCAATCAAAATGCTGTTCTTAATTTCAAGGGATCTTTCTTTCAAACCCAGAAACAACTCCCCTAGTGATTGCCTTTGTTGTTCCTGAACTTACTTATATAGATTCCAACATCTGTCAAAGACCTGGTCTGGAGATAGACGGTAAACAGATGAACTGAAGTGCTAAAACCAATGAATATTATAAGAATTCCTTGCTGACTAATATTAGTTGCTGACTAATATTTCAGAGAATAATGGAAATCTTCAAATTTTTTTCATATGCCACAAAATTCTAGAACAAAAATGACAGTGAAAACCATATTTCTTCCCTGATCATTTCAAGTTCTGAGGAGAGCTAAATTCAAACCTATAAAGTCAAAAAGAATTTGAGCAAGCTGGAAGAAAACCAAACCCCACAAATACGTAGCAGTTCAGCAAATATAATGTGTGCAATTATCTGAGCTAGTATTTCTGATGAAACTGGAAAAAAATGTTGGTAAGAACCCATCCTGTTAGTACATTTTCAGAATATATAATTTTTTTGATAAAGCATTTGACATAATAATTACATTTTTTTGACATACCTTGACTGGATATTCCCTTTAGATCTGCAGAAGACACCTTATGAGCCATATCGTCCTCTTGCAGCAGAAAACAAAATGAGACAAAAACTTGATGTCTTCATATTTAGTAACTTTCAAGGCCAAATATGTAATAAATTCAGGAGTATCAGATTCAAAATCTGATTTTAATAGATGTCTCAGTTCAAAGGCATCTAAGCATAAGACATCAGGTATCAGATAATTGTGTTATCAGGAAATAAAGATTTGGGACATGAAAACATTTAAGTACCTTCAGATATTGATATTACTTACCTTTTACATGCCTTTGAGCAATTAGAATTTTTATTTTATAATATAAACACAAAACTGCTGAAACCTATATGTAAACAAAGAGTTCCTACAAAACATTCATCTATAAACATTAATGCTGTCATTAGAAATGGAAGTGCAACATCAAACACATTTTTTTCTGCAGATATATCCTAAGAAATAGTGTTTGTTCAGTATTCCAAGCATCAGTATAGCACAGCTCTGCATACCAACCCTTTTCAACTGTGTTCTGTGTATAAGCAAACATACTGTACAAATTTCTTTAATATATAACCACACATGCATGTATCTAACCAATGTTTCCAAAATTTTAACTTCATTTCTATGATTCTTTATCATGCATGAAAGTGAATGTCAAAGAAAACATTGAATAAACTCTATAGTCATGTGACCTTTTTTTCTTGTTTGGTACATCTCACTGAACACAAGTACTACACTTACAGGAAAACAATCTCATTTATATCACCTACAAGCAGGACTTAGGATGTTGCCTTAATCAGGCTAGATTCTTTAAAAGACTGGCTTGCAGCAATATGTAACTCTCAAAAAATATGAATGTCTAATTAAAAAAAAAATAAAAAGGAAAAAGATGAAAGTACTACAGTATTTGTACATCAAAGACTTTATCATCCTTTGAAAAGAAACTACACTTCTCACAAACTTTTTTTTTCATGAAAGTGTATTGTTCCTATTTTTATTATAATTGTAGAAATTATACAATTATAATAGTCATATTATTATATTTTTTATTATAAATGTACATCTGAACCTGAATCTATTTTAATAGATTGTATGTTTTTAATAGGTTGCGTGCTTCACAACCAGTGCATTACTCTGTGCTTTTCTTGAATTAACTGTCAAAAAAAAAAAAAGCTAAAAAAATATAAAACATGTTTGATGGGGAGGTGATTTCATAGGAACTTCAAAATGACATAGATAGTGTTTATAGCTGGACATTTTTTATAGTGGTGGGATACATATTTCATTCCACTAAGGCTATTAGCTTTTAAACGAAGCAAAAAGTGGGATTTTGTTGGGATGAAAGGTTGTTGGGTTTTCTTTTTCTTTTTTTTTTTCGTTTTAAATTTTGTTTGCTTTTTTCACTTGCTGTTTTTTGACCTGCCCCTTTGATTGTGGGGGGAGGGGAGGGAGGAGGGATTTTTTTTTTTTCCGGTGGTGTTTTTTGTTGCTGTTGTTGACTTGCTTGTTTGTTTTTTTGTTTCACACACAATAGGTAGCAGATCTATGGAACTTCTTCCTAAGAGAATGCAGTGTATGGAAATAAGTTTCTACTTCTTTCTATGGAAGAAGTTTCACACCTCTATTAGCAATTCACCTGTTTTGTCCTAAAATTCCTAGAAAGCCTGTTGTGCTTGCCTGGTGAGTGTCTCCCAGTCTTAGTGGCTGCATAGTGTTAATTCTACTTATTCGTAACTTTTATTTCATTTTCAGATTCTCTCACCTTTTATGCAGCGTCATCGTCATGTCCAGGAACATCTTTTATATGGGCTATCCACAGGCTTACAGATTCTAGAAGGCTTCTTCTTCTTCATTTCTCAGGAGTCTACTTCTGATTCCTTAACTTAGCTTTTCATCAAAGTATTTTTCAGCCTAACTATTCCAACCTATCAGATTTCACAGTACTTTTCTTTGTTCATGTACAACTTGTCTTTTTGGAAGATGCTTCCTACTACTACCAACCTTTTCCTTTGCTGTCTAGCCGTGCTGACCTCCTTTCACACTTTCTCAAGCATTTCATAATAGGTGGTATGAACTGGCACTGTGTTACCAGTATGGCCTTCTTCAGTAGTTTCCGCATTGCCTGCAAGTACGTAAATCCCTTCAGATTTTTAGTAAGCTTGTTCATTTTCATCTAGTTCTTCTTATTAAAGTTTAGCAGTGATTTTTTTTGGCTGTTGATATTCCTGTAGGGATGCTGAATGAAAGTATCTTATGGTTGCTGTTACATATGGTGCTTCCACACTGAGACTTTGAATGAGATCCTGCACATTACTGAGCCAAATAAAAGGTTGCTTTTCTTCCTGTGGGCTTGCAAGCCAGCTATTCTATTAAAAATTACTGGTATCACCTAAAAATATCATCTGCATTTCATGTTGTGACTCAGCATTTGTCTGCAGTGCAATTGAGGTCACCTATTTATTTCTTAGTCTCTCTGACCTTTCAGCATGCAGTACTTATCTCTCTAGTTGTTTGGGTGGCAATAGAGACAGACTGCTATATCCTTCTTATTTAGGCCTAGGAATTCATTTTGTGAAGATTCCAGTACTTGAAGTGGTAATTTTGGTAATTTTATTAATTTGGCTTAATACTAAGAACTCCTAAATGTATACTATTTCACCAACAGCATGATTTATGCTACATTTCCTATATATTTTGTAGCCTGATTTTATATTGTTCCATTATTAACATTTTCCTTCCATCAGGTTTCTGATTTCAGCATTGCCTTCATTTAGGGCAAAACACTTTTCCTACCTTAGTTCTTAAGCTTCTAGCATTTGTATTAAAGCAGGTGTACCACACTTCTTGTCTCAAATAATTTTTAATAGCAATTATTTTCTACCTGCCTATTTGATTATTTCTATTCTCTGTCCTGTCTTTCTCCTTAAGGTAATTATTATGACTTCCATTTTAGAACAGCCTCACTGACTGTGTATTATATGACTGTGTAATTCTTTGCATAGAAGTTAATTCACAATTGCTTTTACGAACTGTTTCTTTGCTGGGATTCCCACAACTTCTGATGAATCTCACACCTTCCTCTTTATACTTACTACATTTCTGACAAGAATAGGTCTAACTCTGCCTTTCTCCTTGCTCTCATTTTAAAGAACAGCACAATTAAAGGAAACTTAAAGAGAGAGATTTCACACTGAAATAGATTATAGGTCTGTCCAGCTGGTCACAACAGGTCAGTTTCATAGGTATCTAAGTTCCACTGATTGTATTGATTTTATAGATTCTAATGACTCTACTGACGACAAAATGTGCTTAGATACATATTAATAGGTGGATGCTTACATATAGGCACCAAAAAAGGAACAAGCTATTTCTTTTCCCAACTTCCATTATGTCCATGAGATTTCTTCTGAAGAGAACATATGGAGAAGATTATTCTGGGAATTATTGAAAAACACCTGAAGTACAAGGCAGACATTGGTAACAGCCAACATGAGTTCACAAGGGGAAGGTCATGTATAACAAACTTAATTTCCTTTTATGACAAGATCACCCATCTAGTTGAGCAAAGGAAGCCAGTTGATGCAATCTTTCTGTATTTCAATAAAGCTTTTGATACTGTCTCTCGTGGTATCCTTCTGGAAAAACTGACCAGAAGACAGTTAAATACAAACATAATAAGGCAGGTGAACAATTGGCTGAAGGGTAGGGCCCAAAGGGTTCATGTAAATGGGGTTACATTGAAATGGTGACCTCTCACTAGTGTGGTTCCCCAGGGCTCCATTTTAGGGTCAGATCTCTTTAATGTTTTCATAAATGATTTGGATGTAGGACTTGAAGGTTTTTTGAGCAAGTTCACAGACGATACCAAATTGGATGGAGTTGTTGACTCCATTGAGAGTGGTGCGGCCTTGGAGAGAGATCTAGACAAATTAGAGAGCTGGGCAATCACCAGCAATATGAAGAGTAAATGCTGGATTCTGCTCCTAGGAAAGGGCAATCCTGACTATATGTACAGACTGGGAGACAAGAGGTTGGAGATCAGCCCCACAGAAAAGGATATGGGGGTTCTGGTCAACAGCAAGCTGAACATGAGCCAGCAGTGTGCCCTGGCAGCTAGGAAGGCCAACCTGGGGTGCATCAAGCATGACATAGTGTACTGGGTCTGGCTGGGATGGAGTTAACTTTCCCTGCAGCAGCCCATACAGTACTATGCTCTGCAGTTTTAGATACAACAGCACTGGTATCACACCAGTGTTTTGTCTACTGCTGAGCAATACTGGCACAACGTCAGAACTCCCTCTAACTCCCCTAGAGCCAGAAGACAGGGGGTAGGCAAGAGGTGAGGAAGGAACATTACCAGGGCAGCTGACCTAAACCGACCAAAGGGGTATTCCATACCATATGATGTCACACTCAGCAATAAAAAGTGGAAAAAGGAAGAAGAGAGGAGGGGTGAGCTCTCGGTGTGAAAAAGTTTGTCCTCCTGAACAACAGCTACGTACGTTGAGGCCCTGCTTCAAGGACGTGGTCAAGCGTCATTTGTTGGTGGGAAGTAGAGTGTGATTTCTTTCCTCTGCACTTCTACACGGCCTTTGTTTTTTGTTTTTTGTTTTTTTTTGTTTTGTTTTGTTTTTCCTCCCCTTTTCCGCTTTTCTTTTTCCCTTTAGTATTAGTCTTTAATTAATAATAATTTTCCCTTAAAAATTATTTTTCCTTTAATTAAATTATCCTTATCTCAACCCATGAGTTGTTTCTTCCATTTTCTTCTTCCCCAGGCTCCCCAGGGAAGTGGGCACTGAGCCTGACAGAGTTCAAGAAGTGTTTGGACAGTGCTCTCAGACACGTAGTCTAATTTTTTTGGGTGGTCCTCTGGGGACCCAGGAGTTGGACTGAATGACCCTTCTGGGTCCCTTCCTACTCAGGATATGCTATGATTCTATTATAACACAGACTGAGAAAAAGAAAACAAATGGATAGTGTACTATGACTGTAAAATCATGGAGATTCTGGAGCGTTTACATTTAGAAAAGAGAAAGATGGTTTGCAAATATATTTTCATTATTGTTAACTGTTTTGCAAATTTTAGCTAAGAAAGACACAAAAAGGCATGGAGAATGGAACAGAAGTTCATCACAGGAGGTATACTGCAAGTTACTATGGGAGGTTATTACTCGATCAAAACCAGGAGTAGGACAGATTTATTTTTTGCTCCAAAATTTAGAGATGGGAATTGTCCTCTAACAAACAAATGCTAAATAATTTTATCCAGATCTAAGATCACTTCCTTACTGATGTCAAGAGCACTGCAGATTAATTTCATATATAAGACATAGTCTTTATATCAACACATTATGCTAAAGAATTCTGATAGTATAATTGTAGATGGTTTCCATAGATACATGAAAGAAGACTGGCATATTATGGTAAATATTGAATTACATTGAGGATGCTCTGAGGTGTAAATTTTCAGATGACAACATTGATTTTAAAGATTTGCAGGAAGGAAGGACAAAGAAGTTTTTGTTTGTTTGTTTGTTTTATAATATGTGGAAACATATTACAACAAAATAATAAACTCATAGATGAAATAATATGTTGAGCAGGTTATAGAAATAAAATGTTTCCACTTGCAGAACATTTTTGCCCCTCTGAACTGAAAGAGTCCCATGTCCTCACTGTCCCACTAAACTGATATGCCTGCGTTTCCCATTACAGAAACAGGAGAAAACAAAATTATTTGCTTTGGTTTAGCACAAAGAGATCTGCAGTGAAAAGAATAACCCAACGACCAGTATACTTCTAGATGTCATTTGCTTTCTGACCTAAAGGTGTTTCAACAGAAGGAAGGAAAATATGTATATATGACAATATCTTTTCTATATAGTTTAGCATTTGCATCTTTCCAACCCTTTTCTTTTGAATGATTATTGTAATACTGTTGTTGTTAACTGTTTTTCCGTACTTTCCCTAATCAAATTTATATTTGATTCTGAACCAGATTTCAAATAAAACTGCATTGGAAATGCTATAAATATTTATTAACACTATAAAAGGGCTTTCATGAGTGCCCTTTATGTTTAAAAGCTCAAAGTTATTGCATGGAAAGAAGAACTACAGACAAATATCAACATACATATACGTGCACAACTTAAACTTTTGAACAGAAGAAAAAGAATTACAACCTAAATTTCACTTCAACCAAAGCTTTTAAGGGTAAGAATGGATTTGTAAAAAAAAATAAAAATAAAAAATAAATAATCCACAATTTAAATTGTAAATCTTCAATGGATGATTTGAATTTAAATTTCTGTTTAAAAACAAAACAAACAAACAAAAAAATAAACAAAAAATTCTTTTCCATTAGACAAATGTTATTCTATCTGCTTTCTACAGAAAAGAACATTTTAAAGTAATGGTATGATACTTTAGATTAAGTAAGGGATTTTGTACTATTCGACACAGATGGGGACTAGCATCCTCCCAAATACCTACGTTCCTTTGAATTCAAATTTTTGACCTAACACTGGCTTACATCAATTATCCAAGAAAGAACCTGAACTGGAACACAGGACTCATTTCTTTCAAGATCAATCTGTGACAAAACATAAAAAGAACTCTGAAATGCATTTATATCTTCAATATAGCTTCATTATAGTTAGAGAGAGAAAAAAAATAAAGAGAAAAAAAGAAAAAAGGTTTATTAATTTGGAAATAGTGTTTACTCTTAAATCGTCTCATCACATAATGTAATCAGACCACCTGATTTTTTTTATATACACAGAAGAAAGTTAAAATTAATTATTTAGAAACATGATGTGCTATATGAACACACAACCCTCCTTGCAATGTGTTCCTCCAACAAAAAATTATATCTAGTATAGAATGGTATGTAATAAATGTTTATCACCAATACCGATACCTTTTGTCACACTTTGGAAAGCGCTGAACTGTTCGGCATTTGCATTAGTGCAGTGTTTGTGTCTATAGAGGGCAGAAGGCCTGAAACAAATAGGACATCACTCACTCACTGCATAACCCTACATAAAATCCTATTTCTACCTGGAAACGTACCAGATAAACAAATACTGAAGAAACTCTGCCATTATCACTTCTTAGTACTAATTGATTGTTCAGTAAAAGTTATGATAAGAGGTTACAGCAGATAATATGCTGTACCTCCGTGAATAGTATGGAATCAACCGCTACTTGTCAATAGAAAGGAATTTTTTCAAAGTCAATTTTATTTCTGAATTTAATTAAAATCTTTCTTAATTGCTTATTAAAAGGTTGCATCAGAAAGAATGACTGCATTTTGTGGATAATCACCAACAGCCAGAATCCAACTCCTATTGCTTTGAGTGAAAGCTGAAGGTAAGAAAATGCTTAATCCCCAGAGGTGATTATGCAAAGGCCAGCATCCTGGCTCAATTACAGATGATCAGATTATATAATAGTTTCATAGAAATAGAAGTAAAATCTCCAACCCTTTTTTTCGTAATCTAGATAATGTTGCTATTGTTGCTTCTCTCTCCACCTTTAAAAATTATATATTTCTAACAAAACTGGGAGAAAAAAAGACAAATCTCTTTTCTCTCTCTCTTTTTTTTTTTTTTTTTTTTTTCCAGATCTGCTTCATGGGATCTCACATTTGATAATCCTTACTGCTAGCTTTGAGGCTCAAATTTCATTTATTTTGTAGATTTGCCCTTCAAATTGGTTCTAATGTACACACTCACTGTGAAGACTAAGCCTATTGGGAGGAAAGAAACTGCTGGTGAGCTTTAAGCCACAACACTTGCTGGTTCTAAACCAGGGAAAGGAGTTTGCTGTAGGTCTGTTAATGAATATTACATTATGATTTTTTAAATAATCCATTTTCTTCCCTATTCATTCAGTCTTCTACTCATGCTATTGTTCATGTGTGTTCCTGTTAATTTAGGCAATGTATATACTTTAGGGGAATACGCTTCATGTTGAAAGAGATATTAAATAAAAATAGCAAGTCCCAGACTGTACACTTCAATGTGGAAGTAGTTCATGAAGTTTAACTATTGGTTTGAATCACTGATTTCTTGCTTAGATTAACCAACTTCTCCATAATCACTTGTAAAACTAATACATTATAATTAGAGGATGAGATAAGTAATGGAGATTGGTCTCATCAAATAATTATGCTTCTCAGTTTGAAATATATTAAAGTAATATATTTCCCACCTAATGGATGACAAAAGAGATAATTTATAATAATATATTCTCATTTGCACATTCTCTTACGTGTCTGAAAGGAACAAATTCTTTTCTATTTAATCAGTTTATCCAGATAATCTGTAACTGCAGCATGCAGTAGGAAGCCATCCAATAAGAAGCATCTTATTCCAAAACTCCATTTTCCACTAGATGATTGTAGTTTTCAATATGTGTGGAATGCCAACCATAGAAAGACTGGTTTTCCTTCTTGCTGATTTATTATCCCGTGTTGTCTTCTTGATTCACTGTTTCATACTGATTGTCAGAGATGTGTCACTACTAGAAAAAAACAAACAAAGAAATAAACAAACAAACAAAAAAACTAATAGGACAAATGTCTGGCACAATGTAACTCTAATTCTTATTGGTGCTCTTTGACAGCCCTGGAAAACAAATGCAACAATCCATATATTCCTAGTCATAATCACATATTGCTATTGATCTTGTCTATCAAACAATTAACAGTGCTGCACAGTTTTAAGTGGTTGTTGAATTTATATATTTAGTACATGTATAAGATACAAAAATAAAATAGATGCTGCTATGCTTAAAGGAGCATCCTATTGAAAGCTCACTTGTTTAATAAAATACTGGATCCATTAAAAAAACTCAAAGAACTCACAGATTTTTCTCAAGATTTCAAAATGAAACCTGTAGAACTCATCAATTTTAAAAGGGAACTTATATGTAAAAGCTGATAACAACGGACAAGCCAAGATTTCCTTGATAAATTAGTTAATGGATGGAAAATATAGATATAAAAGAGTGAAATGAGCAAAAAATCCTAAAATTTAAAGAAGTTATTATCCATCAAGCAGGATTGATGATATTTTCATTTAACTGCTCATTTTATACTTTTATATTTTAAAGGTCTTGCTCAATTTCCTATTTTTCCCAATATCTCCTATGTTCCTGTCACATTTTCAAATGGAAGGGAGTAAACAAGAGAAGATGAGAAATTAAAGGAGAAACAGAAAAGTCTGTTTAATTTCAAAATGTATTAAAAAAAAAAAGTACAAATGTACAAGAAAAAAACAAACAAACAAATAAAACCAGCAAAACAAAACAAAATCCTTTCCCCACAGAAGTCTGAGCAAAATGGAACATTTCTTAGAGTCTTTATTTCTTTTCCACAAAACTGCCTCAACAGTGCATTGTTGCAACAATCAGTTGTTTTTCTTTTCGCATTTGTTTAAATATCTTGGAGTTCAGTCAGTTGGAATTCATAACTATGTTCCAATCCACTCAAATAAATAATATATTTTTTAACTATTTCATGAAAATACACTCAATTCAAGCTCAATCTTGAGTTTACTTCTAAGAAAGTTGTTACTTAGAAACTTGACCAAATGAGCACATCACAAATAGTACACAGTACAGTCATAATAATCAACTATTAATTATTTTATTAAACAATGCTACTATAAAATTAATATAATCATATATTATCAATATATAAATAGATAAATCAATATATCAACAGATATAAAATATAATTGGACAGATTGTATAGTGAACCAAGTTATGGTACTATATTCTTTAAATTTTTACACATCCACAAGGAGAGATTACATTTCTGATTAAAATCTGAAAGTATTTAATTAGAAAATAACAAGTTCAAAATTTTCAGAGAATCATGTACTAAAATTCTGATAATTCATTATGTTGTGTTTTTAATTAGCATAACTTGATAGTCTGTATTTATCTGTTCTGTACATGAATATAACAATTTAGGGTGATACTTTAAAGTATAAGTGTTGTGCTAGATTTGAAAAAACAGAGGCATCACTCAGTTTGGGATGAAATCAGGTCTGGTCTTTTACATGAGATAGAAGAGAAATGCTGGGAAAAAAAAAAAAAAAGCCTGTCGACTGAATACTAATTTTATACCATGAAATGCCAAACACACACACACAAAAAAAAAAAAAAAGAAAAAAGGAAAAAAAAGAACAAATAGACACTTCAAGGTTAATAAAACAATGATACTAGCAATAGGTCAGTGACTGATGTTAGTAATGGCTCTTTATATAGTGGACTAGTAAAACTAGAAAAAGCAAGTATGAGAAGGGCCTGTTTTGTTTGGTTCTTTGCAATACAAGTCTTCATCAGTCTTAAATGAAAAGGTCAGTTTAAATCAGACAGTTAATGCAATTAATATCAGAGACACAGGATGAGATCTCTACTTTGATAGAAAAAGAAAGGTCAGAGATTTTTTACGAAAGCTTCCAATTTACTGGAGTACTCTCTAAATATGCTCTTTATTTATGAAAGGTTTATCTTACTTTATTGTAGTATTTATTGAGAGTGCATCTGAACATTTTGTGAAAGCAATCAATATAAAAACATCAAAGTTATCTGCTGGACCCAAAAAAATTCTGCTCTAGATGCACGCAGATCTGGCTGAAGCAATCTTAGATTTGCTAACAGTTACCTCTAGTAGCGCATCACATTGAAAGACAGCACAAAATAAACTTGGGTCTTCATGAAAAAGTAAAAGGAGAATAGTAAATTAGTCATATTACTCAGAGAAATACTGAAGCAAATCAGACCATCTGCACGCAAGAAAACAGCAATCACCATGGATTGAAAAGAACAAGTTATGTATATTTTTACTTTTCCCTATGTGTTAACATGTATCATGAGCAGAATAGAAGCAACAGCTGAAAAATCTAGGATGTAATAAAACTTTGACATTCATTTGCGTTGTGTTTTCCTAAGCAGGCTAGGAAAGTAAGCCTGATTAGATTAATTTATTCTTAAGTGGGCATAGACTTGATTAATAAGAGTGAAATTAGTTCTTTTTCACTGTCCAAATAAAAAGATACACAGAGCAGGGTTTCACTGGTGTCTGATCTAGGTCTATCAGTATTGTTCCTAGAAATAACCTCACTGAAATGAACAGAAACTAGATTTAGGAAGTCAAAACTGAACTCAATAGTATTCCCAGGCTAAATTTGATTTAGCCAATTCAGATACCCTCAGTGGACATACACACATTTACACGTAGGGAGCAGTTCTTCATAAAAAGATCTGTGGTTATAATGGTTCTCTAGTTGGATAGGACTCAACAGTGTCACACAAGCATTATATATACATGTATATATATATACATGAATGCATAAATAGGAAATAAAGAGAGAAATTAGTCAATAGTTTGGTTGACATACAGTTACAATTTTTATATGTCACCTCAAGAAATTAGTAATCTCTTGAGTGAAGAAGAAAAAGATAAATACAGGAATAGAAATTATGATCTACAAGGAAGGATTAAGAAAATATTTCAGTGTTTAATCTAAAGAGAAGACAGGTGTTAGGGATACAATAGCTGTTCTCAGACACATAAGGGAATAATCCACAGTGAAAGTGGATAAATAAAAATAAAATGTGTTTATGCTTCAGAAGGAAGGATTTAGGTTAGATATTAGGAGAAGCTTTCTAGTTTTCTAGTCATAAAAATAGTAAAATATTGGAATAGATTGTTTGAAGAGTCAGCAATATTTAAAATCTTGCAAGAGAATATTTGTAAAAATGATTTAAGTATAATTCATCCTTCTTTGAGGTAGGCAGAATGATATAGATGATCTATACAGAGGTTTGATTCTATAACAGTGGAAAACATTAGTAAAATTCATAATGATAGTATAAGGAGTATCATCAACCTCTCTGCCAGAACCATTACTTTCTAATTTCTATCAAAGCTTCTCTCCCTAACAATTTTCATCTCCCATTATTTCATTTAAATCTACAAAGGCCATAAACATAGTATTGCTACATAGTACTGGTGATAGGCATTTAAAGATGAAACAACAGAATTATTAAAAATAAACAGATAACCCAGTAAACATCAGGTTGGATGGTTGTATTAAATTTTTTATAACTGTAGTATGAGTTAAAAACAAAACTAAATATCAGGTTAGTATATTCAGGACAAAAACAAGCTTGGCCTATCCTTTATATGGGATAAGCAAAATATAACCTGTTATAATATAACCTGTTTTAATACAAACTACAGAATAGGAAAATCTTCCTCTCAGAAATGTCTACCCAAATGCCTAATCAAGTCCTTGTGAACTACATCAGTACACATGAAACTTAAAAGTGCAGCTTCAATCTCATCAAACTTAGAAAAGACAATTAGCTTAAATGCAGCTCTGAGAATATAAATCAGATCTTTTGAACTGGCGAAGTCTTAACATGAGTGACACAGCATACAAACAACCTGGAACACCTCCTTTCATGGCATTTCTTAGGCAGAGATACATGGAGACTGGAAAAACAAACAAACAAACAAACCCCTTCATCTTCAGAGTAATTTCTCAGTCCTGCTTTACTAATTTGAGAGAAGACACAATTAAAACCATTAGTCAACAACACAGCTTTTCCCTTTCTATTTTGACTGCCACTGTGCTACAAATCCAGGGGAGTAATAAGTGTAGTAATTTCTCTCAGTGAAAGAAAAAATATATGTTTTGACTAGAAACATACCTTGCATCTGTTTACAGGATTCGTAAAAACAATGCATAATTCTAAACCAGCCACTGAAAAAGACCAAACACATTTCTCTCTATCATGAGAGCACCCTGCAGTGAGCTTCAAGCAACAAGATGCACAGGTTTTGTCACTTAATGTTCAAAGCAGGGCTCTTAGCAAGGGTGGTCTACTTGATTTCAAATACAATGGTGATAAACCTGAAAACAACAACAACAACAAAAAACAACTAGCTCAAGAGAATCTGAAAAAAAAAATAATGAAGTATTGCATAGTTAAGTTGATGGGTTCTTTCATCTGAAATTTCAATGTAATCATTTTAGAAGAAAAGCTACAGTTTTACCCGTCATTAGAATATGTAGCAAAATAAGACTAGGAAAATTCTAACATACAAGAACATTTTTCCTGTACATCCATGGACAATTTTACTTGGGGTAAGTATAGAAAAAATACCTTTCTTCTATTTGAAACATCTCTTATGCAAATGCTCCAATCTCAGCTGCATGGTCTTTCTGTAATTAACGAATAATATGTAACTAACTATTTCAAAGTAATTGATCACAGAAATGATGTGCTATCTAAAACATGATCTACTGAAATTATATTACATGTAAAGAATAATACTCATATTATGTTATTATTATCATATCATAAAGATAACAGTCCACTCAAAATTGGAAAAGCAGTTACTCTTGGTGCCAAACTTAAAAGAGATTGAATCAATCAGGCTGAAATAGAGAGAATAAAGCATAACATTGCTTTAAATCCTAATTTCTACAGTTTCCTATTACAAGTAGACAACAGAATAAATATTATTTCAATCTTGAAATTGGAAAAAAAAAAAAGTGGACTGGATTCCTGTTTAAAATAAAGGCACTGCTGTTACAACAGTAGATATTACAATGTGATATAAAGGTCTGTACATAAACAAGAATCTACTGTCTTTCAAAAGTAAACTTGTAGAAACAAAGTGCAGCTGCACTTTCTAGGTGATGATGAATAAAATATCTTTTTTTTTTTTTCATAATGTACAATCAATTGCCAAAAAGTTGTTTTTGAGCTGGAAAAAAAAAAAAAAAAGTAAAAAACAGCATGAGTACGGTGAGAACAATATTTTTGTTCCTAATAAGTTAAAATAATAAATTCATAAGAAATAAGAAAAAGCAAAAAATTGCTTCTTACAGAGTTCAAGAGTTGTACTTGAGGACAGAACTTGGGTTTCTTTAACCACTGGAAAACACACAAACAAACAATAAGAACATTTGCAGAAAGAAATTTTTAAAAAGACTAAATATGCAGCATGCAGATTTCTCTCACATCTGTTTATTTATTTTCATCTTAATCTCTAAACCCCATTATATGTTGAAGATAAAATTCACCCATCTGTTTTAATATAAATGATTCAGTTCTTTGTAATAATTGTATGCAAACTGAGAAACATAAATTGCTTAGCATATTGGAAATTAAAGCTCTACATTATAGGCAGTTAAAATTATTTTGAGCTTCTAATTCTGCTATTGACTCTTCTAGAAATATGCATTTTTCATCAAATAAAATCTAAAAAATCAATTAAACATACCAAAATCACTGTCTATGCTAGCCTAACATAATACATAGTCAAAGATGTACAACTGTTTCAGACAGAAACAAAAAATCAACTTCTAACATGACGTTTCTACATGGGAATACAGATAATAGTTTATAGTTTTATATGATTTTTAAGCAGGACTACTGAAAAACATCTTCATCCTTTTTTTCTTCCTGTTCATCTGTTCATAAATTAATCCCACTTTAATCCCTTAATCACTGACCTTTGGTGTTGTCATGATGAAAACTGATCATGTCAAGCTGAAGACCTGACAATTAATGATTCTGAAAGAGCTTTAACTTAAATTAATTTAGTATCAAATAGCAGGCATCCGGACTGATTTTTTGATCACGCATATTTTACCTTTCTTTTTTTTTTTTTTTTTCCTTTCTAAATCATATCTCCAGTTATTGCCAGTACACATGCCCAATATATGGAGTAAATATATAGAGTAACATTGTTTCATGCTGCTGACACTGATACTTCAATCACAGTGATCACACAGGACTCTGCCAATGTGAATCGCCAGTTATAAATTAACTTCCACACAATAACATTCAGACCTAGATGACAGCTTTTCTAAAAATTGCCTGACAAACTTTCTCTGACTACTGTGTAATTTTTTAGGTTATATACCACATAACTTCAGAGCCTTCTGAGAAGAGAGATTTTTTTTCTAATGCTAATGTTGGAAGTTAATAAGTGAAGTGACCCTCTCAAGAAGTGATGACCTAGTTGTCAAAAGATTATGTTTATAAGAACGAAGGTACAAAACACCTGCAGAAGACAATTCAGGTTGGAAAAAATATTTTAATCAAAAGAGAAAATATCCATAGAATGTTCCTTGAGTTTTAGATACAGCTCTTTCTTGAACAAGGTTTCTGAAATTTATAACCATGGCCCTGGAATTCAAAAAGATGAAGTATTTCAAAATATTTTGGTATGAGTAAGGTTCTTTGAAAGTCTCAGTTCCTCATTAAAGTTTTACATAAGAAACACTCAGCAGAAGTTTACCCCTTTGTAAACTTTATCCTCTTATATAGTGGAGAACATCTTGTCCTCCTTTGTAGAGTAACTTGAGAGACTAGTGCTACTTAAGTACTTCCTCCCCAAACATTATTTTGCTGGTGCTAAGACTGAAACATGTCTATGAAATGTGCAGCTTTCAGTTTACATATTCTTTATTATACATTATGTTATATATACATATATAAAAGCACATATTCAAGAATCTGCTAAGATACCTACATCCTAATGATCAAAAACCCTAGTTTTCTTGTGTAGGACATTATAGAGTCATTTCATTATCATTAAGGATTTTACAATTATGTACATGTAAAAAATAACAGTAGCTGTTTTTGCGGAAACCTGTTAAGTGGACAGTGATAGCTATGAGATTTTTCTTTCTAAACATATCCAGAGAAAATCATCTTTGGGAGAAAACAAAGACAGAAAAAGATTCATTTCTGAGTATTTTATGTTTTGTGCATTATGAGCATTTTAAGAATGTCTTAAATTTAAGCAGCATGTAAAAATAAAGGGAATATTTGGATAAAACTCTTTGCTCATCCAATTCAGTGCTCTCAGACACACAAACCTGTTCATAACCTGACTCTAACACTAATTTTGTTGCAATAGTAAAACAAAACAAAAAATATATTTCATATCCTAAAGCATTGTTAATATCTCTTCCTAAAATACAATTAATTACCCTGAACAACCAAAAAGCAAAAAAATTAAAAGGCTTGCTCGTGTTTTCTAGTTCAACAGCTTCTTGTAGCTATAAGTTCTACAGTCTAATGGTGCAATTACATGGGCAAGTGTACTTTCTATCCATGTAGTATTTCCAGTACATTCTTATTGTAGCAAAACACTGTCTCTTAAGAAGCACAGATAGTTTAAACTCCAGAAATATATATATATATATAAACACAAAAACAACAAAAAACTAACAGCCTAACAGCAAAAGAAGGTTTACTTCCCAAAAACCATGAGGATTTGCATTTTTTTTGTTTGCTCTTTGTTTGTTTTTAAATGACCCTCCAGCTTTTCTCAAATGAAAAGGTTCTCAATTATTAATTAATTGTTGGTTAAATAAAGTTTAAGTTGTTATTATTATTTTCTCTGTTTTGCAGTGTGACTTCTGTGGGAAGTTCAGGCATGTAATATGTAACTTAAAATCAATGAAAATTCAGAAGCATTTCTCAGTATAATTGTACTGATGTCATTTCCCGTTTAGATCAAGGATAACACAAATCTATTAAACCAAGGACTGAGCAGTTAATTTTTGATCACTCCAATAGTTCCACAAAATACTTTTTCTTTCCCACTTTGCATAATTTCTGTTTACCACAGATAAGATTTCTATCCTCTATTAAGTACCAATATGGCGATTTTGAATAAATATATTTAGAACTTTAGAACTATTTAGAACTTTAAATGATTCTTTGACTATAACTTTACTGATATCATATTAGAAGATTAATTATAATGCTTTCTGCTATTAAATTAGTTGATGAATAATTTGGAAAATGGAAGGCAATGATACTGAGAAATATCAATACATATAGCTTTTACAGATGAAATAATTTACTCTCAAAGAAAAACAAGGAGGAAAATAAATCCTTACTGGTAGGAGTCATTTAGGATAACATTGACCAGGACTGGAGATTAATAAATGTGGAGGACAAGAGAGGGTAACTTAATACACTATACTTTGTATATTCAATCTAAACATAATGCTGTCAAAACTAATCTCCATTTTCTCATACCAAGGAGTACTAGTGAGATGTATTGCAGTGATGAAAAAAAACAATCCATGTACAATGAAACATATAGATATTGTTAATTCTGTATAAAAAGAAAACTTACTAATCCATTTAGTCATGATATGAAGTTGACATTCCAGTCTGATTGTCTGGAACCAATGGAAAAAGCAGCTCAACAGCAAGAGTTTGCCTTTTGGCTGGGACCTGGACACCTCAGGTTAGAATAATGAAAAGCAGAGAATTCATAAACTAATTCTTGTCAGAAAAATTTGAATTCACTAAGCAACAGATGTCATCCAGTCCATACTGAAAGAAAAAGGAAGCAGATAATGGAAAGATGTTTGACGATAACTCCAAACTAGTACAAGGAGTATAACAGAGATAAAGTGGGAGATGGATGTCAGACAGACAAAGCAGAACTCAAAATTCAAATCTATGGGCAGCAACAGAGCTGTTCATGCTTGGTCAACCATCACTAGCTGAGCTCCAGTCAACTATCTGGAGAAAAAAGTAATTAGAAAGATTAGTATCTGAAAGAGTTTGCAAGCCTCACTAAGTTTGTACAAAGCAAAAAAAAAAAAAAAAAAAAAAAAAGCTGACAATAACAATATTGCAGGAAAAAATATTAGACTAACACCCTTTTATCTAACAGGATATAAAATAAATCTACACAAAAACACAGACATTGATGAAGACTTTTCTTAGTCTACTTAACGGGAATTTTTTGAACTTAGAACCAAGCTCTAGAGATGTCCAGAAAATTAGTACCAAGTCCTTTTCTTCCAGCTTTGTAGAGTTAGAGTTATTTGTCTGCATTTTCTATATGTCAGTACAAAACACTGTTAGGGAAACCGTTCAGTCATAGAAAATGAAGTTATTTACCCTTAAATCAAGTAACTTTTTATAGGATAAGGTTGCAGAAATATGTATTTTTTTCAGAAAAAAAATACTATTTTTATTACATTTAATATCATGTGAACATCAATAATTCTTGCAAAAATATGTAAGTAAATTGCCAATAAAAATATTAAAAGGCAAAAAAAAAGGTCCTTTGAAACTATTAATCCTACACTGTTTCCAATTCAGCTCTTATTTTCTGAATAGCACATTCTCCTTGTTGACTTGTCTAGGCCACAGAATAATTTTTAGTAATACAAAAGTTCTCATTGAGCTCATCAAGTGCTAGGCCATTTAGCAGCTATGCACCTCATCTTCATTATATCCTAATATGAAACACATTGACATGAAATAGCCGTTTTTGACTGAACTTAATGTTGATCTGTTCTACAGAGCTTTTAATTAAATGGAATTTAATTTGATGAGTATTGTGCTGCACTGTGGGATACTTGTAAGTAGGCAGTTACATAAGCGTGATTTGTTTTTTTATATTGAATTTCTATTGAAATAGCCCTGTTATTCACTCCAAGTAATGAATCAGTACAGACAGTAGAATGCATGAGCTATGGCTGAACACATATCTGAAGTAGCAGAAACTGCTGTTAATTGGTGCTGTCACGGAAAGTGGGAATCTTTTTCTCTTTAATTTATGCTTGTATTGGTAGCATTTATGTTAGTTGCTTTTATGCTGTGTCTATAATATCTATTTCTCATTTCTTTCTTAAAGAAAACAACTCTGAAAGCTACTTTTAGATTCTTAAACACTAACTTAATAGTCACAACAGCTATACTCATTCTTCCAGTTCACAAATATTAGCAGAGATTAACATTAATGTATTTTTCAAGAAATCTGTTTTACTTTTTTTTAAATGTAGATGTCCATACAACTCTCATTTATATCAAAGAGACATAAACCTAAGTTTCAATGCTCTTCTGAGTGGGAATGATTTCCTAAACTGACACCTTTAATTTCCAAGAATTCACTACTATGGTTATTGATGTTAGACGGAAAAGAAAAGCATCTTTCTCTTTTACTTAAAGAAAAATACCTTTAAAATCAAAACTTTCTCATTGTATTATGTTGAGTGTTTACTGAATTAAAGGCTTTTTCAGTGGTGTCCAGTGACAGAACAAGAGGCAATGGTCACAAATTGAAACACAGGAGGTTCAGTCTGGACATCAGGAAACACTTCTTTACTGTGCAGGTGATGAAGCAACAGAACTGATTGCTCAGAGACAATGTGAAGTCTCCCTCTTTGAAGATATTCTGGACATGGTCCTGGTGGCCTTGCATGACCAGGGGGATGTGACTAGATGACCTCCAGATGTTCCTTCCAAGCTCAACACATGAGTCTATGAAAAGTTCCCTCTTGGAGAATAAAACATTCATCAGCACTTCTATTGGCTAATTAAGCTCCCTAAGAAGTGTTATTCTAGCTTTGAGAGAGGTAAAGAAAATGTGAATAAAAATCTACAAATATAAAAAATGCATTGTAAATACAGTGTTTTTACATAACTAAGTACAGACATACAAAATAAACTAGAAATCTATAAGATATTCTTCTCCTTGTATGCTCTCCATGTGGCAAAATAATAGCCACAGACATGTACAGACCACAGCAGAAAATAAATATGCAGAATCAAAGCTAATCATACTCTTCTGCAGCAGGATATTGGGAAAACCATAAACATTAAGACTCACATTTTCTTGAAGGGGCACTTTTCCAGTTGTTTTCACAGGACTAGTCAAAAAAATAAAATTTCCTTTAATTTCATAATTTGTGAGAGTTGGACTTATTCTAAAAGCAGAGAAGGGAAATGCCAAAGTAGTCATTTTGAGATTTAAAGCCAATCAGACACAAGACAAAGGAAATGGACACTAAATATGATGACTAACATGCCATATTCACACACACACACACACACAAGTGAAAAAGAAATCTGGAACCTTGCATTATATTCAGTATTAGCTAATTTGGATAAACTGTCCTTAGTTCTTTAGGTGTGTGTAAATACTAAGCCTATATTTGTATATGCAAATATCAGTAATGTACTTTATATTGTATATACAAATATTAATAATGTTTTTTGCTATATCCTGTATTCTCTTAAGTGGAGGATATTATTCCTATTCCTATTATATTCCTATTCCTAGGGACTTAAATCACCGTAATGCTCTAAGTGACTATGGTCAATCATTAAATATTACATGAGAAAATATTGTGGTAATTGTAGACTTCCTGCATGAATTAGCAATGGCATACCACCAACCAAATCACTGACAGTAATCAAAAATTGTATCCTGAGAATACAGAATTTGTATGTTGTGAATGGGAAGGAAATAATGATGAGGATATCTCAGCAAGACATCTGCAGGATATTGAAGTCTGTAAAATTAAGATGTTTAATAAGTAAGATAGCAATCAATAAATCACAATATTGATTAAGGAATTACTAGACATAGGACAAATTAAAAAACTACGCACAATGGCCAGATTGTATCTCCCAATAATGCTTTAATCTTTCAAATATATGTGTAATTTCCAATACAATAACTCGTTTTTCCTTTTTTTTTTTTTTTTTAAGTTTCTCAGTGTTTCCCCAGTTAGTTCTATTTTTTTTTTTTTAACTAAATCATTACAATTTTTTTTCTCATCCTTCATTCATACATATAAAAGTTTAACTTTTTTTGTTTTGGTTGAAACCTCCTCAGTCATGATATTCAAGTAGGTAAAAGCTGTTTAAAACACTTTGCCCTCCCAGACAAATTCATTCTTTCTGGGGTGCAATGATTCACTGAAAAGAATTGACAACACCTTTAAAAATAAATAGAGGCTAAACTTGTAATATGTTTTCTTGAGTTCTCTGTGTCTGTCCCAATCATTACTTGCTTTTCCAAAGAATCATCAGAACTTTTACAAAAAATAAAAAAATAAAAAAAAAATCTATTGTAAGCCCCAAATTATATAACTATTCCCAGGATCTTCCTACCTAAAGATACAGACAACCTTTCACTGAAATAGTAAGTGAAGAAGCAGCGTTTCTCTATAAAGTTTGTCAGCATAAAATATACGTGCTGCCAAACATCATGAAAAAAAAATGTACAAATAAAAACAAAACCTGCTAGCTTCCAAGCTACCTAAATTTCTAATAGCATTCAGTTAACAAGATGTTGACAAGGTTTCCACAAGTCTCATAAACCAGCCATAATTAAAATTTTAACAAAACAGCAAAATTAAGGAAAATCTCAGAAGGTCATTTAGATCTACCTGCAAACTAAGTAACATACAAACAGGAGTAAATTCATCTACATCATACCACAAGATATAATATGTATAAAGCAATTTAATATATCTAATTGTGATTCACTACTGTAATTACTTGCATGTCTTGATTCATTATTTCCATGTGTCTTTATATAGGTGTAAATAGCATATTAATAATACTAAGATTACTTCATTGCAGAGCAGTGGAGGATTGGACCTATGCAGCATCTAACAGAAACATAACAAACATCAGGTTTTTATTCCTTTTTTTGTTTATCATGCCAAATTTAGTTTCTGCCTAAAAGATAGAGTAATATTTCTGTATTTTATCCATTTTTCGCTGCCTTCCATTCTTCAGTTATGATTTTCTAGAATTCAGTTGTTTCTTCAATTCATCTTCATTATTAATTTTCTTAAAACCCTTCTTTTGTTTCTGTCCTGTTTTATTTTATTCTTGCTTTTCTTTCATGTAGATTTTTCAATATTTTTCCACTAGCTCTCCTCTTCTCAAAAATCTAATTTTTATTGTGTGTGAGTGAAGGTTTATTTTTATTATTCTTGACAAGTTTAAATTGTTGTCAGTAAGTAGAGGCATTTTTATATCTTGCTATTTGACCTGTTGCTGCAGGCATATCTCAAGACGACTGGAAATTGTGCCATTGTCATGTATATCACCAGTGATAGGACCCACAGGAATGGTGTTAAGCTGAGGCAGGGGAAGTTTAGGCTGGACATCAGGAAGAGGTTCTTCACCGAGAGGGTGGTCGCACACTGGAACAGGCTCCCCAGGGAAGTAGTCACTGCACCAAGCCTGTTTGAATTTAAGAAGCGATTGGACTGTGCACTTAGTCACATGGTCTAAACTTTTGGGTAGACCTGTGCGGTGCCAGGAGTTGGACTTGATGATCCTTATGGGTCCCTTCCAACTCGGGATATTCTATGATTCTATGATTCTATATTTTCTTCTATAAAGAGAGAAAAGAATAACTTGTTCTGCCTACTACTTGTAACACATTCTGCATGCAAATTAAAGAATATTTAACAAAATTTCTGCACCAAAAGAGCCCTAATGAGAAATCTAATATTTGTACAATTCAGTCTAGTGCAATAAACAGTTATTTTGATAACCGTCCAAAGTTTAGATGCTAGATTCAACCACACTGAATCAAACCTTTGAATCATATGAAGACATGAAAGACCAACATTTTACAAAAGGAAGAAACCATTCCATTGAAGAATGGTAAATATGTGAGAACTTTAGCCTAAATTTAGGTTAGACAACATCTTCATTAGTATTTTCTGATCATAGCAAATACTACACTGAAAAAGCATGGCATTATTGATTGCAGTGTGAATCTGCTTTTAAATAACTAAAGCAATAACTAAAACAATGCAATAATGTAAAACGTTTTGTTTTATAATGAAATATAGACTTATCTGTCTACCCAAGAGAGGGATCTGTCTGATATGACTTAAATATCAGCGTATAAGTAATTGAAAAACTATACACCTAAGGCTATTTTAACATTAGGAAATCATGCAGTTCAGTGGTTGCAGATTGGTGGAGAGACATCCACACTGTACTCATTATGGCAGATTTATTTCAGGATAACTTTCATGCTGTTCCATGGAGTGAACGCCTCCTAGCACCTGGAAAACATTAAACACGGTAAAGGCTGACAGAAGCATGGCTGCCTCCTCCAGCAGCTCCAGCCCAGGACCTCCTGACTGGCCCTGGAGCCAAGCCTGTGCCCAGGGACCCCGGTGTCTCTGCCCAGGCCAAGGGACATGGATGCCACTTTCTCCTCTGCAGGTCAGGAAGACATTTATTAATATGTTTAATTGGCAGCCTAATGATGTCCGTATTTTAAGGAACCACTGTGCTTTGCTCCAGCTTGTGTAAGTTAAGGGTGACACTGCTGAATCTAGGAGAGTGGAAGTTCCAAAACAAAACAACTAAGGCAAGTGCCTCAGGTACACAGAATGAGCTTCCAAAGATAGCACAAACCTTGTCACAGCTTACAAACTTTAGCCACAGAACACCTACTTACCAGGCTGCCAGGCAGAAGCTTTGAACAGCAGACACGCAACAGCATTACTGTGATCAAAAGATGGTATTAAATATGTCATCATTAATTAATTAATTTGCTAGTGGATAAAACAGTGACAAATAATCAACTCTGCAAAGGGTATGGATGGATTAGCGCACAGAATATTAAACTATAGAAACAGTCAATCGGAATACAATGCATATATATATATTAATGACAAAGAGCTATCAAATATTTCTTGTCAGGCAATAGTAAGGCTTTGTCTGTGTTGACTCTTATGGAAAAGATTTACTACTTAGCCTAGTTGCATCTTGGTTTTCTCATGCAGCAAAGTTAGGTTTGTTTTGTCACAGGAGTAAAAGGAAACAAATTAAGGAGATGATACCTCCTGTATCTTTGCCTGCGTAGTTTAATACTTGATAATTCATTTTTAGTATATCATAGTCCAAGATATATATATATATATATATAACTGATTTTCTTCTCTGTCATGAAAACTGGAAGATATACTTTATATATATATTTTCTTGAATTTCTCCAACAAGCTAATAAATAGAACAACTCAGATTTTTCATTCTACTAGGTAAGACCTGAACCATATCTGTAAGATAAAATTATGTACATATTTTTCTGTGTGTATGTGAACATTTATTTATTCATGACTATATTTAGTTTTTTTCTCAAGAACTTTCAAAATTACCGGAAGGTACATTGTTTGTACTGCTGCTTTTTTAATGTGATCAGAAAATCCTGCAAGATCACCCTAGTCAAGTAAACAGTATCTGGAGTAATCCTTCAAAGTCTAGATGCTAGCACAGACATATTCAGTCAAATATTGTAGCTGTATTGATTAGTACCTATTAATTTTTAAGCTTCTTCTAAACTGTCTCAAAAAGGTTGAATTGCTTGTGTCAGTTGATATCATGTATGGCTGACAATTGTATTAGCATATTAGTTATCTTTAAAAGGTAAAGAAGTAGACTAATTATAAGAATAAAGAAGTGTAAAGAACCTTTCAATCACAGGCCAGTCAAGAATCTGCTATTCTATACCCAAGCCCATAAGTGATAGTGTCCAGAGTGGAGAGAGAGAACTGAGAGAGATCCCAGATCCACAGCCCTCAATGCACTGCGTGGCTGGTATGCTGACCCACAACATCTCCTCTGCAAGACAAGAAAATCAAGCAGCTCATAAAACTGCATAATTCTGTGATTAAAATGTTTTGGTATTCAGTCTCTGCATAGTCGTTTAGTCTTAAGACTTAACAGTGCCCTGAGGGGATGCAATCATTTCCTTATTTTCATGTCTAATTTATACAAAGAAATCACCAGTAGAACATTCATCAAAAGTTACCACTCAATATTATCTGGGACTCCTTCTGCAGTTGTGTTGTGAAATGTGAGAAATCTGCCAAATGTTATAAGACATGTCTGAAAGCAGTAAGTTTGAGAAATGCCATAGTTTTCACACAAGTGAAAATGACAGGGAAATTAAAGATCTTAGAGAAAAAAAAAAAAGAATAATAAAAAATAAATAAAAATCCATGTGATGCCTTAATGTAAAACACAGTTTAGTGATGAAATATTTTTCTTTAAGTTTCTTCACTAACTAGCATGGAGGCCACTTATTTCATCTTCTGATACTGCTCTTTTTCTGAAGTTATAAGTACCTCTTGTAAAACATTGTGAAAATAAGTTAAAGGATATCAGTTTGAAGAAAGGAAGATTAAGTTTACATTTAGTGAAAATACTTTCAAGAAAGTAGTCTAAGCTAATTTTTTTTGTCTCAATACTGGAGAAAAAGGTCCACACCTATGTAAAGTAAATTTACCTTCAAAATTTGCAACATATAAAGAATCCTAAAGAGGATAAGGACTACTTAATTTCTGGTTCATTTCTGCTGCTAGTTGCTTTAGTCTACAAGGAAACAGAGCCTCTCCTTACCTGTGCCAGTCTTTCCTAAAGTCTTTCCTTTCTTAGCTAACACTCCAGTTATCTTAGCTGTCCTGTCCTTTTTTTTTTTTTCCTCATTCCACTTAAATCAAACCACTATTTTCTGCCTTCTTTATTCCATGTTATGAATGACCTGTATTGATCATGACATTGTTAATGTTCTAATTGATAAAAACCAGACAGGATTGTTTGTTGAGAATACTAGCCTATGGAAAATTTGAATAACATCTTGAGATCAAACTTTTTAGGAAACAGCCACTCTGCCACGGTATCAGGTTTTGTTACATGATACTTAGCTATTGCCTTAAGGAGGAATCACCTGATTGACAATCACCTGATTAGACAAATTGTTTCATATTGGTTGATAAAGCTATGAATCTCAGGTTTGGTGTTTTTTGGTAAAAATGTTGCTCTTCTTTTTCTACCGGCAAGGTCAGAATATATCTTACTGTTGAAACAGGAAATCTTCTCTCAGTTTCAAAAATGTCTAATGAAAGCAATGTTTTCAGAGTCAGCCTAACTCCAAAGAACAAGAAAAAATGACTTCATCTTTTTTGAGTGGTGTCATGGTTTTAGCTGGGGTAGAGTTATTTTTCTTTATATAATGCCGTGTTTTGGATTCTTGATGAAAATAGTGGTGAAAACACACCGATGTTTTAGTTGTTGCAGAGCAGTGCTTATGAAGAGCCAAGGACTTTCTTGCTTCTCATGCTGCCTTTCCAGGAAGGAGTCTGGGGGTGCACAAGGATCTGGGAGGGGACACAGCCAGTATAGCTGACCCACAGTGGCCAAAGGGATGTCCCATACCATGTGGCATCAGACTCAGCAATAATAGCTGGGGAACAGAAGGAGGAAGGGAGGGATGTTCAGGAAGATGGTGTTTTTCTTCCCTGGATACTGTAATGTGTGATGCGCTCTGCTTTCCTGGAAGTGGCTGAACACCTGCCTGCCAATGGGAAGCAGCAAATGAATTCCTTGTTTTGCTTTGCTTGTATTTGCAGTTCTTGCTTTACCTAGTAAGCTGTCTTTATCTTAACACTCAAGTTCTCACACTTTTCCCTCTCTGATTCTCTCGTTCTTCCCACCTAGGGAGAGTGAGTGAGTGGCAGTGCGGTGCTGAGCTCCCTGCTGGACTAAACCACAACAAATAGTCAGTTCTGTCACTGAAATCTTATTGCTTATCTTTGGAAATCTCCTCTTCATATATGTTTTTGTCTCCGTTGCCAGTCTTCCAAACTAGCTCCTTAGAAGTTTTATGCACTCCCACACAAAGTGAAAGAAGTGAAGTGGACGATGGAGAAATGGGGATCACAGACTTCATAAACCCAGCTCAGACCCTGTACTGCTATCCATAGACAAAATACTTATCTGTGCATGTTGAAATGGCTGAACTCTGAGAAGGATCTGGCAAAAGAGATGGCCCACACAATACTGGGCTCACTTATTCCTGTTCTATAAGTGTCTGTTTGCTCCTTTCACAGAATCACAGAATCGTCTAGATTGGAAGAGACCTCCAAGATCACCTAGTCCAACCTCTGACCTAACACTAACAAGTCCTCCACTAAACCATATCACTAAGGTCTACATCTAAACATCTTTTAAAGACCTCCAGGGATGGTGACACAACCACTTCCCTGGGCAGCCCATTCCAATGCCTAACAACCTTTTCGGTACGTCAGTTCTTCCTAATATCCAACATAAACCTCCCCTGGTGCAACTTTAGCCCATTCTCCCTCGTCCTGTCACCAGGCACGTGGGAGAACAGACCAACCCCTACCTCGCTATAGCCTCCTTTCAGGTACCTGTAGAGTGCGATAAGGTCGACCCTGACTCTCTTCTCCAGGCTGAACAATCCCAGCTCCCTCAGTAGCTCCTCGTACAACTTGTTCTCCAGACCCCTCACCAGCTTCGTTGCCCGTCTCTGGACTCTCTCGAGCACCTCCATGTCCTTCTTGTAGTGAGGGGCCCAAAACTCAACACAGTACTCGAGGTGCGGCCTCTCCACAGCCGAGTACAGGGGGACAATCACTTCCCCAGCCCTGCTGGCCACACTGTTTCTTACATAGCCAGGATGCTGTTGGCCTTCTTGGCCACCTGAGCGCACTGCTGGCTCATATTCAGCCAACTATCAACCAATACTCCCAGGTCTTTCTCTGCCAGGCAGCTTTCCAGCCACTCATCTCCCAGCCTGTAGCTCTGCTTGGGGTTGTTGTGCCCCAGGTGCAGGACCCGGCACTTGGCCTTGTTGAACTTCATACAGTTGGCGTCAGCCCATTGGTCCAGCCTATCCAGATCCTCCTGCAGAACCTTCCTACCCTCGAGCAGATCAATACACACACCTAACTTGGTGTCGTCTGCAAACTTACTGAGGGTGCACTCAATTCCCTCATCCAGATCATTGATAAAGATATTAAAGAGAACTGGCCCTAATACTGAGCCCTGGGGGACTCCACTAGTGACCGGCCTCCAACTGGACTTAACTCCATTTACCATGACTCTTTGGGCCCGGCTATCCAGCCAGTTTTTAACCCATCAAAGTGTACACCAGTCCAAGCCAAGAGCAGCCAGTTTCTCGAGGAGAATGCTGTGGGAAACGGTGTCAAAGGCCTTACAGAAGTCAAGGTAGACCACATCCACAGCCTTTCCCTCATCCACTAAGCACGTCACTTTGTCATAGAAGGAGATCAGGTTCGTCAAGCAGGACCTGCCTTTCATAAACCCATGCTGACTGGGCCTGATTGCCTGGTTGCCCTGCAAGTGCCGCGTGATGACACTCAAGATAATCTGCTCCATGAGCTTCCCTGGCACTGAGGTCAAACTAACAGGCCTATAGTTCCCCGGGTCTACCCTCCAGCCCTTCTTGTAGATGGGCGTCACATTTGCAAGCCGCCAGTTGACTGGGACCTCCCCTGATAGCCAGGACTGCCGATAAATGATGGAAAGCGGCTTGGCCAGCTCCTCCGCCAGTTCTCTCAGTACCCTCAGGTGGATCCCATCCAGCCCCATCGACTTGCGTACATCTAAGTGCTGTAGCAGGTCGCCAACCATTTCCTCGTGGATTATGAGGGCCACATTCTGCTCCCTGCCCCCTTCCACCAGCTCAGGGGCTGGGTACCCAGAGAACAACTGGTCTTGCTGCTAAAGACTGAGGCAAAGAAGGCATTAAGCACCTCAGCCTTTTCCTCATCTCTTGTCACTAAGTTCCGCCCCCCCCCCCCCAATCCAGTAAAGGATGGAGATTCTCCTTAGTCCTCCTTTTTGTGTTTATGTATTTATAAAAACATTTTCTGTTGTCTTTAACAGCAGTAGCCAGATTGAGCTCCAGATGAGCTTTGGCCTTTCTAATTTTATCCCTGCACATCCTTACAACATCCTTATACTCCTCCTGAGTGGCCCGCCCTCTTTTCCAAAGATCATAAACCCTCTTTTTTTTTTTCCTAAGCTCTAGCCACAACTCTCTGTTCAGCCAGGCCAGTCTTTTTCCGTGCTGGCTCGTCTTTGGGCACGTGGGGACAGACCACTCCTGAGGCTTTAAGATTTCCTTCTTGAAGAGTGCCCAGCCTTCCTGGACTCCTCTGCCCTTCAGGACTGTCTCCCAAGGGACTCTGCCAACCAGTGTCCTGAACAGCTCAAAGTCTGCCCTCCGGAAGTCCAGGACAGCAGTTTTACTGGTCCCCCTCCTGACTTTGCCAAGAACAGAGAACTCTACCATTTCGTGGTCACTCTGCCCAAGGCAGCTCCCAACCACCACATCTCCCACCAGTCCTTCTATGTTTGTGAACAGAAGGTCTAGAGGGGCACCTCCCCTGGTAGGCTCACTAACCAGCTGCGTCAGGAAACTATCTTCCATGCTCTCCAGAAACCTCCTAGACTGCTTCCTCTGAGTTGTATTGCATTTCCAGGATATGTCTGGGAAGTCAAAGTCCCTCACGAGGACAAGTGCTGACGATTTTGCAACTTTTGCCAGCTGCTTGTAGAATTCCTCATCCGTCTCTTCATTCTGGTTTGGCAGTCTGTAACAGACCCCCACCAGGATGCTTGCCTTTTTGGCCTTCCCACAAATCCTAACCCATAGGGACTAAACCTTATCATTCCCAGTCTCAGTCTTGAGTTCCACAACATCAAAACACTCTCTAATATAGAGAGCCACACCACCACCCCTTCTGTGCTGCCTGTCCCTTCTGAAGAGCCTATAGCCAGTCTTTGCAGCACTCCAGTCATGGGAGTGGTCCCACCACATTTCAGTGATGCCAACCAAGTCATAGCCAGCCTGCTGCATGATGGCTTCCAGCTCCTCCTGTTTGTTGCCCATGCTGCGTGCATTAGTGTAGATGCACTTCAGCTGGGCCATTTCCTGCTCCCCAGACCCTGACATTGTTCCCCCTAGCACACCTCTAACGAGCCTTATTCCCTCCCCATCCCCCTTCCTACCTAGTTTAAAGCCCTCTCCATGAGCTCTGCCAGCTCCTGGGCTAGTGTCTGTTTTCCCTTTAGAGACAGGTGGGACCCATCTGCAGTTAGCAGGCCGGGTGCTGAGTAAAATGCCCTGTGGTCAAAAAAAAACAAAATTTCTTTGTTGGCACCAGCCTCTGAACCACCTGTTTAACAGGTGGGCTTTCCGGGTCCTCTCTGTACCCCTCCCTGCCACTGTAAGGAAGGAAGAAAGCATGACCTGTACTCCCACTCCATCTACTAATAATTCCAGTCCCCTAAAGTCCCGTTTGATAGCCCTCAGGCTTCTCTCAGCAACTTTATCACTGCCAGCCTGGACTATCAATAGAGGATAGTAGTTAGAGGGGCGAACCAGGTTAGGAAGCTTTCTGGCAATGTCCCTGACCCGGGCCCCAGGGAGGCAGCAGACTTCCCTACAGTTAGGGTCAGGCCGACAAATAAGGCCCTCGTTTCCCCTGAGAACAGAGTCACCTACAACAATTACCCTTCTTTCTTTCTTAGTGGAGGCAGTCTTGAGGCATGGAGTCGACTTCCTTGCCCTAGGCATCCTCCTGGGTAGACTTTTCACCTCATCCTCACCCACCAGTCTCTCAAGCTCCAGGGCCTCAAACCTGTTGTGTATGGGCACCTGGGGAGGCAGGGCCGGTAGGGAGGGGAGTTGCCTGCGACATCGAGCAGGGACCTGTTTCCATTCCTCTTTGTCTCCTAGGTCCCCTCCCTCTGCCTGACAGTGACAGGTCAGGGGGTCCACCCCTGTTTGGGGTGTCTCACCCCCGTGCCTTTCCTTCAGGCCTGACAGGGAGTTGCTCCACCTGTCTATCTCCCGCTCACACTCCCTGATGGCCCTCAACCTCTCCACCTCCTCCTTGAGCTCTGCCACCAGGCTGACCAGGTCGCCCACCTGCTCCCACCTCACACACATGGTGTCTCTGCCGCCCTCAGAGCGCAGCAACAGGCTCATGCACTCCCTGCATCCAGAGATCTGAACTGCCGCATTTTTGAGCGGGCACTCAGTCTGGTTGGCCACAGACTTTCTAGGAAGAGCTCTCTGCCTAGTGGTGACCATGGCAGTTTACTTATAGGCAGGCAGCCAATAGATGAGTTGTTCTTGAGAGTGGGGTGGAACGTTCCGCTCTGCCCTGCCCTGCCCTGCCTCTCCCTGTTTGCCCATCCTGGTTGCTTGTACTCCCTAGGGGCTGCCTTTGAACGGCTGGGGAGGGGGCGCTGCTGGCTCCGCCCATGCCTCGCCAGCCTCCCTCGCGAGGGCTGCCTCCAGTGGCCTCCATGCTGCAAAAAAAGCCCTGCCCGCCTTGATCCACCGCTCTGCTGAAGAACGCGTCTGTCCCGGAACTGGTCACCTCAGCGTTTCCTTTTCAGAAACTCATGAAGGTCACTATACTCATAGTTTATACAAATCTTTGCTTAGCCAAACTCTACCTTTTGAGCACAGCAATAATTCAAAACAACCACTTAAGCTATTCTAAGAGATAGCAAACTCATTTGAACCTATTTCTGGTTTCTCCACAGATAAGAGAAGTGAATGTGTAAAAGTGTAAGGAGGAGGAATAAGAGGGTAAAGAAGTTTGGCAGCAGACAAAAGGAAATTTTAGCATAATATAGGGAAATTAGAAGAATTTTCTCCATGCATTACAAAAAGCTTTCAGTTGTTAAAAATAATAATAATAATAATAATAAAAAAAACACTATAAAGTCAACTATATGGGAATATCAATCATTTGATTCTTTTTATATTAATAAAACTTTTCAGGAGAAAACCTAAAATGTAAGAGTCAAAAATATATCTGTCATTTAAGTATTATAAACCGTAAAACTAGTAAAATACAAGAAACTCCAGGAGGCTAGCAGATCTGTGATGTGCATAGTAATTATGCTGGAGTGTTTTTCAAAACATTCAGAGTAGCTTTGTATTCATGCTAAACAGAGAAACTGAACCAGGTAAACAAGTCAACTAATTCACAATTTCCTTGATCGGACAAAGCTCTTTGAAGATTGAAAAGTGACTACTTTACTATTTCTTTAATAATCATTTATTAAAAAGCTACATTGGCCTGCTTCTCTATATGTCCTCTAGAATAAATAACATGATCAGATGTGTATGATGGGCTTACAAATTTTTGATATTATACAGATATGTTCTACCTTCCCATTAGAATGTCAGAAATGAATCAGAAGGGAAGACTAAAGCTTACTATACCTGCTGGCATGGATGAAAAAATAAACAACTCCACACAATGGGGTTTGTGACTCGTCTTTCCTAACAAATGAAGATAGACCACAATTATATAAGAAAACAGCAGGTTCTATTAGACTGCATTATCTACTCACTTTTCCTTTGATTTCTGTTTTTCTTCCCTATGATGTTTCATCCAGGTTAACTTCAAATTAATTTTCAAGCCAAACTCCTCTCACCCATTTCTCCTTAGTAGTCTTTTTTTCTTTTTTCTTGGTCTCCTTTTATTGATGTTTTCACATGAAGCCTCCAAAATTCCTCCAATTCCTCCCTTCTCTAAGTTCCCTCAAAAAAAAAAAAAAAAAACAAAACACCACCTCTATTAATTACCAACCACTACTCTGCAATAACTGTATGATAACTGGAGATGTACCTGCTCTAATTCAGTAAATGAATATAAACAAAACCAATTAGAAAGCAAAACCAACAACAATAACAAAAATTCATGCAGATACACAGCTGAGACCCTTATTGGTAAGCAGAAGTTCAGAATTTTTTCTACATTCACTTTCTAAGCTCAAAGAGCATTTCCATTATGTATCGGAATTTTCTACATCTCTCTCCCCAGAGAATGAAAGAAAGCAATAATAATATAACCTCAGGTATTGGGATAAAAAATCAAGGGGTGTCCCAGATCCCCAGGAAAGACATCTGTGTCCTTCCTCACCAGATGCCTCCTCTTGAATGAAAGCTTCCTATTAAGCATTAATAGGTTTAATGATCACAGTGACAGTCAGGATAATGGAATTCCTGTAGGACTCATGTTTCACTGATTCCGGTTTTTCAGTTTTTGTCCTGTGGAAAAATCGCGAAATGGGCCACTCTAGAATTTGTCTGCTAAAGCAAAACTCCTCATCTATCCATTAGATGGAACTTGAATTGTGATTCACTAAGAATTTATTGCATTGGACAATTCCCTAAATAAAGTTTCATAGGAAAATATTAAGTAGCCATTCTGGTTGAAAAAGTTGGTTGAAAAATTGCAAATGTGAGAACAGCTCAATACAGAGAGCATACAGTTTAGAAAAATGAGCCAGTGTTTAGAACAGTTTTGTAGAATTTTATAGGGAGAGTTAGATTAACTGAATTTGATGTCTAATCAAGTTACTCTTGTCCACATAAACATGTGGAAACAAAGTGCCTTCAGGTAATTCAATTGGCATGCAGCATAGTTGTAACTTCAAAAACTTTTTTCTATAATTTTTCAGTTCAGATTACCTGAAGCTGATCTGTGTTAGGAAGCTGGCTGACTGTTTTGAATCACCTTGGTTATCTTTTGAATCATCCTGAAAGAAAGAACCTGCAACAACCTGCATCCAGCCTATCAGGGAAGTACAGATGATAAATGGTGTATTTTATCCTGGAAAACACCATGACTGAGTATATCTCCATAACTGTATATACAAAGGTACAGTCCAGATGACTGAGTGAAAAAATGATAAAGATGAAGCTATTGTCATTATTATGACCTTTTCTCTGAGTTCAGCAAAAGAGTTTCATAAATACATCGCCCTGGATGACCCACTGTGCCCATTTAAAACAAATGTGATATCATCTGAATATCTCAGTTTAGCTTAAGAAAATATCTTTAACCACTAATGTATTCAGAAACAGAATTCTATCTTTCAGAATATACCTCCCACATTTTAACAATTAAGACAATGAAAAACACTCCTTAGTGGTGATGATGTTTGGAATTTGGTTTAGTTGTCAAGCCATTTCTAAACTTTCTTTCTTTGATGCTCTTGGTGTCAGAACAGCAAGATATTCTATTAGGTAGGACATGGTGAGGAATAATAGTAATTGAGGAAGGGTGAGAAGTTTATATTATTGAGTTCATCTGTGAGACACAAAGTCATACAACCCCAGGCCTCATTCCTTTCACTGTTCACTGAATTACTTGTGCAACACACTTATCTATAAACATTAATATACCTGAAGGGTTCTCTATAGAATTTTTGATGGTCTTCTTTACATTATGGCTTTTTTTTTTTTTACGGAGTTTGTTTTTGTTTACTATATTTAGCAAATGCATAATTTGCTAAAAATGCACTTATTCATTAAAATAATTATTTATATGATGTCACAGAAAGTCAGCCATTTCCAATTATTTTGGCCAATTCTGTAAAGGAATAGGCAGGAAATGAACAAATACAGTTCAGTAATTATTTTTCTACTGTAGAATATTAAAAAATCTGATTTTTCCATAAGGCATTCTGACAGCATTTTGACAAGCACCATTACTAATAATATTTTTCTCATAAGAGTCAATAAGTACTCATTAGAGAAATGTAAGAAGATTCTGGATGGGGTATCAGGAATGTTACCTTCCCAAAGGTCATCTGAGGGCTCCTCAGAGAAAGTAATGTTCCTGATACCCCGTCCAGAATCTTCTTCTTGAGTCCCTCTAGGGGTAACTGCGCCTGCCACTTCCCTAAAATGCCTGTATACCAATGCGCAAAGCATGGGAAATAAACAGGATGAGCTTGAGATCTGCGTATGGTTGTGGGGCCACAATCTCATTGTAATCCCAGAGACGTGGTGGGACAGCTTGCATAACTAGAATGCTGTCATGGAGGGCTATGTCTTCTTTAGGAAAGACGGGCCGTGGAAAGTAAGGGGGAGGAGTTGTCCTTTATGTGAGGGAGCAATTAGATTGTACCCAGCTCCAGCTGGGGGAGGGTGAAGAACAAGTGGACAGCTTGTGGGTGAGAATTAAGGGGTGGGCTGGCATGGGTGACACTGTTGGGGGGGGAGGGAGGGGGAGGGGGGGGACGTGGACGTGGACGTGGACGTGGATGGGGATGGGGAGGGGGAGGAGGAGGAGGAGGAGGAGGAGGAGGAGGAGGAGGAGGAGGAGGAGGATGTCAATGAGGTCTTCTACAAGCAGCTGGAAGTGGCCTCGTGATCCCAGGTGTTGGTTCTCATGGGGGACTTCAATTATCCAGATATCTGTTGGGAAAGGAACTCGGCCAGGCATATGCAGTCCAAATGGTTCCTTCAATGTGTCGAAGATAATTTTCTGACACAGGTGGTGGAGGAGCCGACAAGGCAGGGGTTTGCTTCTGGACCTTGTTCTTACCAACAGGGATGGGCTTGTTAGGGATGTGAAGGTTGGGGGCAGCTTGGGATGCAGCAACCATGAGATGGTGAAGTTCAAGATGGAACTTGGTGGGAGAAGTAAGGCAAAAAGTAGAATTGCTACCCTGGATTTTTGGAGAGCCCGACTTTGACCTCTTCCGAGGCCTGCTTGGGGGTATCTCATGGGCTAGATTGCTAGAAGGCAAGGGTGCTTGTAAGAGCTGGGCAACATTTAAACAGCACTTCTTCCAAGCTCAGGATCGGTGCATTTCGAAGAGTAGGAAACCAGGGAAGGTGGGGGAGGAGACCTGCATGGATGAGCAAGGAGCTCATTGACAAGATCAAAAGGAAGAAGGTCTATGAAATGTGGAAAAAGGGCCTGTCCTTTTGGGAGGAGTATAGGAGTGTTTTCAGGGCCTGCAGGGACATGATGAGGAAGGCTAAAGCCCACCTGGAGATGAAGCTTGTAAAAGAGATAAAGGATAATAAGAAGAGTTTTTTTAAGTATGTAAACAGTAAAAGGAAGACTAGAGATAATGTGGGTCCCCTGCCGTATGAGGGGGGTGTACCGGTAACAGGGGATGCTGAGAAGGCGGAGATACTGAATGCCTTCTTTGCTTCAGTCTTTGCTTCAAAGACTCCCCTCCAGGAATCCTGGACCCTGGAGCGAGGAGAAAGAGTCTGGGAAGTGGTGATCTCCTCCTGGTTGACGAGGCAGTGGTTTGGGAGCGTCTGAGTGGGATCAACACACACAAATCCATGGGTCCCGATGGGATGCATCCACGTGTGCTGAGGGAGCTGGCAGAGGTGTTTGCCAAACCACTCTCTATCATCTTTGAAAGGTCCTGGAGAACAGGAGAGGTGCCTGAAGACTGGAGGATAGCCAATGTCCCCCTGGTCTTCAAGAAGGGCAAGAAGAAGGATCTGGGAAACTACAAGCCAGTCAGTCTCACCTCTGTCCCTGGAAAGGTGTTGGAACAGCTTGTTCTGGATGCCATCTCCAAGCAATTGGAAGAGAAGAAGGTTATGAGGACTAGTCAGCATGGATTCACCAAGGGGAAATCATGTTCAACAAACCTTCTAGCCTTCTATGATGGCATCACCAGCCGGGTAGATCGGGGGAGAGCAGTGGATGTCATCTACCTTGACTTTAGTAAGGCTTTTGATAATGTCTCCCACGACAACCTGCTAACAAAGCTGAGAAAGTGTGGGATAGACGAGTGGACAGTAAGGTGGGTTGAGAACTGGCTGACTGGCCGAGCTCAGAGAGTGGTGATTGGCAGCACAGAGCCCAGCTGGAGACCTGTGACTAGTGGTGTTCCCTAGGGGTCGGTGCTGGGTCCGGTCTTGTTCAACATTTTCATCGACAACCTTGATGAGGGAAGAGTGTCCACCCTCAGCAAGTATGCCGATGATACAAAGCTGGGAGGAGTGGCCAACATGCCAGAAGGCTGTGCTGCCATTCAGCGAGACCTGGACAGGCTGGAGAGCTGGGCAGGAAGAAACCAAATAAAGTTTAACAAGAGCAAGTGTAGAGTCCTGCACCTGGGAAGGAACAACCATGTCTCAGTACAGGCTGGGGGATGACCTGCTGGAGAGGAGCTCTGAGAAGAAGGACCTGGGGGTCCTGGTGGACAACAGGCTGACCGTGAGCCAGCAGGGTGCCCTGGTGGCCAAGAAGGCCAATGGGATCCTAGCGTACATAAAAAGGAACATGGCCAGCAGGTCAAGGGAGGTGATCCTCCCCCTCTACTCTGCCCTGGTCAGGCCTCACCTGGAGTACTGTGTCCAGTTCTGGGCTCCCCAGCACAAAGAAAGATAGGGATCTTCTGGAAAGAGTCCAGGGGAGGGCCACAAAGATGATACGGGGCCTGGAGCATCTTCTCTATGAAGAAAGGCTGAGAGACCAAGGTCTGTTCAGCCTCGAGAAGAGAAGACTGAGAGGGGATCTTATCAATGTTAACAAATATCTTAAGTGTGGGAGACAGTGGGATTTGGCCAACCTCTTTTCAGTGGTTTGTGGGGACAGAACAAGGGCCAATGGCCACAAAATGGAGCACAGGAAGTTCCGCACCACCATGCGAAAGAACTTCTTCATGGTGAGGGTGACGGAGCACTGGAACAACCTGCCCAGGGAGGCTGTTGAGTATCCTTCTCTGGAGATATTCAAGACCAGTCTGGACGCCTACCTGGGCAACCTGCTCTAGGGAATCTGCTTTGGCAGGGGGGTTGAACCCGATGATCTCGAGTTCCCTTCCAACCCCTACAATTCTGTGATTCTGTAAATATCAAGTAATTGTTTCTGTTTAGCCTTATTTTTCTTTTGTTTACAATAGTGCCCTTACCACTGTTATATAAAAATTCTATTCTATTGTAAACAGAAAAGAAGCTTATTTAAAACTTACTGATAATCTGTGGTTAAAATTTTTCCTAAGCATTTCCTCTTTAATGCTTCTTTTAGGGTGTCTATATATGTATCAAATTTCTAATATTCAATCAATATCCTTACGAACTTACAACTTTAGCAAGCCAATATAGTTATATTAATATTGTTTTAATTATATATAGCACTAATTCTACATCTTTTTTGGAAACATTTCTTCTATGTTACCAAATCACTTTTAATAACATAAAATTTTTGTGTAGTCTTTTGTCAGTGAGGCAAAGAAGAAAAGAAAGAAGAGACTAAAGAAATAGAGGAAAAAGCAAAACACTGAAAAACTCTACTTGAGAAGAGCAAAGGTTCTTTTTCTTGATGTATGCTTTATACTTCTTAGGAGTAGGCACCCACTTAAATTGGAATGACTTTCTCTGGACTGATCATAGGTAAAGGAATCAAGACACAGATGACAAAAACACAGAAAATGAATCTCTTTCATTCCCTTGCTCACCCTCCTGCTACCCATCCACCTGAGGGATGGGTAAAAATAAATAAATAAATAAATAAATAAATTTGTTTACGCTGAAGTAAAACTTATGTTTTTCCAGGGTCCCATAAAACAAAATCTGAACCCATTCAGGTTACAGGCAGTTTTTATTGTTGTGGGAAAAAAAAAAAAAAAAGTGCTTGGAACTATAATCTGGAAAATACCTTTGAAATTTGGCATTTCCAAATAATGATCCCTCAAAATGATTAACAAATAAAAGTGTTTTGTTGTTGTTGTTGTTGTTTTTTATTAACTTTTACATGTATAGAGGAAGAACTGTAGCTTTCATAATTCAGAAAATCACTTTTCTAATCTCCAAATGTTTTTTACAAATGGTGCCCAAAAGAAAAACAAAACTGTTGGGAAAAAATCTCATATTTCATTGGGATTTTTTGTGTAAAGTACTGACTTAGTGATCAGGTTCTTGGCTACTCCAGGAAATCACAAAGTCAGAAAATTTTTCCATCTGTGAGACTCAACTTGTGTCTTAATATACAGGTAGAAGTGTTGTTCCTGAACAAAGAAAGACACGCATTTTGAAAACGTCATATTTCCAATCAGCTTCTTGAATTAAAATATTACATCTGATGTAAATAAATAAATAAATAAATAAATAATCTCAGTTTCATATTGAATAGAAAAGTAGTATAACATTTTACTCAATTGACCAATACATGGTATCCATAATTTTTAATATCATGGTGTAACATTAACATCTATTGTAAGAAAATCCATATTCTCAAAAAACAGTGTGATATATAATACAATAAGTATTTCAGATTGGCTTTTATTTTACTATATTTTATTATTCTAAGTTTATGAGTTAAAATATTACACAATGAATACACATAATAAATCTCTGGAGGCTAATATTAATTTGTATAAAATAAACTGACTTTGCATTAAGGAAAATATGAATGGAAGTCTTTAAAAACTCTTTACATACACAGTTCTTTAGTAAGTATATTATATGTCCCTGTATGTATCTTAATCAGAAAATAAATAAATAAATAAAAACAATCATATCACAGCTGCAAAGCAGAAACCTGTTTCTGATCTTATTCACTGCTGTTTCATGTTTTTAGCTTTCAGTTTTGCCACTAACTCAAATTGTATTTCAGAGAATATTTAACTTTCCAGTAATAGCTAAATACAAGGCTGATTTTGTCTTCCATGCTACGTAGCCATATAAACCTTGGTGAAATTAATAAGACAGTCTAGCAAATGAAAGTGGTAGCATTTTCCACCTACTTTGCACTCACTGTGTACAAGTTTAAGTGATTATAAAGGTACTGGTCTATAAAGAATCTGGTTGCTAGTCTTTAAAATCAACATTTTTATCAATATAAATTAATCTGTAATCACCACTTCTGAGGCTATGTAAGTCATCTCATCTACCAGAGATGTGTGAATACTTAATGTGCAATAGGAAGTAGCGAAGCATCTATAATTAAGCAAAAGGTCAAAGCTGTATGAAATCTAAATTATCTTCAGTCTCTGGGATCAGAATTAAAGCACAGAAAATAAAGTGAAAGTTTCACATCCAAGATGTCATAACTGATGAATTTATAATAGGTATTGAAGTGACTACCAGTGAGTTCAGAATGAGCAGTTTCAATACTTTATGAAGACCACTGTTTATGTAGGACTTAATGTGCATAGGGCCTAGATGCAAGTGGTTTCACTGATTTTACCAATATAACACTTCACTGGTGTCCAGAAGAAATTTAAGAAAAGAGATTTTCAGTCAGTCAATAATGAGGTTTCATGTCTTTGTATTTCAGTCGATGGTTATTAGCACATAGACAGCTGTGCTTGCAATACGTGCATGTATCCAGTGCTGATTAATTTGTGGCTCTTCAGATTTAAACTGCAAACATCATAGTTGCCTTTTCAACTTGAAGCCAACTGCAGGGGGACGGAAATATTTTCCTTAAAACTGGAAAAAGTGCTGTATTTCATACCACTGAGGGGAATACAATAATGTTATGGATTTGGACTTCAGACAAATATAAAGAGGCATCTCTTGAATGTTATTATCACACAACAAATCATTTAATTTTGCGGATCAGAAAGCCTCATGATCTTTCTGATGAGAGGATAAAACCCATCCATGTGATAGAAATGCCTTTGAGAAGTTTACCACATGGACCCACCAAGAAAAACTCCTTCTTCTGAACAACTTCCCTTTCCATTCCATTGAATCTTCACCTCTGCTGTCTTTAGAAGCCTAAGACAAGACACTACCTTGTGCAGTTAGCATGCAGGTTGAACCCTCCAATATAAAGGAAGTATTTAGTCCAGACCTTATACTTCCTAGAAAAACCTAATCACTGACTTAATGGACAAACAAGACACCCGTATTGCCATAAGTCCTGATTTTTAAGGGAACAACAACAACAAAAACAAACCCTTCTCCTTCCTTGAAAGGTTGCAGGAGCTAAATCAATGCATGTACCCAAAGTGGAGCTTTCTAACTAGTGACTAGGTGTAAATATTTCCCAGCAGCCTCAGAGAAAGAATCATTTTCAAACATACTCCTTTGCAATGTTTACAGTGAGGCAGTCAACCTCTAGTCCCTGTTAGATGCAGAGAGACTAGGTACGATACTCAGGACTCCCAATTCTACATACAAATTACCAAGTCTTATTGTAAGTTGCCTGCCCACAACCACCACAGAAGAGAGCATAGTATTCAATCCCAGGCCAGTATCTGTGATATTGTCATTGTTAGTATGTAAACCTCACTCTGCAGACTAGAAAGTCATGTTCTAGATGAGACATTCCTTTAATATATATTGTCACTATAAATCTATATAAAGCTGGTAAAATTACCTTTAAAGACTCTTTAATAAAGACTCTTAAAAATATAAATGTCTGTTGTGGTTTAACCATGCTGGCAGCTAAGCACCACAAAGCTGTCCCCTCTCTGGGATGGTGGAGAGAATCAGAAGAAATGAAGCCTGTGGGTTGAGATGAAGACAGTCTATTAGGACAGAAAAAAAAAAAGATGATAATGATAATGATAATGATAATAATAATAATAATTAATAATAGTACTACTACTAATAATGTGTACAAAATGAGTGATGCACAAGGCAATTGCTCACTACCCGCTGATTGATGCCCAGACTATCCCCGAGCAACCAGTCCCCCCACCCCGGCCCGCCACCCCAAATAATTGTTCAACATGACATCAGATGGTATGGAATACACCCTTGGCCAGTTTGGGTCAGCTGTCCTGTCTCTGTCCCCTCCCAGCTCGTGCTGCACCCCCAGCCCGCTCACTGGCAGGACAGAGTGAGAAGCTGAAAAGTCCTTCGCTTAGTGTAAGCACTGCTCTGCAACAATTAAAACATTAGCATGATATAAACATTACTGTCATCCTAAATCCAAAACACAGCACCATAACAGCTACTAGGAGGAAAATTAACTCTATCCTAGCTGGAACCAGGACAATATATCCACCCCTTATTCCATACCATTTATGTCATGCTCAGGTTACACACTTTCTAATACATTCCAATTAATCACCACTTTTAATATATGTATATAAAATGTCCACTGAGTTTGTGTAGTCCATGACTGACTTTGGGCTCCATCTGCCACAGCAGTCTTTCAGGGCAGAAGAGATGGTGTGTGATGTTGGATCGTCACATGCTGAAGCCCATTCTCGTTCCATCACACCACTGTGCTCGTCCAATTCTATCAAAATTAATTTGTCATTATCTGCATGGTTGTTACTGTGATACCATTAATAGGACATTGACATATAGCAATCATGGTAGTGATGACGTACAGTATTATATAATAATTAACATAATACAATTCAACTCACAGGCTATTCTCGTCCAGTATTAAATCCACTTGAGGTGCACATCGAACCTCCCCATTCCTTTGCATTACCCACCAAGTGTATCCAGGTCCCTGAGCAAAAGCAATCCCACAAATGCGTTTGCCTTTGCCTGAGACAGGAGTAGCCCAGACTGTTTTACCCAGCATGTTTCTTATGTGCACTACAGGAACTTTATCCCCTTCTACAGTATGTAACATGTTTGATTGGGTAGGTCCAGCTTGGTTGGCAGATCCCTGAGTATTGATTAACCAGGTGGCCTTTGCCAAATGTGTATCCCAATGTTTGAATGTCCCAGCACCCATTGCCTTCAGTGTAGTCTTTAACAATCCATTGTATCACTCAACTTTCCTGGAGGCTGGTGCATGATAGAGGATATGATATACGCACTCAATCCCACGCTTTTTGGCCCAAGTGTCTATAAGGTTGTTTCAGAAATGATTCCCATTGTCTGACTGTTGCTATGGTGCCATGTTGCCATAGGACTTGCTTTTCAAGGCCCAAGACAGTGTTCCAGGCAGTGGTATGGGGCACAGGATATGTTTCCAGCCATCCAGTGGTTGCTTCCACCATTGTAAGTACGTGGCGCTTGCCGTTGCGGGTTTGAGGGAGTGTGATGTAATCAATCTGCCAGGCCTCCCCATACTTATATTTCAGCCATCGTCCTCTACACCAAAGAGGCTTTCACCACTTGGCTTGCTTGATTGCTTCACAATCATGAATAACCTGTGCAATAGTGTCTATGGTCAGGCCCACCCCTCGGTCACGAGCCCATCTGTATGTTGCATCTCTGCCTTGATGGTCTGAGGTGTTATGGGTGAAATAATTCAGCCCAGGGTGAAATAATTCAACCTTATGTTGCCAGTCCAGGTCCACCTGAGCCACTTCAATCTTAGCAGTCTGATCCACCTGCTGGTTGTTTTGATGTTCTTTAGTGGCCCGATTCTTTGGTACGTGATCATCTACATGGCATACTTTTACAATCAGGTTCTCTACCCAGGCAGCAATATCTTGCCACAATGCAGCAGCCCAGATGGGTTTGCCTCGGCATTGCCAGTTGCTCTGCTTCCACTCCTGCCACCACCCCACACAAGGCATTTGCTACCATCCATGAATCAGTATAGAGATAGAGAACTGGCCACTTTTCTCTTTCAGCAATATCTAAAGCCAGCTGGATGGCTTTCACTTTGCAAATTGCCTCAATTCACCTCCTCCTTCATCAGTTTCTGCAACTTGTTGTATAGGACTCCATACAGCAGCCTTCCACCTGTGATGTGTTCCCACAATACTGGCTGCCTTTGACTCCAGGTCGTATGGAAAGTTCTTGTGAGTCTGGCAAGGCAGCACTCAGTGGTGGCGTGACTTCGTTCAGGCCACGATAGTCCACTGTTAGTCTCCACTTGCCATTAGGCTTTCACACTGGCTGTGTGGGACTCTTAAAGGGTGAGTGAGTCTTGCTGATCACTCCTTGCACCTCCAGTCCATCAGCTTACAGGTGGGAATCAGGGAGTCTCAGTTGGTGCGATATTGCCGCCGGTGCACAGTTGTGGTAGCGATTGGCACCTGCTGTTCTTTGACCCTCAGCAACCCCACAAGAGAAGGATCCTCTGAGAGACCAGGCACGGTAGACAACTGTTTAATGTCCTCTGTCTCTAAGTCAGCTATGCCCCTTCCCGTTGTCCTGGCTCTGTCCCCTCCCAGCTCCAGCTGCATCCCCAGCCTGCCCACTGGCAAGACAGAGCAAGAAGCTGAAAAGTCCTTCGCTTAGTGTAAGCACTGTTCTGCAACAACTAAAACATCAGCATGATATCAACATTACTCTCATCCTAAATCCAAAACAAAGCACCATACAAGCTACTAGGAGGAAAATTAATCTACCTGAAAGCAAGACAATGTCATCTCCACTTTTTTTTTCCTTTTTTTTTTTTCCCACAGAATCTAAGAAGAACAGCATTTAAATTGATTTATCATCTTTAATTTTATGTATGTGTGGATATGTAGCTACGTTAGTACACTCCTGAACTTCATGAATACCTCACTACGCCTTCTAAACCTATGCAAAATCTTTAATATGCATCAAACTTGAATCCAGGAGTTTGAGCTCTGAGAATATTTTACCATTACAAAAGAAATCTCTGTTGTAGTCCACATGCCAGTATCAAGACCTAAAAAACCTTTACAGCTCAATTTCTGTGCAGAAATATCCTCTAGTTGTGTGATTCATGGGAAAATCAATCCAGTGGTTAAACACATGTAAACAAACTAGTGTATCAATTTTCCCAAACTACCAGTGCAACCTTATCAATAACTTACCTGCGAACACTGTTGCAGAAATTCCTTTTGTAGTGTGACAACAGATGTAAAACAAGACAGACAGATTTTTTTTTTCCCCCCTTACTTAGGAGATAAAACCCTGTGAAGAATGAAAAGGTTACCCACTTCCAAAACTTCCATTATGTGTACAGACCCAAAGGTCTCTGATGATGAATAGCTCATTATTTGATCTCATTACCCTGGCATGTACATCCACTGAGTGTCTGGAAAAGGTACTTCCCACAAGCATTCCAGAGTATCTATTGGAAATTAGCATATTCTTCCATATAATACATGTACATAGTCGAGGCCATATAAGAACATAGTATGAAAAACAGAGTCAAAAGCTCACAGAATTAATTCCTTGAAATGACAGCAAAGAGCAGCAGAGATTCTTTTCTTACTTAGTCAAATTCACACATACTGCCTGGGCTGTGCTTGAAGTATGAATTTATGAAATTGTACATGTCCTCTAGTTAAGAAGTTGTTCATGCTATAAAAATTACCTGCCAAGTAAACAGGTTCAGGTCATAATAAGTAACAAGATGGAAATGCAAATTTAACATGTTTAAAGGTGTAAAGCACGCTCAAAGCTGTATAGTATGTGCCAGAACACAGCCCAGTTGTAAACTTTCACATTTTGATCTCATAAGATCAGTATATATTTAGGAATATATTTCAGCAGTCAGACTGCTAAAAGCAAATACATTCATCTTTCAGTTCTCTTCTGAGATATTATGACAGCATTTCCTCATCTTTTTTATTTTTTTTTAAATAAATATCAAAGGATTCTTTCTCTTTTCTGTTCTTTTCTGCACGCAAAATGTATTCCTTAGATTCTTCTGTAACCAGTTAACCCCTGTGACGTTTCTCAATCCAGTTACAAAGGACTTACAAGACCCTTGTCCTTATACATTGTCCCTCCAGAATATATGTAGAGAAGCTCTCCTTCCTCAATTCACTCTTATATAAATCAAAGAGATTCTTATACTTAGTCAAGCCACAGAGGAAAATAAAATAAAATAAAATAAAATAAAATAAAATAAAATAAAATAAAATAAAATAAAATAAAATAAAATAAAATAAAATATAAAAATGTGCATCTATTCTTACACATGAACATTGACACTCGAACTCATTGACATTAAATTAATAATTAGTAACATCAAATATCAGGACATAGATTAAATATGTAAAGGAACATATTACTTTAAATGTTATTAGACTAAAACATAGAAAGAAGATGTAGTTATTTCAAGACTGTACACGCACGCATAAGCATGTTGTGTAAGTAGTGCAGAATGAAGAAATAATAAGATTCAGCAAAAAGACAGTTGCAGGCAATGCATTTTCATATGGCAGCAAACAGCAAACATTTGCTGTTTTGCCCAACTTGAATTGTAGTAAAAGGCTCTAACGATAATTACCATTTTTTTTCTATTTCTAGTAAAATGGCACTGATTTTCTCTGTGTATAGAAAATCAGCTTGCCACAAATTTTGAATTATACTTTCAGTTACATAATGGTCTATTTTCTATGTAAAAATTTGGTAATTATCACTAAATGTCTATTCATTAAAAGAAAAATGCTTTTTCATTATAGGTTAAAAATGAAAAAATATATATGTCATTAGCTTCAGTTAGTCACCAAGCTGTTTATTAATAAAAGGCCTTACAATAGCAAAATAAAGCAATCCCTGACACAGTGCCACTCCATCCCACTTCTGAGTCACAGTGTCACAACTGCAGAAAGAGGTACCCTGTCTGTATTGAAACAGCTTTCTACTCTCTCTGACTCCATCACTCATTCGTAGTTCTGCTTCTCTTGTCTTTTCTTATCCCAGTCACACTGACCATGCTTTGCAGAGTGGAACGCTATCAAATTTGACATCACTGCAGGTCCCTTAACAGAGCAGAACATCAGCAAGAAAATGATTGTGTATAGCTTGTGAATTGAATATATTCCTGCAGGCTCAGTTCTGAAGTGAAATTATCATGTTTAACTCACTCTGTCCACTGACTAAAACGTAAGAACCATTTTAAGTAGCTGGAGGGCTAGCTAAGAGCTCCACTTGTAAAGCACCAGAGTGCACGTGCATGCTCAAAAATGTGTCAGGATTACTAACAATATAAACAGAAGTTTTAATAATGGAATTAAAGTCCACAGGAAAGAAGCCAGTGCTTTCTTTCATGGGAGAAAAATCACAAATATTGTCAACTTGTAAAGCAATTCACTTAAACCACTGATGAAAACAAGGTTCTTTTATTATAAGGCTCAACTAAATATAAGGCTTCTCTTTAAACATATATGCTTCCTGAATTTCTTCCCTTGATTTTTTCAGCATAGAAAGTGATCTAGAGCATATACATCTAAAAGATCATCTGTCTCTGAGCTTCCTTTACCAATACGTCCATCACAAAAGAAAAATCAAGAACAACTTTATCTGCCTCAGCTTTGCTTATTACCTGTTCTCTGCCCCTTTTTGCTTTTTTTGCTTCAAGCAGCGCAACAAAATTATTTTATTTAGCAAATATTTTTGAAAGTGTTTGCAAAAAAAGAAAAAATAATAATGAATTTATTTTAGGAACATCTGAATAAAGGGATGATTATATTAGCCCCGTTTTACTGAATGGCATCTGAATATGGACATGCTAGAACCCAAGGAGACATATGTGATGTACTGAGTGTTGCAGGAAAAACAGTCTTATCTTGTGGTATTTTACTTTGTTTAATTACTGACAATTCGACAAAACTTTTGATCATCCGTTTGGATATTGAAGGAAACAAACAGACAACAACAAGAAAAACAACAAAACACAAAAGCAAACAATTAAATGAACACTTCCCTGGTTCAACTTTAGGCAAGCACCTCTCCTCCCCTCTTCCTAGCCTCAGCATCCCTTTGCTTTTGTTGAGGGTTATGGTCAGTCCCTCTAGCTCCTTCAGGGATGTGACAATCAAGGCAGGGTCATAACAGCTTCTGCAAGCCACTCTTCACCTCTCACTCCTTTTCTGACGTTGTAGCATGGGTTGCCCCCAGCCACAGTCCCTTCAGGGTGACCCTGTCCCAGAGCCACAGACCCTCTGAAACACACCTCCTCTGTTATGGAGTTTCTCCGCCCAGAACGAGTTACCAGCCTTGTTCCCAGCAATGTCCCCTTCCACCATGACACTGCCAGCCATGCCTAGTGCACACAGGCACCTGGAGATCCACACTGGAGTTCCATGTACTTTGCACAATACAGGAATCTGCACTAGAAGACCAACAACATCATCACTGAAATGGGGACCAAGAGAAAACAAAAATTTTAAATCTACTTATTAGAGCTTAACTGATTGCAAGAACATCTGTAGACATGAAAATTTGAGTCACAGGGCCCAAGGCCATGGATAATCATAAACATTTTCTTCACATCAAGATCTGAAAACTTTCTGAAAAATGAATGTCCTCAAAATAAAATACCCAAAGCAGAAAATGTCTGTCATTTGAGTTGAAGCATTAAAATAGTGTAAGGAGTCATAAAACCCATAAAAATGAATTGCAACAAAATAACTGCTTGAAAATAATCTAACACGTGGGATTTAATTTAGGAGAAATTCCCTCACCATTGATTGTTAGGTGTTTCTATGCTGCAGTGGTGAAAGAGTAACATGAAAAGATAAAAGTATAAAAAATTACAGCAGGCAACTTCAAAGGATTATAAAACACTGTATTTTTATCCTTTTCAGCTTATCATGTTAAATTGAACAAATTCTGGAGATTCTGGAGTGAAGAAAAATTTAAGCAGCATTCATCATGTATGTTGTAGTTTAACTCCAGTAAGCAGCTAAGCAGCACACAAAGTCTTTCTCTTCTTTCACCCACACAGCTGGATGGAGGAAAGAGAAACAGAAAGGCAAAAGTCATGAAACGGAAGGAAGGCAGGAAGGCAGGAAGGCAGGAAGGCAGGAAGGCAGGAAGGCAGGAAGGCAGGAAGGCAGGAAGGCAGGCAGGAAGGCAGGAAGGCAGGCAGGAAGGCAGGCAGGAAGGCAGGAAGGCAGGCAGGAAGGCAGGAAGGAAGGCAGGAAGGCAGGAAGGCAGGCAGGAAGGCAGGAAGGCAGGCAGGAAGGCAGGAAGGCAGGAAGGCAGGAAGGCAGGAAGGCAGGAAGGCAGGAAGGCAGGAAGGCAGGAAGGCAGGAAGGCAGGAAGGCAGGAAGGAAGGAAGGCAGGAAGGAAGGAAGGAAGGCAGGAAGGAAGGAAGGAAGGCAGGAAGGAAGGAAGGAAGGCAGGAAGGAAGGAAGGCAGGAAGGAAGGAAGGCAGGAAGGAAGGAAGGCAGGAAGGAAGGAAGGAAGGCAGGAAGGAAGGAAGGCAGGCAGGAAGGCAGGCAGGAAGGCAGGCAGGAAGGCAGGCAGGAAGGCAGGCAGGAAGGCAGGCAGGAAGGAAGGCAGGAAGGCAGGCAGGAAGGCAGGCAGGAAGGCAGGCAGGAAGGCAGGAAGGAAGGCAGGAAGGAAGGCAGGAAGGAAGGCAGGAAGGAAGGCAGGAAGGAAGGCAGGAAGGCAGGAAGGAAGGCAGGAAGGCAGGAAGGCAGGAAGGCAGGCAGGAAGGCAGGAAGGCAGGAAGGCAGGAAGGCAGGAAGGCAGGAAGGCAGGAAGGCAGGAAGGCAGGAAGGCAGGCAGGCAGGAAGGCAGGCAGGCAGGCAGGCAGGCAGGCAGGCAGGAAGGCAGGAAGGCAGGAAGGCAGGAAGGCAGGAAGGCAGGAAGGCAGGAAGGCAGGAAGGCAGGAAGGAAGGCAGGAAGGCAGGAAGGCAGGAAGGAAGGCAGGAAGGCAGGAAGGCAGGAAGGAAGGCAGGAAGGCAGGAAGGAAGGCAGGAAGGCAGGAAGGCAGGAAGGCAGGAAGGCAGGCAGGCAGGCAGGAAGGCAGGCAGGCAGGCAGGAAGGCAGGAAGGCAGGAAGGCAGGCAGGAAGGCAGGAAGGCAGGAAGGCAGGAAGGCAGGAAGGCAGGAAGGCAGGAAGGCAGGAAGGCAGGAAGGCAGGCAGGCAGGCAGGCAGGAAGGCAGGAAGGCAGGCAGGCAGGCAGGCAGGCAGGCAGGCAGGCAGGCAGGAAGGCAGGAAGGCAGGAAGGCAGGAAGGCAGGAAGGCAGGAAGGCAGGAAGGAAGGCAGGAAGGCAGGCAGGAAGGCAGGCAGGAAGGCAGGCAGGAAGGCAGGCAGGAAGGAAGGCAGGAAGGAAGGCAGGAAGGAAGGCAGGAAGGCAGGAAGGCAGGAAGGCAGGAAGGCAGGAAGGCAGGAAGGCAGGAAGGCAGGAAGGCAGGAAGGCAGGAAGGCAGGCAGGAAGGCAGGCAGGAAGGCAGGCAGGAAGGCAGGCAGGAAGGCAGGCAGGAAGGAAGGCAGGAAGGAAGGCAGGAAGGAAGGCAGGAAGGAAGGAAGGCAGGAAGGAAGGAAGGCAGGAAGGAAGGAAGGCAGGAAGGCAGGAAGGCAGGAAGGCAGGCAGGAAGGCAGGAAGGAAGGCAGGAAGGAAGGCAGGAAGGCAGGCAGGAAGGCAGGAAGGCAGGCAGGAAGGCAGGAAGGCAGGAAGGCAGGCAGGAAGGCAGGAAGGAAGGCAGGAAGGCAGGAAGGCAGGAAGGCAGGAAGGCAGGCAGGAAGGCAGGAAGGCAGGAAGGCAGGAAGGCAGGAAGGCAGGAAGGCAGGAAGGCAGGAAGGCAGGAAGGAAGGCAGGAAGGAAGGAAGGCAGGAAGGAAGGAAGGCAGGAAGGAAGGCAGGAAGGAAGGCAGGCAGGAAGGCAGGCAGGAAGGCAGGCAGGAAGGCAGGCAGGCAGGAAGGCAGGCAGGCAGGAAGGCAGGCAGGCAGGAAGGCAGGAAGGCAGGAAGGAAGGCAGGAAGGAAGGCAGGAAGGAAGGCAGGAAGGAAGGCAGGCAGGAAGGCAGGAAGGCAGGAAGGCAGGAAGGCAGGAAGGCAGGAAGGCAGGAAGGCAGGAAGGCAGGAAGGCAGGAAGGCAGGAAGGCAGGAAGGCAGGAAGGCAGGAAGGCAGGCAGGAAGGCAGGCAGGAAGGCAGGAAGGAAGGCAGGAAGGAAGGCAGGAAGGCAGGAAGGCAGGAAGGCAGGAAGGCAGGAAGGCAGGAAGGCAGGAAGGCAGGAAGGCAGGAAGGCAGGAAGGCAGGAAGGCAGGAAGGAAGGAAGGAAGGAAGGAAGGAAGGAAGGAAGGAAGGAAGGAAGGAAGGAAGGAAGGAAGGGAGTGCACCAAAAAACAACAACAACAACAAAAACGCAAATGATAAAAAAGTGATGCACAATGCTCAACATGAGCTGATTGATGCCCAGCCAGTCCCTGAGCAATGGCAGCCCCCCCTGCCAACTTACCCAGTTTTATTGCTGAGCATGATGCCATATGGTAGGGGACATCCCTTTGGCCAGTTTGGGTCAGCTGTCCTGGCTGTGTCCCCTCCCAACTTCTGATGCAACCCCAGCCTCCTCAATGTCAGGGCAGCATGACAGGCAGAATAGTCCTGCTCAGCAACAACTAAAATATTGGTGTGTTATCAGCACTGTTTTCATTACAAATCCAAAATTTAGAATTATATGGTCTACCATGAAGAAAATGAACTTTATCCCAACCAAAACACAGTGTAAAATAAGAAGTTAAAATTCACATTCACATAAAATTCCTATTCACATTTATATTTTCTGGCAGTCCTGATCCAGAAATTAGGAATTTTTCCCTTTTCTTTTTTTTTTTTTTTTATTTAATGGGGTGGGGTGAGCACAAGAGAACCATGTCACTTAGTGATATGTAATATCTTTTTTTTGTTTGTTTGTTTGTTTGTTTTTAATTACTGAATGGCTGAATTACTGATGACTGAATTACTGAATTACTGATGGCTGAAGTGGTGGAGAGCCATGTCTCATCTGCAACACATGCATACCTCACAGTCCTACTGACATAAACCATCAATGTCCTCGATAGTTGCATAATCCCAACCCATCCTCCTCAGTTCCCTCCATATCTCCTGCAAATAGGTTTTCTATCAGCCTCTGGTCTCCCACCCCAAATCTGTTACGATGGTGTGAAGTTAGCAGCAGTTACACAGAAAGATTTGTTTATTGCTTCTTTGCTCTTCCTGCCCAGAACAGGTTAATCTAGTCTGTTAGAGCTGGGCAGATGTTATCAAGATCTGAGCATTGCTTTCACATTGCTTTTTCCACATGTCAGCTTGTGTACTGATTTCTTCCAAACATTACAAAATCAAGCAGGACCACTATTCGTGATTTTTCATTATCTTTTGTGATAATGATTGTATTACGTTAGAGTTCTAGTTAATTTCCACATATAAATTTACTATGCAGGTGAAAGATTAAATTCAGTTTTCTTGATAAACAGTTGGAAGCACTGCCTGATATCTAATGTGGGAGTGTTTGTACAATTAAGCACAAAGCAGCAAATGTAAAAAATAATAAATAAGGTTGAATATGACTGTAGCATCCCAGGAAACAGGAACTAATAAATTATACATGTGCTGCTCTTCAAATAATATCGTATTAAAAAAAAATTGCAGCATTAGAATATATTTGCTAAACAAGAAATATCCAATAGCAAAATATGTCAAATATATATATATATATAATAAATTGAGTTCCAAAATAATTTTCTGTAGTTAAACAACCCAACTCTGAACTGTTTAAATGTAATAACAAACTACTGTGGAATAACATGCCATAGTATGTTAGCTCATCCACAGTAATACATAAATAACCTCTACTGTAAGGTCAGATTCATCTCATATATCTTGTCACTTCACTGTTATCAAGAGAAAAAGGAGGCACACAAAATTACCATGGATCAGTTGATTAACGGTAACCAGGTACTTTCTGGTTACATGCACCTGTGTTAGAGTCCTGAGTTGTCTGAAAAATTCAGTCTGAATCTGCTTTTTCTCTTTCTCTTTTTCTTTTTTTTTTTTTTAATGTAATATTGCAATACAGTGTTTAATTAGAAAAATCTTTTTTTCATTTAACAAAATGGCAAAATGATACAAATGTCAATCATACACTCTGCTCATTATCTGGAATGCAATATACAGGATCTATTAAAAAGATTTACTCAAAATATGGTAGGTTTACCATAACATTCTATGGTTAAAATATAATAGCAAAAGAGTAAAAATAAAGAACTTTGTATTAATGCAAATTTTCCTCTGCCATAATCATCTCTGTCACATTTCTTTATTCTGCTCTTTTTCTTCTGAAATTTCTCCCTAAAACAATATCTTCCTCAAACATATTATCATCCTAGATTATATTACAGCAAATTTCAACTCTCAATAGATATCATAAAAAGCAGCAATTTCCATAGCATTTGTCTGAAGTTAAAATATAAGACCTCATTCAAACCTTACGTAAGTCCATCAGAAATCTGTCTGAGACTTCATCAGAAAGTGTGCTTTGGATTCAGACCAAGTTTCCTGGGATAGTGTCAAGTAAGAGGCAGAAGCTAACAATAGGTCTTGTAACAACAAATCAGTATTTCTCAGTAGAGAAATAACTCAGTAAAAGAACTTTAGTTATCACTAAGAACTGACAACTAATTGTGTGTAGGCTGTCTGCCCATTTACTGCTGTTACCAAAAAGGCTGATGTACTGCATTTAGAATTTATTGGCTGCTAAGAGGAGGATTCAGTTCCTTACTTCCCTGCCTAATGGACTGAAGATCCATACATCACAATTTGTGTTGCATTCTTTCAAAGTACATGTATTTTTAATATATCAGTGCCTCAACATGGTGATTTGAGGCTCACTCATGTCTTTTTGGGACGAAATCTTCTGTATTTGTGAGCTCCTGGATTTGACATAGGGACTAAATGAAATGGATAGTTACTCATTTCTGAGTTCTTTCTGATAAGCCAGTCAAATGATATGGTAATGTTCACAACATAATAAACAATTTTACAGCAATGCGTACTAATAAGAAATTAATCCTTCTTGAAAGGGTTAGCCTCTCTGTATCCAACACTGATTTTAGTATTGTTTTCTCCACTTTTTGAATGAATAATTCAACAGAGGGAAAATCATGTGAAAGGGCAAGCATAAGCTGATTTATGCAATTCTTTCTCTGACCATGTTACTTTTTAAGTATATATGCCAACTATCTTTAGTTTTATTGTTTCCAGAAGATAGGAAATTACATACAAAACACTGACCAAGTTAAAAAAAAGACATCATACATTCCTCATTAAAAGGAAGTAGCCTGTTTCAGAAAAGGATGATAAAAATACAAAGATTTGGAATTCTGTTTGGTATGCTGGAAAAAAATCATAATAATTATAAAAAAAAAAAAAATCTATTAACTATCTGTTTCACCTAACAGACATATTTTGAAATCCACTTAACTGGGATATATCTGAGAGACTCTATTGAACATCATGATAGTGGATGGCAGCAAATTTTCAGCTCACAGAAAATTAATATAAATGTTGCTTAAAAGAAGAGCACTTGCCCTAGGACAAGTGATTAAGTGGTCCTTAATTTACTGAATGGAAGTGAAACTCTTAGATCTGACCTACTGACTAAGTTGCCAAATTAAGAAGAGAAGAGAGATGAAGGAATATAAATGAAATGCAATAAATCTATTTCCATATATCCCTTCCAGGAAAAAATAAAAAATAAATTAAAAAAAATCACATCTTTCAAATCCTTTTCAAATTCACCGCTTGGATGCACACAAAACCGCAAGGCCAAATTGAATCCGCCCAATGGTTCTGAAGGAAGGGCAGAAGGGCTTTCTAAACCACTTTCAATAACTTACAAACTGTCCTGGCTAAACATGGAGGTCCCAGTTGACAGGAGGTCGTCCAACATAACACCCATCAAAAAGAAGGGTAAGAAAGAGGATCCAGGGAATTACAGAGCTGTCAGTCTGACCTCAGTGCCAGGGAAGGTCATGGAGCAGATCATCTTGGATACTATCACACAGCATGTACAGGACAAAGAGGTGATCAGTCAGCATGGGTTTATGAAAAGCACATCCTGCCTGACAAACCTGATCTCCTTTTATGACTAGAAGACCTGCTAAGTGGACAAGAGAAAGGCTGTGGATGTTGTTTACTTGGACTTTAGAAAAGCATTTGATCCAGCCTTCACCTGGAGAAACTTGGTGTTGATGGCTTGGATGGATGTCCTGTTCACTGCGTAAAAATACGTCTGGATGGCTAGGCCCAAAGGGTCACTGTGAATGAAGTTTAATCTGTTTGGCAGCTGGTCACAAGTAGTGTTCCCCAAAGTGCAGTACTGAGGTCAATTTTAATATCTTCATCAATTATAGTGATGAGGGGCTTGAGTGCACCATCAGTAAGTTTGCAGATGACACTAAGTTGGGTGGGATTGTTGATCTGCTTGAGATAGGAAGGACCTGCAGAGGGATCCGGATAGGCTGGATTGATGGTCTGCCACATACATTCACATGAAATTCAGCAAGGCTAAGTGCTGTTGGACCACAACAACCCCATACAGTGGTACAGGCTTGAGGAAGTGTGGCTAGAAAGCTGACCAACAGAAAAGGAGCTAGAGGTACTGGTGGACAACCAGCTGAACATGAGCCAGTATTATGCCCAGGTGGCCAAGAAGTCCAATGGTATCCTGGCTTGTGTTAGAAATAGAGTGGCCAGCAGGACTAGGGAAGTGATTCTCCCTCTGTATTCAGCTCTGGTGAGACCAAACTTTGAGTCCTGTGTTCAGTTTTGGGCTCTTCACTACAAGAAGGCTATTGACTTGGTCAAGCATGATCAGAGAAGAGCAACAAAACTGGTGAAGGGACTAGATAACAAGACATATGAGGAGCAGCTGAAGGGACTGGGGCTGTTTAGCGTGGAGAAAAGGAGGCTGAGGAGAAACTTTGTCATTCTTTACAACTACGTGAAAAGAGATTGCACCAAGCACAGTGTTGGTTTCTTTTCTCAGATGACAGATGATAATGAGACAATGGCCAAAGGAGGTTTAGATTTGATATAAGGAAGAATTTCTTCATGGAAAGGGTGGTTAAGCATTTGAACAGTCTGCTGAGGGAGGTGGTGGAGTTTCCATCCCTGGAGGTATTTAGGAGATAAGTGGATGTGGCACTAAGGGACATAGGAGTGGACTTGCATGTAGTGTTAGGTGGATGGTTAGACTTAGTGAACTTGAAGATCTTTTCCAACCTAAATAATTCTATGATCTTTTCAGAAATTGGATATTAGCATCAAGAAACAAACAAAATAACATCAAAAACAAAACACTTTTTAAAACTCTAAAACAGATATATTGAGGTGAGAAGCCTTTTATTTTGGAAATAGTATGGATAGTTGATGTTGGAAGATTAAACCGTAAAACTAAAAAAAACCCAAAAAAGAAAAAAACAAAATGAAACACTACAACACAACAGGGAGAAGAGAAAGTCTAAGACCAAAACTCAGAAAAAAATGCAATAAAATTATACTCCTAATACTGAAAGGAGTTCTTGGCTTCTTAAAAAAAAAATAAAAAAATTTATTGGAATGAGGAAGGAGAAAACTTTGATGTCATTTAGAGGTTTCTGTGTGTGTGCTATTTTTTTTTTTTAATAATAATAATAAAAAAAAATTAATTCTACCAACCTTGCCATGCTTTGGAGTAACCTCTCTGATCTCAATTCAAGTCTGTGACAGGAAAACCCATTCAAAAGATCAGGCCAATCTTTTTCATATAACTTCACACAGAAAAATATATCCTTATTTTTAGATATTAATAAAATTCACAGTAATATCATATATCCCACAAGTCAGAAATTGCCTCCCTCCCACCAAAGCTTAATAAAATAAACCTAGCCCAGATGAAAGACAAAAGCTTCAACATTCTGTAGGGGAAAGTAGGAACAGTCAAAGAAATTACCAGTGCACCAGGACAAGAACAAAATATGACCTGCTAGCAGCACTGGAGAAAGAGGTAAGAAACACAATCCTTTCAAAATCCAGATTTCTCAATTGCCCTGTACACTGCAATAGTATATCCCCACCAGACACTGGAGAGATTTCTCAGTACGAGTCAGTATTCACCACAGTGCACTGATTATCTTGAGTCAGACAATATTTTGATCTTTTAAAGACAAAGAGGAAAAAAAATCAAACAAACAAGCAAACTAACAAACAAAACAACCTGAAAAGACAGTTGATACTTATGTAGTAGAAAACATACACAGATGTAGACATAAAGAAGGGCCAACTGGTCCCAGCATGAATAAATTACAGAGAAACAAACATTAATACAAGAAAGTTACTACTACTCATAGATTTGCTCGGACATGGTGATGAAATCATAGGCTTCTCTGTCTCTTAGTTATAGGCAACATGAACACTAACCTTCTGCCTGCCAACTCTCCATGGCTTAGAAGTATCGTTTTACTAAGAAGTGATATTTTTAAACTGCTTTAAGTATGCCTTCAGCTCCAAGATTGCTTCCTGTGGTTGCACAGGAAGTGTGTATGCATGTGTATGCATGTGTAAACAGTCCCGCATGCCCTTAAAGTTCCTTTCTGAACATTATTAGTATTTTCTGAAGCTAAAGAACTATTTAAAAATAAAATTATTATTGAAATTCTTGAGATTCATGAACGAACAGAGAGCTTAAAAACAGTTAATTAATAAAATATAGAGAAATATATTTCTGAAATATATTTTCTCATATATTTTTAATATGAGAAAAAATAAAGTAATTAGCAATAGCCCCCAGTATTCCATAGTATTTCAGTTGAAATTTTGAGGGTTTTGTTTATTTCTTTTTTAGGATTTAGGTAATATAAACACAATATGATGACTACTGCAGATATATTTTTATTTTTGTCCTAGTCCTTTGCATTCTAATCAGAAAATTGAGTATTTTGTTCTTTCTTTGAACTGCCAGTCTCCATTCTAAATCACAGAGCTGAAGCTACTTTAGTCTTTTATTTCTAGTTAGTAACAAACACTTCCAAGAACAGATAAGCATTTAGAAACAGTAAGAAATTGACATTTTCTCCTTAATTCCTTAAGAAAGGCCATCCTATTCCACAACAAATGTCTGAGAAACTGAACTAATAAACATTTTGTAAGCAAATGATTACAGTACAAAGAAATACATCAGTTACATCGTATATGAATACTCAGCAGTCTTAAATATAGCCAACATCTTATTTCAGATCAGAGTAAGCTTTTTCAAATGTAAAAGTCAAAGTTTGGCCAATTTTTCAGAAAACTTCAGAAGATTTTTTTAATTCAGAGATCTAACGGAGATTTATTTTTTCATACTTTTTAAAATAATATTTAATGGAAACATATCTTCATCTTTCTTTTTTTTTTTCTTTTTTTTTTTCCTCAAGTTTCTGCAAACTTTATTATTTGACTCTGTTTTCACATTTATATTTCCAATATGGAAATGTGTAGCCCATCAGCTTGTTGACATCAATGGATTTATTTCTAATAAACTGATGGAAAAAAGTCCTGAATTTAAATAACATATTCTATATCTGTTACTATACTCATTACACCAGGCACAATAAAATGCCAAATCAAATGTCAGGGTTATGGTCTTAATACCACTTAAAGACCTAAGACATGAACTAAACTTTAGGGGTTAAAACCACTGCTAGCATCTCTAGTTTCTCAACTCTACTAAAGCAGAACATTTGTACCTGCCACAAAAAAAAAATCTAACACTCAGCATCCAATGCTTCCTTTGTTTTGTATAGGAAAAGCATATAAGGGAACTCAAGATTCTAAATCTCATCTAGCTTATTTCTCGCTCATGTAGGAACAATGAATGCTACAACTGATAATAAATGCTGCCTGTGTTTCTTAGCACATCACAAAGTCTTTCAAAGGCAAGTAGTCAAGAAGGCTGTCTAAAAACTCAAAACACGTAAAATAGGAGGAACGAAGTCAGAATCGGGCTTGTAAATATTTTATGAAATAGATGAAAGTCTGGGGAACGTACAAGAAAAAAAAAAAACTTCAGAAATTACAAAAATATCTGATATAAGATGACCAGTATTTGTGAGAAAAGTAAACCAAAATCTAATTGGAGTATACTAGCATGATCACAGGAGAAAATACTTAATGTGAAGTTAAAATGAGTAATGAGTAATGGCTGAGCAATGGCTGAGCAAAGGCAAAACAGAGAAAAAAATAAATAAATTGAGAAAAGAAAAAAATTTCATTTATGTGGCCAAAAAACAGAAGTATCAGGGGAAATGAGGACCGGTACATTTCTTGAAGTTTTAAAATAAAAGGAATTCCTTTTAGAAGGAATTGTTATATTCACTGCAAACTATTGGCCTTAATACTGTAGACAATGTTAAACAATCGTGCAGACAAACTGTTCCCTCTGGTCTTAACATGCATGAGTCTATAAGCTTTAGTACTCATGCTTTCCATCACCATTGTATCACCTTTCTGCCCCTAAGGCGTATGAAAGAAAACAATCTTTAAACTGTAAAGTCAGGAAAAGCAAATTAAATCCAGTGCTCACGCATGCCATGTAGGACAACAGATAAAGAGGAATATATCCATGTGTACTCTCAAACTATTTTATTAAGTGTACAACACATCCATTTTTGAACCTACCATTTTTGCCATACAAAACATGCTATGCATGCTAGGGTTAAATCTTAATAATGGATGTCTGTGAGTATGGACACTTTATGGATTCTTTATTAACAAATCCAAAAGCACAGAACATTTATTTTCAAGTATATAAGGTAATAAAGATGAACTTAAACTTTCAAGCACCATCCACTGTACATTTACACTGTACAAGGATATATTTTCTGTTGCTTTAAGGTCCTTGACTTTCTCTGTTTATTTTTTACTCTATGATTTATGTACTGTTTTTGCCGGAAGAGGTGGTATATAATTCTACTTGCATTCTCAACCTCATTATTAATAATGGATTCTTTTTCAGTAAAAAAACTGTTTTTTCACTAAAAACAGTTAATTATCTGCAAAGACAAAATTGTCTTCATATACATTTTTAGGTAATTGATTCCATCTATTTACATGCTGAAGTGAAGCTCACTCACTCAAATTGGGAATGCAAAGTTTGCTTCCCCTCCCCCTTTCTGCCATACAACAGCCATTTTCACAGATAATATAAAAATATTCAGTGATAAAACAAGTTTAGTTACTACACAATTATGTTATTCTTTTCAGAAAGAGACCTTCTTAATGGTATAGCTTGGCTAAACAAAATAGCACAGTTTTATAAAATAAATCTTTCGAAACATCACTGGAAATAAATATTCTATTTATTAATGTTTGCAATTATTAATTTCTTCATTCTTTCTCTTTCATTATTCTCCCCTAAGAACACTTGATCCTTTAGCAGCACAGAACACAATTAAATTTTACAATAATGCTATTTACTGAGTACAACTGAAGTCTATTTGTCTCAGTCAAGGGGGTAAGGAGGGGAGGACAGAACAGAACTTCTGATAAAGTAGGATTTTATTACTATAATATTTTACTATTATTATTTTATTATTTATTATTTATAGGATTTTATTATTTTCTGTTTTTAATTTTGATTTATTTACTATATGGAATGGAAAAAGGGGCATGGAAGTTTTTTTTTTTTTTGGTTTTGTACTTGTTTTTAGGCTTACAAATTACACAGATTTGTTAAATGAACTTTGTAAGTGATTTACATTTGAGCATTTCTGAATGTGTATTCAGTGATTCATCACTGAATCTATATGCATAATAAAACATCCATATTACTTTATAGACAACATGGTTAGAAGTCTGATAAACATAAGAAAAGTCTGACCTTAACTAGTCTAGTCCAGTTATATACTATATACGTAGTATAAACTAGAGAAAAATTTCACTTCATTATAAAGCATTTTAAAAAATCTTAAAAGTAGTCCTATTTTCATTACTAAATCTATGGAGCAAAATTCTTCTTTAATTTTCAATATTTCTCAAATAAGTGGTCTCCATGATCCTTTAATGTATATTTTTGTTTGGTGATCCAAAACCAAGAAAAAAAATATTTTTTTATTCTGCCCTCAAACTTTTATGAACATACTTATTGCCTGAAATCACCATATTTTACAATATCCTCAGAATAAAAGAAAACAAAAATTAAATCTGCCTTTATCTTGATCCATAAAATTTTCCATACTGTTTTGTCTTCCTGTTCTTTTTGAGAGAGTCAACCCAGCACACTGTGCTAGAAATTGAAATTCATTCCCTCTGGTACAAAGCTTACATTCAGCTTGGCACCTCATTAGTGGGTTTTGGTACAGAAGCTATACATTACGTGGGCTCAGTCATGTTCTATACAATATTTAGTATTTCAGTAATAACGTCAATCTTTACACACTACAGTGACTCCTAAATTACAGTTTCAGTTCTTCTCATCCACATTTGTCCATTTAACTCCATAAGCTGTCTAGTTATATTAAAACAATATGTACCAACTTCCAAGAAGATTAAGATGAGGCTCCATAAATGTTGTTTTACACAAATGAACATATGAATGATATGAAGATATGAAAGTTTGCATTTGGTATGAAACTGTTATGAGATACAGTATAATCTGAGGTAATTTCAGTACTAAAGGCATATCAGTCACAATCACAAGCAGCCTGTATCATTTTAAAACAATCGCTGTCAGAACATTTTTTTATTTTCTTCTGAGGAAACAAGGCCTATGAAGATGCCTAGTTACAATCACTAGTTCCAATTATAATGAAGTAATTAACATTTTTGTAATCCATAACATTTGTGTCACTCTTTCACAAGAGAAAGGCAAATACCTAGCTTTTCAGAAAGAAAAGTCGTGTGGTTTCTTTGCAAAGAAAAACCTAAATATTACTTGAACAAAATTAATTCAATAAGAAATTAAGTAAACGAAGCTTGTTGACCTGTCTCACTATGCATAACCATATAAATAGATTATTTAAAGGTTTTAAAAAGCATATATATATATATATTTCTTTCTTTCTTTTCTTTTCCCCAGTACACTAGCTGTGTACAGCTACTTCTGAATAATTCTCAATTAAATAAAGAAAAATTTGGGAACACACATGCACACAAAACAGGAATGGGTTAGAGACAGAAGAGCAGATAAAAGAGCAAGAATGAAAGAAAGGAAGAGAGATGAGGAAAAAAGGAGAGGTAGAAAAACAAAAGCCTGAGGACCAAAAATTGGTTTGGAAGCATATGCTAAATAATTCCTGCTTTTATTCTATTCCTGCATATTTCAAATTTTACCAGTAACTTTCTTTAACTTTCTCTCTCAAAGCAAGTTTCCAGTACCTAAAAACTCTGAAGAAAAGTCTAGATAGTTCAGTTACTGCTACAAAATAAAAACAAAGATTACTCTGAGGAATGTTAATTATCTTATAAAGGAACCTAATCTACCAGTTTTCACTTTTTTTGTTAACTTTTAATATAGATGTTCTGGGATATTTATTTATTATTATTATTTTTTGCCTTTCAAAACTTCAACAAAACATCTTCATGAAAATGTATATTCTTTTCTTTCAAAGAATATTTACATTCCTTTGTGTCTTCTGTATTTAGATACAGTTCCCTAAAATGTCTATTAATACCTGCATCAAGCAGTAAAGACAAATGTAATGCAAACTGCAACTAGAACATGACTGAGGGATACCAAACTGCGATGATAATTCGTGAAGACAAGTAGTCAAAATAAGTCAAAATAAAAGCATGAGAGAATGTAGGAAAATTGAGATAAACTACACAGGAATAAAGGGAAAATGGTAGTTTTGCAATGTGAATGCTGATATTGTAAATTTCAAATGATTAATTTTATCAATCCCTTGGAATTGCTGAAGATATACCTGCTTCAAACTAAATGCTAGGGAAAATAAGCACACAAGGTTAGAACAATGTTTAGATGACATGAACTGGGAATCAATCCAGTCTCACAGCTGAATTCCTGCAAGACCAGTTGATGCCTAGTGTTAGAACAGGATTAATTTAAAGCATCTGCAGATTAATGCATTTCTTTGTTCTCCCAAGGAAATGTGTACCTCAACCAACATTGTCTAAGGAGACAACAGTTTAAAATTTGTTTATCTAAAGTTTTAATATATGAAAAATGGTATTTAATTTTCTGTGAAAGTCAGGAATTGGAATGACTATTAGCAGCTAATATACTTAAATAATTATTTATTTGATTACCAAGTGCTTAAGTTCTTTGATTATCACTGTTCTTCAAATCAGAGGTGTTGCTGCAGTATACTAACTTTAGTTCAGGGTCTTCTCTAGAAAGATTACTTAATAGAAATGCAAGTATCCTATGGAAAACTATTAACTGATAGGTAGCTATTTCGCAAGACATAATATATCTTTAGCATCAGATATACAAAAAATATCTACAGACATCAAACTAATTGCTGTCCTTGTGCTAATTACTGACCCACAGATTAAGCTAAAATATTTTCTTTGATTCATTTGGTATTTTATAAAAAAGTATTTCAATAATTATCATGCATTAACCTCTTCAATATTATACTTCTATTTCACAGAATCACAGAATCATCTAGGTTGGAAGAGACCTCCAAGATCACCTAGTCCAACCTCTGACCTAACACTAACAAGTCCTCCACTAAACCATATCACTAAGGGCTACATCTAAACGTCTTTTAAAGACCTCCAGAGATGGTGACTCAGCCACTTCCCTGGGCAGCCCATTCCAATGCCTAACAACCCTTTCAGTAAAGAAGTTCTTCCTAATATTCAACCTAAACCTCCCCTAGTGCAACTTTAGCCCATTCTCCCTCGTCCTGTCACCAGACATGGGAGAATAGACCAACCCCTACCTCGCTACAGCCTCCTTTCAGGTATCTTTAGAGTGCGATAAGGTCACCCCTGAGCCTCCTCTTCTCCAGGCTGAACAATCCCAGCTCCCTCAGCCGCTCCTCATAAGACTTGTTCTCCAGACCCCTCACCAGCTTCGTTGCCCTTCACTGGACTCTCTCGAGCACCTCCATGTCCTTCTTGTAGTGAGGGGCCCAAAACTCAACACAGTACTCGAGGTGCAGCCTCTCCACAGCCGAGTACAGGGGGACAATCACTTCCCCAGCCCTGCTGGCCACACTGTTTCTTACACAAGCCAGGATGCTGTTGGCCTTCTTGGCCACCTGAGCGCACTGCTGGCTCATATTCAGCCAACTATCAACCAATACTCCCAGGTCTTTCTCTGCCAGGCAGCTTTCCAACCACTCATCTCCCAGCCTGTAGCTCTGCTTGGTGTTGTTGTGCCCCAGGTGCAGGACCTAGCACTTGGCCTTGTTAGACTTCATACAGCTGGCCTCATCCCATTGGTCCAGCCTATCCAGATCCTCCTGCAGAGCCTTCCTACCCTCGAGCAGATCGACACACGCACCTAACTTGGTGTCGTCTGCAAACTTACTGAGGGTGCACTCGATCCCCTCATCCAGATCACCGATAAAGGTATTAAAGAGAACTGGCCCCAGTACTGAGCCCTGGGGGACTCCACTAGTGACCGGCCTCCAACTGGACTTAACTCCATTCACCACGACTCTTTGGGCCCGGCTATCCAGCCAGTTTCTAACCCAACGAAGTGTATGCCAGTCCAAGCCAAGAGCAGCCAGTTTCTCGAGGAGAATGCTGTGGGAAATGGTGTCAAAAGCCTTACTGAAGTCAAAGTAGACCACATCCACAGCCTTTCTGTCATCCACTAAGTGCGCCACTTTGTCATAGAAGCAGATCAGGTACATCAAGCAGGACCTGCCTTTCATAAACCCATGCTGACTGGGCCTGATTGCCTGATTGCCCTGCATTTGATATATATCCTTTTATTTGGTAACAGGCATTTATTATTTTTATCCCACTGTTGATAAAGTTTTTATGGAAGTCATACCCACAATTGAACATTTTGCTAGATATTTTGCTTGTGATAATAGAGATTGACAAGAAGAAAGGAAAAATGCCTACTTGGATCAACTGCTGTTAGATACTGAAGAAATAACATGAAGAAGTTTTCCATATGATTTTATCTTATGTACTCTGAAGAATTTTTTGAATATGCTAGACGTTAAGACAGAACAAGAAAAATAAAATTAAGAAAGTTTAGTTAAAAATTTGTATTTTTATCAAAAAGGTAAGTTGATTTTTATTGTGAAGTTAATGCCTGGTAAAATCTTGACTTTCCAAAAGGAAAAAAAATAGCAATAAAGAGGTAACAACAACAACAAAACCAACAATACAAAATAACCAATAACCAGAATCAAAAGCTAATATCCTAAAAACTTGTTACAAATTCAGAATTGAATAAAAGATTTATTTAAAAAAAATGAAAGAAAAACAACAACAACAACAAAAACACTTTCCTATTTTCAAACCAGTCCAGCTAGAATGTCTTGCATAGGAAAAAAAAAAAAAAAAAAAGCATGGAAGCCCCTAAATTAATGTCCGGGATTTGGTCCAATAAAAAATTGAAAGAGTACGTATTTACCTCTGTCAGTCCTCCTCTGGAAAGCACGGATCAGTATTTTTGATTTTCTAGTTGTCTGGAATTCAAATCCATCCTGAGTAATGTTCTCAGCTGTAGCCAGGCAAAATCATCTCCTATTGTGAAGGCAGCAAGAAGAGAATGGCTGACACCTTTGTTAACATCCATAAGACTTGAAAGTCATCTGTTCCTCTCCAAGTATTTTTTATGAAATACAAAGTGAGTATTACTTAAACCATACATTACATAGGGCTTTTTTTTTTTTTTTTTTCCACTGTACACTACAAGGGAAGGAATTGCAGATTATTTCATATACAACTGAAGGCAATGAAAATGAGATCTGAGAATCCAATGGAACTGAGGTTTAGACTTGAGATCTAAAACTTAGATCTCACAAATCCACACACACAAAAAAGTATATTCCTAGACCTAAGGACACTTACTGCAAAGTATTACAAACTAAACTGTCCTCAGCACATGACATAACAATTGAAAATTCAGACAGTGAGCTATGGTCAGACTGGTGCTATGCTTTTCTAACCTGTAATGACATCCAAAGCAGCACTGATGCAAAACTCTAGCTTTTAATCATATGGGCCCCATTTCTGCATTTGGCTGTAACCAAAGCTCTTATGGAAATACAAAAAGGAGTCAGATCTGAATTAGAAACCAAAAGAAACAATTTAGGTATAAAGGTACTGTGTAATTTACATGCGATGCAGTATATCAAAAACAAGTATATAATAAAAATGAACTATTTTGCGTATGTTTGAGCAAATGATTGCAAACGTTTAATAATGAGGTGTGTGTATGAGAACTAGAATAGTGACATTTGTGCAGTATTCTACACAAAGTAATGTGTCTTGCTGTGCATATTTCTCTCTAATTTATTACTCACAATTCATTTGTTTTAAAGCAATACTGATGGGTGTATTACTGCTTTTGTCAAAGCTCTTTTCACTATTTATCTCCAGTAAAATAGAATTACATTTGAATTTCACATGAAATTTAAAGAACAGAGAATATGCTTCTTGGTGGCTTCCTCTATTCCCTCATTCCTCTTTTACTAAACTAACTCTCTCTCTCCTTCCCCTCTCCTCCACCCCCTGCTCCCACTTCTTTTTCTCATTACTTGGTTTCTACATGATCAGCTTTCTCTTTCGTTTCCCATTTCCCCCTCATCTCTATTCACCTTCATCAGTTTTTGTGGAAGCCTGTACTCTGGGTTTCCTTTTGCATCACATCATTCACTAGGTCTGGTTTTGCAGTAAAGAGGTCAGCTAGATTGCCTGCAGTGAAAGACAATGTTTCAGAGGGTAAAGGTGAATAATAAAAAAGAGTGTCAGATTTAGCAGCTTTTCATTAAAAAAAAAAAAAAAAAGTCAGCACAGAACTCAGCTTTTCAGTTTGATATAGCCAACACATAGGCTTGATCAAAAAAGATCCCACAACTTATTAGCAAGTCTCCTTCAGAAAGTTTCAGTAATCATGGAACAATTTCTCTTTTTAACCTCAAGATGTAAAAAGCAAAGCTAGTTTTCTCCCTAATGAGGACGGGAGCTGTTGGATTAAACGATTAATTTACTACTTAAGCCTCACTGACATTTTATCACTATGCATCTTGACAACTTTCTCTGTGAACTTAACATCACCTTCGCAAGCTCCCTCTGGAGACCATCATTATCATGATAGGAAGAAAAAAGTGAATACCAACAACAGAAAAATTAACATTAAAATTTCCACTTGATCCAACATGTTCTAAGTACCACTCAAGCCAATCTTTTCATGAATGCCTAAGCACTTCAGAACAAAGCACTGAAACATGATGCTCTCAATCCTTTTCTTGTTATGGTTTTAAACACTTTTTTTTCTATAAATCAAGAAACAAACTTTTAATTTATAGTGTAAAATGCTTTCCCATCCCATTTTCCTTTAGACTTACCCACATCACAGAAATAATATAGATGGCAAAAAGTCAAAGAAGTATTAAAAAGGAAGTTAAAGAGACTCTATGTCATTGTTTTGTGAGGATTTCCTTCTCTTCCATTAGTACAATTAGTGTCCTAAATTTGACTTCAACTTGCTATTAAACCTTTTATAAAAATGATTGGCATGTTCTGTAAAGAAATAATAGATGTTTATGAATTTCATTATTTTGTTCACAAACTACATTATGACCAAGAGATTGCTTGCTTCAGTTCCTGCTATACAAAATGGAACGGTACAAAACTTGAATTAGCAACTATTTATGCCTTGGACTCAACCCATCCCTTCTAACACTATAACAAAATGACAATTATTAAAGTTGGAGTAACATAACACACTTGTATTTTTTGCATTAGCATTCAGCAACAGAAACTTCATTCTAATTGTTTATCAAAATCACAGCTTGGCGAACAGACATGCAGCTTTTATTTAGAAGTAAAGATGCTACAGTTTAGTATCTTCAGTTCATTATCAAAAATCACATCCAGGTGTGAAAACAACTATACAATGAGTTTATCTAAAATAATCAGGCCAATATGGAGCTATAACAGATACACAACTCAAGAAAAATATAAATGAGTTTGCAATAAAAAATAAAAATCCTCATGTTTCAAAGCAAATTCAATATAGTAGAGAACAAATTAAAAAAAAAAAAAGTTTGATGAAACTAAACCAAGAATTTAGAAAATAGAAGATTAGAAGACCTTGTGTAGTAAAACTGAAATAAAGAGGCAGACTGGAGAAGGCTGGAGAAAATACTTTCACTGGTATAGACCAGAAAAAAAAAAAAAAAAGCAAATTGTTAATTGTACAATGTTCTTAAAATGCCCAGAAATGCAGATACTGACATCTTATTCATCTACTTCCATATGTTAGTACCTTATTATTATATTTTATTTTTTCACTAAGGTATTTATTTTTGCACCAAGGCATGGAAATGAAGAAAATGAACAGTTTTCCATTCAGTGATCTAGGTTTTCAGCGGAGGGGGGAGAAAAGTGTCCTTGTACAGGTTTAAATCCAAGCAGCCTGGTAGGCAGAATTGATTTTCAGATAAGACAAGTATTTCCTGGAATGAACACTGCATTGATGAACATAATGTTTCGCCTTCCTGTTTAGGTGACCTGGAAGCAGTGAACATACAAACTCATAATGTAGACTTTCAGAGATCCCAAAAGCATTCTGTATGATTCAATATTTATTGTGTTTTACTTTTTATTTACCTTTCCTTTGTCTTTTCACTTTGCAAATTTTGTTCTAAAGATTTAGATTTCTACTAAAAGTTTTATTTTTCTCTGTGGCAGATATTAAAATGTTCTGAAAGGTCCAAGCATAATTGGAGCAAAAACAAGAGAAAACGTTAATTTGGGGGGTTTCCATTTTACCTAACTGATCTATCATAAGATCATAAGTCTTTTAGCCAATTTAGAATGTGTAACATCTGGAGTATTATATACAACCACATTAAAAATATTCTGTAGTGTGGTGTCTATTGTATCTTTTTCAAGCTTGTGTAAGTATAAAGCAAATATACATAAAAGAATAACACATACCTGAAGGCTAAAAAACGACTATTCTGAGTATTCCAACTTGATTCCTAAAAAAAAAAAAAAAAAAAGTAAAAAAAAATTGTGACTTAAAAAAAATAAATAAAGCATTAAAACATTGTCACTCAGAAGTCAGTAGCAAAAATCCTAATGAGGTCACTATGAACTAGAACTGACCTCAGAAAACATCTAAAACACAATTACTTTCAATTTTAAACTGTTAATGGCTGTGAGATGTTGCTATAATACTATACCTGGCAGAACATTTGGCAATAGGGTCTCTTAATCAGGATTTTCTAGCCTAAAAATAAATAAATATATAAAAATTACTTAGACAAAGCTCAGCTGTATTACCTACCACTTCCAGTTGACTAGAGAGATGAAATACATGAGAGATATTAATTCAAACACATTTTACACAACATTTTACACTGACTAGATATTGTGGATCTTTTCCTTTATTATACTGGGGAAGAAAGATGACTTTCAGCATCAGAAGAAAAACAGTTTTAAAAATAGATGAGATCTAAATAACAAGACAAAACTGAAGAGATGTAGATAAAGAAAACACATTACCTATCTGTGCCCTGTTTTTGTTAGCTATGACTAATACATTTTTGCCTCATCCTTATTTGGGATAATACGTAATAAGACCATAAAGACAATTGGAGTTCAGACTGGTCTTTTCTATGCCTACTGCACATCTAAGCTAACATGGATATGGATGTTCTGGGAGTCCAGTCTTCAGTGCAATCCCAAATCCTAAGCTAGCATGACAGTTCACTATTTGGGTACCCATATTTGTCTAAGAAGGGTTCTGTTATTAAAAATCAAAATTAAAAAAAAATTCTGCAATGACAACTAAGGCTCAAGAAAGGAGACTACAATGCTACAATGCGTTGGCCAAGGAAGAGGTTTCTTTTGTAACACAAATGTGACATCTGGCAATATTTCCCATAACTAACAAAATACCTTGTTTTTCTCTATCATAGAGTGCTCAGGGTTCTATCTGTTATAAATTATATAAATAAATAATATATATAAATAATAATATATATATAATATATATATAATAAATAATATATATAAATATATAAATTATCCACCTGGATTTTTAATATCTCCAAGGATCTCCATCACCCCTCTGTTTAATCTGTTTCAATATTTAGCCATCCTCAAATTATAATGTTTTTTTCTTATATTTAAATAGAATGTCCTGTTATTAATTTTGTATCGATTGTGTCTTGTCCTGACACTGGATAACAATGAGAATAGTCTGGCTGTCTTCATTACTGCTTCAAAACTTACATTTATACATTCTTACAGGGACCACCTGAGACTTCTCCAAGTGATTCTAAGTCTCTCAGATTGCTGCATATGAAAGATGCATACCTTTGTGACCCTGTTCTAGACTTGCACCAGTAAGTTCATGTCTCTAATGACTGGGTAGCCCAAACCTGGATCTAGTACTCCAGATGTGGCCTCACTAGCACTGAATAGAGGGGAAGGATCACTTCACTTGACCTACTAATGACAGTCTAAAAGTCCAGGATAGTGTTGGTCTTCTTTACCACCAGTGTGTGTTGCTGGCTCATGGTCAGCTTTTTTCAACCAGCACCCTAACATCCAGCAGCTTTCTAATCGGGAAGTCCCCAGAATGAACTAGTGCCTGGAGCAACTTACTCTGTGCAGAACTTTGTATTTTCCTTTGTTTAATTCCATGAGATTCCTGTTAGCCCACTTCTCCAGCATTTTGAGGTCCCTCTGAATGAGCTTCGGTTTAAAAAAATGCACTCCATTCTCCAATATTGAAATGAATTTGATTTTACCTTAAATAGCTGCTTACATATTTTTGGAAATATAATCAATCTAATCACAAATTGGCATTATTTCTAGCTTCTTTTTTTTAAAAAAAAGCAGAATGCCACCAAGATGGTTTTAAGGTGTGTCATAAGCTGCATACTGATTGATTCAATTCCAAAATTAATTAGAGAATAAAAGTTGAAAGAACAACAATAAAAAAAAAATCATCATCTTGGCCATGAAAATCTCAGGTGTTTGATTGTATGCAAGGATGAACAATCTTTTTAAAGTGAGCTGGTCAGAAACCTGGAAGGCTATTTTTATCTCTTTTATACTCCCTCTGGAGGAAACATTTATACGAGAGATGTAATTGAATCATCCTTGTAAGTAGCACTGAGAAAAGTTAGCAGATCTGTCAGGACCTTATCAACTTGGCATGATAACAATGTTAAAACAATGTTATGCTTCATTCTTCTAGTTGCAAAGACAGTTATTATATTGTGATGAGAAGAGCTTGTTGTCACAGAAAATATCCATATAGGGATGGGAGAATATTAAATGGTAAACAAATAATTTTAATTCTGTTTTCCTCTATATCATACATGGAGCAAAATAAAGCATGAGAGAAGAACAAGTACTCAGAAATGGAGAAATACTCATCACAAAATACAATGAGTTGGAATTAAATTGTTGCTTGACAATCATTTTCACAAAGCAGTATGCAAAATATCCAGCATTTTACTTACAGTGGATTACTGATAGCTGTGATAATGGTTGTCAAATAATCATTGTCATTTTAATGATTGTTACTTTATTAAGGGTTAGCAATTATTTCTACAATAATCCAAACAATCTATTTTTGAAAGTATTTCCTTTTCTCTGATCCTTTCTTCAGTACAACCTTTGGGAAACACAGTGGACATTTCTAGAAATACAAACCTTCTGCTATTCCCCAAATGCATATTAGTAGAGTGAGCTTTTTCTTCAAATTGTGAAAATTTTTCCGTCAATTTTTCTCTTGCTTGACAAAAACAACCTGAATGATAGGGAAGTAATGTGTTCCTCCATTTTCCACTTCATGGTGGAAATTTAATTGAAATAACAATCAAAACACGCTTTAAAAACTGCAGTGGTGTTCTGTTAAAAAGTGTCTTCCTGTACGAAGTTACATTTCAAGTGCAATATTTTACAGCTATAAGGTGATTGTTTATCAATAGTTAAATACCACTATCCTATGTCCTGATCAAAAGATAAAGCAGATACAGTACAGCATATCAATATACTTTGAAAAGTATCAAAAACATAAGCTAGTTTAAAAATAAGGTTTTGGTTGTATCTATTTACAACTTCTATAATCTAAAAAAAAAAAGCGCCAAATATTTCAAAACCAGAAGTTCTAAAAATGAATTAAAGTAGCTTATTTTGGAATCTGCATACAAAATCTACAGGTTCTAAAAAGGACAAAAAGTACTTTTTTTTTTTTTTTTCATTTCATAAAACAAGGATTGTTTCTTTGCAAGCCTCACTTACATTTCTTCTCAAGCCTGGAACTGACGTAAATATTTACAATGAAAAACTTTAGCCATTTCTGCTGTCATAAGGACTCCAATGTATGACTGCCAACAGTACAGTGAAACTGCTGATGAATTTTACAGTGTCTGTGAGTTTAGATTTGTGTTTCTGTCCTGTGAAACTACCGCAGTCTCAAAAGATTTGTCATTTTACATCATTCCACAGTTACAATAGTGGAGATATGTTTCAATCTGAAGGTTGTTAACAAAATGCTGAGACTATTGTGATGTTTGATATATTCATATTGATATATGAACTATGAAGTTCCCTGTATGAAATACAGGTAAGGTGTGGCATACAAGATATTCTATTGGCTATATGACATTGCAAGACTGTCTAAAAAAACCTGGAAGAATCCTCCCCCTCACATAAACAGGATTTAAACATATAATCCACTGGTAAAGTTTGAACACAATGGAAAAGCACCACAAGCTACCCTGGTGTACAAAAATAGATCATAAAATTGAAAGCAATATTTAAAATGTGTGTTCATGTATGAATGTGTATAAATTTAGGCATATTTAAGATGTAAATGTTATGAAAATAATCTTTATTATTATTTTTTTATTATTATTTAATGGAAAGATACCCAAAGGATAGATATGGAATAACAATGAGAAGCATTAAATTAAGTTTTGAAAACACATAAGATATCGTCCAGTGTTTGATTTCAGGGTTGGATGAGATTTTTAAGTTAAAAACTGCTGAGTTTTCTATGACTCTGTTCCTGAGCAGATAATTTATGGAAAGATGAGCTAAATAGGAAACACTTTTGTTAAAGTAAGTGTGGAAACCTAATTCTGTGACAAACAGAATTAACAAATACATCTGAAATCTAGTGCTTGAGCTGCTAAGTCAGACACTGTGAGATTAAAAGCATTTCCACATTTATGTCATGTTTTCAATCATATGAGCAGAAATAGAAAAAAAATACAGTTCTGTGGATGCACTTTTTATACAAGCAAATTATTTGTCACTTCTAACATGGTCTTCTACTTCATCCATGGTAGGGACAATTAGCAATGTGTTTCATCCTTTTGATTGTAACACCTTTCCTGCCTCTCTCAAATTTATCAGCCAGTGAAATTATATTCTGCTTTCTCAAAGTGAATGTTTTCCCTTGTCATGAGTTTTATGAAAATTCTCAAATAAATCATGGTCAGTAGTAAATCTGAGCTGTTATTTTTCATAAAGCAGTATGAAAGTCATGTCTTTTTTTTTTTTTTTAACTTTTCTTTATTTCTAAGCAAGTATGGAAGCAACATTTCTGAAGTTGCCTTCTTTCCATTTTGGAAAAGTGCTGTATTAAATAGTTTTGGTGTTTTAGTTTGTTTAGTTAGTTAGTTTTGTTTCACTTCTGCTCAATATAAAAATAAAAATTAGAACTTCAAAGTTGTAGGCAGGAGAAAATAAGAAACTTCTTCCTCTTTCTTCTGTCTGTACTTTATATACAGTGATTAAAAGATGTGTAAAGGAATCCGCAGCCTAGGCATGCAACTGCAAGGAGCATACCTAAATCATAGTCATTTATCTATCTAGGAATAATTGTGCTTCAAATTATTAATTGAAGCAGTAATATAAGCTTTTTGCTCATGATTCACATCAACACTCCAAAGTTACTCATTAATCTAATTCTTCAGTTCCTAGGTTGAGGATATGATATTTTACAGAAACATTCTGATCAGGTTAAAAAGAGTAATCATAGCTTAGTCACCCACATATCCATCACAATTATTTCACCATAAGATCATACTCACCTCTGCCAAGATCCCTTCCATAGTCTGGCACCAGCATACAGGTCCCAGGGAAATATTTTTACCTTATACCAACAAAACAAAGACTAACAGAAAATTATGCAAAATTACATAATTATTATTATCTGTAATATCAATTATAATGTATAACAATATAACATATTCATATTAATTGTATAATTACATTAAGTACATTAAACTTATAACTATATTATAGTTTATCTTATACTGGTTAATACTTGTGGATTTAAATGCATCACTTTCAAATTTATGGATTTATTTCAGTTGTTTTCAGCATTAAAGATTTTACATATGTTTGCATATTCCAATGGGTAAACTGCCATCCTTTTCTGAGAAAAAATGAATACTTTTTTATTTCCTTATGTTTTTTATTGCCAAGCACTCTTAATTTTTAAATTCTTAAATGATCCTTCATTAAAAGTGAGTTTGATATGAATTCTTACATGCATGACATAGTTCACAGAAACAACTACAAGAAGAAATTTGTTCGCAGTGACAGAATCTAATATTTTAACTTTTAACTAATTATCAAGTTAGAAGATCTCAATTTCATGGGCTAAAATTTAAAAGAACAATGACAAAAAATAATAATAAAAAAGAAAACATTAAAATAGTTTCAGAAGAAATAAAATTAATTAATCTGTTTCAAAACTTCATTTGGAAATACAGTAAGTCACAATAATGAACCTGTTCTGTTGAAAGTATTAATTCAGAAAGCTTAGATGCATTAAAAATTTCAGGAAACCAGTACTTTGAGAAAAACCTGAAAACCCTTGAGTGAGAGAAAATATACAGAAAAACTACTAAAGAGATAAGTCCTACAACATTGTTATGGGGCAAGTATTGTCATGCTTGCCTGGATTGCATAAGATATGGCACTACAGCAGGAAAATGTTACATGACATTCAAGAAGGTGAACAGAACCTTTCTTGGGCTGGGTATACTCTCTATATTTTGACAGCTGTTAATTATCCCACTTTTTTTGCCTTTAATCTTGAGTAAATTTGATACTGCAGTAAGTGACCTTTCTTATCCCCAGACAGCTTCTGAGGAGAGAACCTTAATTGCCGTTTCCATACAGATTTGTACTACGCTATCATAATTTCCATGTTCACACAACAAATACCCTACCTTTTACACACTAATGGCATATAAAGGTCAAGGTAAAATATAATGAAGGTACCAATAGGGTGCCTTCTTTTTAAGTCAGGTTACTGATAGGATACTGATTACCATAGCTAGTGCTTTTTCCTCTTTTGCAAATGTTAAGATAGGTATATATTGGTATGTGGTGTATGCATATAGGTCAAAATTACAACTTTGATACTGTATCTGCAATGTCCTGTCAGAACACCTGACACATCAGAAGCATGAGAAACAGAGAAAAATATTTATTTTTTCTCTCTTGAGCATCCTACAAAATTTCTATTAAATGGGTTTATAGTCCAAATTCACTGGATTGACCATTCTGTAAATTACTCAAATATTTGAATGTCTCTTAAGAGTCTCCTTTTGCTATCAATAGTTTCTATCTTCCTCCTGACAGATTTTGCTAAAGTACTGTGATGGTATGTATTTCTTTGTATTTATACAGGGTTCTTAGTTACACCTATAGCCATTCTTTAGCCTATGAGAACTTGATTCTCTGACATTTGCTTAAAAATATAAATAAATAAATAAATAAATAAATAAGTGATTGAATATAAAGAGGAATAAAGTATTTGCTCCCCCAGTAAATTCCTTTCTTGCTATTTTTGCATCATAATTTAAAGAAAGAAAAAAAAAAAAGAAAGGATTTCTGTATTTTCTAAAGGCTCACTTTCCCCTTTCACTGCACATTGTGACATAGAAATCAATGATGCAATCTGGGATGAGTGCAGTCAGAAGATATTATTTGCATCTTCACTGCCACATTCAAATTATCAAAGAACTTTCTACATAAAAACATCACACCAAAATTTACTAGAATGTCAGTTACTGCATGTTTTCTATTTAGTCATTTTATCTGTTCATTCCAAACTGAAAAGGAAAGATTTTCATTTTGTGATGAACTCTTTGGGTGGAATGATGCAAACTACATTTCTAGTGATGGATGGACAAGAGCAACAGAAGATTTCAGACACAGAAAAGAATATAGGGGAACATATGCTTTAGAAATCACGCTTGGCTTTGAAATGTACTGCTTTTCTTCAGCTTCCATTGTAGCTAGTTTTCATGAAAAATATGAAAGACTTTTAACCATTTCTTAGGAGTCATGTATCTGTCACTCTCCAGCTTGTACTTTCATAGTTTTCTACACCAACAGTTAGTAGAAACTCTTTATGGAAAACCTTATTAAATGTAATATCCAAATGAAGGCAATGCCTAATTCTGTCACTACATTTTCTGTCCTCTGTATGCTCCATTGAATCAAATTGATGCATGCATTGGACAAAGTGTACTGTGTGTTTTTGCATTTTGTCCCCCTTCATTCTCATCAGACAGGGAGCTGAAGCACCTATAGCTGTGTCAGTTCCTGGAAATGCATTATGTCCTAACTGGAAACAGGACTATGATTTACTTCGACCCCAGCAAAACTTCTCCCTAGAATCTGCAGATAGAGTTCCAGACTGGTCATGATTCGAAATAGTCCCACAGCCCAGGACATATACCAGTTTATTACAAGGGCTGTTGAATATCTAAAGCCCATTGCTGAATTTAGTTGTTTCAATTTTCAGCTCTAATAATGTGCAACACGACGCAGAACATAGCTTATCAGATGAATATAGCTCAATAGATGTCACTTGCTGTTTTCACTTCTTAAAACTTTCAGTGTAGGCAGTGGCACTTGACGTTCTTCACTGTTTTTCCTTCCTTTCTGCTCCATTTCTCCAAAAGAGCTGAAATCTAAAATAGCGGCAAACTTTCTGAAACTGAACTTACTGTTTTTCAAATTCATACTTTTAAATACTGCTATTTCTCCCCATTTATTGCCACAGTGCTTCTAAAAAAACAAGGTCTGTCTACTGTCAAACATTAACTGTCTAAAGCTATCTTTGTTTATGTTTTAAAAAGAGGGCAGAGAATATATATATTCTAAAAGAATATCAAGACATAATATATTTTATGTCATTCTTCACTGAAAAGGAACTCCTACTCCTTTCATGAAGCAATGGATGACTCATGTCAAAATGTGTGTATGTGTACCAGGTATGACAAATGCGTTCATCCAAGGAAAGTAAATTATATAAAGGAAGCCAACGCTGGAGAAAATTGTCCCTTGGTAGAGAATACATTCAGGACCAGGTGAATGAAAAAGGGCTTTGACCTGTCATCTTCAGTGGTGCTGCAGTTCTTTAAAACTATGAACATTTTATTATAACTTTTTATTTTTTCTTCTTTTAGGGGAAATGTTATTCTTTAAAAATACAACTCCAGGATTTTGAGGATAGGAAGTATGTAGCACAAGTAGCATCACTATTTTCAAGCACCACGTGGCGACACCAAATAACTTCAGTAAATGACTTTCCATGTGAGGGAAAGGCAGTAATCTAGATGTTTTGCTTTAATTATAATAGCTAATTGTTATCACTCATATCATATACACATAAAAGAAAGTTTCCTTTCACATTCATGAAGATGATTTGCGCCCGACAATTCCTCCAGGTGTTCTACTGGGTATCGATACCTTTTTTTCTCTCTCTCTCTCCCACACTCTTTTAATGTGGGATACTAGGCCAAATGCTAGGCCAGAAAAATAGTTGGTATCTTACTTCTGAAAGTCAATGAGCGGACTGATACTCTTCAGCCAGAACCAGGCTGAAAAGAGTATTTACTCTCAGCAGAAGCCCATTCCGACTTTGTGTAGTTTTCCTAATATGTGGCAATTGCAAAACACGGCTTTCAGCTTTACGTTATAAACATTGTGCTACACAACTATTTTATGATACAGGTTACTATTTAACAAGAAGAAATTAGCAAACTAAATTAAATTAAGTTGTTAAAATAAGAAAAAGTTTCAGCATAACAGCAACCTATAACATTTTTCCTCAGAAAGAAAATGCATCATTTTCCTTTCAGATATTGTATGTGTAACCAAGATTTTATTTGTCACTCCAGTGATGAATTAACTGCATTAAAATAAGAAGTAGAAATAGAAAAGAAGTAGTAATAGAAAAACTAACCTAACACGTTAAACTTGTATTTTCTAGAAACTCATTTGAAGTAAGTAGGCAAAATCTCACCCTTTAGCTAAAACAAATTTTTCTGTTGCAACTATTATAAAGAATGATATAATTTTAATCAGCTTCTTCCAAAGGAAAGATTGCAATATTCAGTGTGAAGAGTGCAAGTCAGATTGCAACCTCCCTTTGAAACATATAATGAACTGATGCAGAAACTAGATACTTAGAAAATAAAATAACAAAAAGATAAGAAATTGTTCTTGGAAAAAAAATTGCTTACAAACATGCTCTACTTTAACCTTAACATTATGTGACAGACTATTCTTACTTTAATTGGGCTTAATGACTTCTGGTAACTGTTTCAAAAATAACATTTGAGCATAGTATCAAAAAAATAATTAGGACCTATTCTATAGAGCAGGTTTTGGAGCATGTGCTGAAATACGGCTCCCCCCCCCCCCCCCCCCGAAATATACTGCAGCATTGCCTTGAACTTATTAATGTTCAAAATAATAACAAATGACGGTAAGACAACTCAAGTGGTGGCTTATATTATGTTTCTGTAGCATTAATTGTATGTACAAAATCAAGTGACTTAAATTAAACTTTCTGGGGAGTTACTCAGTCCCAAAATCACAAATCTGCCTTAAAGCACTACTGAGACTGAACAAACCATTCCAGCTGAACTTTAAAGTTGTGGTGTCTTTTTAATACATAGCAGCAAAACATAGTTTTGGTTGTAGAACTTATTTTTAGATTAAGGGAAAAGAATAAGAAAACATATATCAACCCTTCATAAAGGGTTATATAAAGAGTATGCATGCATTTGCTAGCAGGACAAACCACTCCTGAGAGCAAATAAACTGCTTTGTAAGCAACATACAATGAACAAAGCTGTTACAAGCTTCATACTGTCAGACTACAGCTATGAATGCAAATGTATAATCTTATTTTATCCCTTGATCAGAGGCTGCTTGTCCTTGAGACCTGTGGCAATTGCATGCATAATATACAGGTAGATACTTGCCACTGGAAGGTATTAGAAAGAGGATTCAGGTTTCTCAATATGCATTCAAGAAGCAGCTAATTAGTCACCATGAATTAAACACGCTTAAATGAATGTAAATCATTTTGACATTCCAAAGCCTATTGCTTAGGTGAGGAAAATAGTATTGATTTTTCTTTCAGAGTGTCTTGAAAATGGATTCAACCATTGTTGAAAACTCTCATCTAAGTGAGTAATTGTTATCTTTGTTTTTCTTTACTATTTTATGGTAACAATAAATTTTTGTTTTTCCTTTTTCCCCACATTAGGCATGCTAGGTGTGATTTTTGTTTTCCTGTTCAACTGTTTTTTGTTGTTGTTGTTGTTTTGTTTTGTTTTTGATGTGATTATAATCAAGACTACCTTTGCTGTCAGTAACATCAGTTTGCCAAATTTTTCTAATCTCAATGCTGTTGTGTAAAATCAGTTTATGAATATTTCAAGAAAAAGGGAGAAAGTTTGAGCTGTTCACTTGTTTATGTATGCATATGAAGTAGAAGATAATTGTATGAATGAACCAATTCATTCTCTGAGTGGTTGTTTAGGAACAAATACTTTTTGTGATTTTTTTTTTTATTTTTTTGAAATAGAATGTTACAACCTTCTTTCAAACCTTTACTTATGTAGTGATAAGGAAAATGAATACCCAAGTATGTGATGAAATCATTAAGCAGGTTTCAGGACAGTTATAGACTAAGAGCAGCCAGTCTATCTGTTATTAACCTGTAAATGCCCTGAAACAAGTTTCAGAATTTTGTGGTATGCTTTTCAGGTATGCTGACACCAAAAGGTAACAAATGCAATATGAAACTGATGTACAAAACTGTTTGCACTTCCTGTGTTCAAAATATGCAGCCAATCTAAAAGCAAAACATGAAATTTGTTCTTTGCATGTCAGGATTTAGAAGCTTTTGACCCAGAGGTAACAGAAAGCAAGTGATACATCAGTCAATGACACATCAATGCACCCATGACTGGGGGCTGCAAAATACAACTAATCCACATCTATTTCCTGTTGTATCAAAGTCTGACTGCAGCTGAACTGCAAATGTGAAATAGGCTGCAGCAACAGTCAGTAAAAAGTCTATTACTCTTTCTAGGAAGCCATTAATGCAGTCTCAATTAACCTGAAACAGAGGAATTTTCCTTCACATAATGGGTAAAATTCAAAACTAGCTGGACTCACACTGCACAGCTGCAACATTATGGAAATTTCCTTTTCTCAGTTCTTTGTAAACAAATCCTGTGAATAGCTAACGACAGCCACAGCAACCGTTGTGTCAAGCCAGCTCTCTCCCAACTTTGCCAAGGGGTAGTCCAGGTCAGTGAGAGTGTGTAACTCTCACTTTCACTGGTCTTATTACTCTGTCACCATGCCAGACAAAGTTACTGGGGTGCAGGTGTTGCTGTGGGGCAGAGAAGAGGTAGTAAGAGTTTGGCTTGAACCACCATCCTGTCCTTGGCTCAGTGCCTTCAATCACACATCCCCAGGGCAATAGAGCAGGTACTGACAGCCTCCCTGGCAGAGATGCAGTAAGCTGGACAGAAACGGTGACACTGTGAGATTCAATCAGAAGTAAAATTTACAGTATGAGTATTTTCTGCAACCAGCTCCAAAACGGAAACCGCTCCTGTGGGGGCATTAGAATTAAGAGTGGGGAAATGAGAAAAAGGATGGGAGTGAGAGAGTTCACACTCTTGCAAACATTGTCACAAATTGGTTTTAAATGATTTCTCAAGTCAGCTTTCATGCTTCACAGTTATTCAAATCTTCTGATCTGCCTATAAAGGATTGATTTTGCTCTTTAACAGTGAAAGCTAAAAATTCACTTTCTTGAAATTTGAGTTCTTGCATCATTTCACAAAACATGTATTGACATGTAATATGGGTTTGTCAGTCAATAGACTGGTGGTATCTATCCACTACATGTCAAACATAAGTGGTTTATGGAAGAAAGAAGTATACAGCTCAATTCTCATACATAAACAAAAGAGGGCAATCCAGGGTCAATCTTTGCAAATCAGACAACATACGCACACACACACACACACATACATTTAATTATTCATTAAGAAAGTGATTGAAGAAAACTGGATGTCATGTGCTATGCTATGCAGCTGATAAAAATGGATTAAATTTATCTTCCCCTTGTTCATCAAGAAGTCCAGATATTTTTAAACATCTATAAAGAAAAAAAAAATGCTCCTCCTGGCATGAAATGAAATCCTCCAGTCTGCTCCTACACAGATGATACTTAAGTATGTGTAACAATGTCTGTACACACCTCATTCTCTCCTTCAAATCAACTATGGATTACTGCAATTGCCATGTTATTCCAACCAAAGACAACAGACTTATGACAGAATTTGAAACTTGTTGCTCCATCAAGCATGGTTCAAGCCAGACCATCAAAAGAGTTGATTCTCCTGCTATATTTAGTGTTTGTGGTGTGTCACCTTGAATATTGTGTGCATTTCCGGTCTCCACAATACAAAAAGGATGATAAGGTCCTTGTAAGCATCCAGAGGCGGACAACAAATCTGGCAAAAGGGCTGGAAGCCACGTCCTGTGAGAAGCTGAGGACACTTGGGTTGCCTTGTTTGGAGAAGAGGAGTCTGACAGGAAGCCCCATGGCTCCCTGCAAATCCCTGAGGAGGGGAAGCACAGAGGGAGTCACCAGTCTCTGCTCCTGGTCACCGATGACAGGTGGGAATGAGACAAAGCTGCACTAGTGGAGGGTCAGACTGGACATAGGAAAAATGTCTTTCCCATGAAGGTGGGTCAAACTATGGAACAGGCTTCCTGGAGAGGTGATTGGTGCTCCGTGCCTTTCAGTGTTCTAGAGGCATTTGACAATGCCCTGAATAATATGCTTTAACTTGTGGTTAGCCTTGAAGTAGTCAGGCAGTTTGACTAGATGATTTTAGAAGGTGACTTCCAACTGGACTATTCTATGCTATATTATCAAAGTGAAGTAGTGATATTTTCCAAACTCCAAGATGATGTCAGGGCCCAGAAATGTCATTGTCTTGAACTATTGTATTCCTCTCTACCACCCCCATAGAGGACTGAACAATTTCTTTAGCCAACCTGTATTTTAAAAATTTAAGTATTCAGACTAGGAAAAATAAATATGTCATAGAACAAATACTTTTACGATCATTCTGCAAACTGTCCAAATAAATATTTATGTATTTATTTATGTACATATTAGCTAAGGTTGTTAAACTGTAATAGAGTTATTTCTTACCAAACTAAAAATAAAGGTGTTTTCATTGCTTTTGGACAGGTTTATATTAGAAACCATTCAATCAAACAGTTATAATATATACATATTTATAAAAAATAGCTTGACCTGAGCTACTTACAGCTCAATCTGTTCTACAGAATTACATTTAAAAATATAATAGTAATAATAATCAGTTGGTCTTTAACCTTTAAACAAGCAAGTCTGGCAATGCTTCAGAAATTTGTATCACACCTACATGGCAAAACATACAGTCATCTTTTGAATGTAATTAGCTCTGTCTATGATTGAAAACAAGATACTCCAAATTCTTTAAAAATTTCAACAGCTGAGACTTTTGGACTGGTATTGCCTTGCATTCTCATTGATAGTCCTTATTTTGCAGCGAACAACTCAGGATACCTGTATGGAAATCTTCCCTTTGTGGACACACAAAACACATAGGAAGTTCTTACCTTCTGTTTCTCCTTCGAAGTTGTAGTATTAGTAAATACTGAGCAAAAATGTATTTTATTACAACAGAAAATTATGAAGAGAGTCAATGGATCCTGTTAATGTTGTGTCATAGACACTCTTTTGGTCATTCAGGCTGTTTGGTTTTACTGTACCAAGAAATTGTTCAAGTTCATTCTTTCCCCAGATGAGGAGTGCAGACTCTCTGTTTTGGGTCACGGGTTATTGCTTGTGTGAAGGGCCTCACCTGAAACTAGATGACAAGTTTCTTCTTTCTCCTAAAGGCAGTTCCCAATTTTTCAGTTTCCTTATGACTTCCAGTGGGCATAAGAGCAAGTCTTACTATTATGCACTATAATTAACCAACTGGAAACTGCATGGCTCACTATGAAATGGTTGTGTAAATATAAATTTGCTAAAATCACATATTTTTCACGTATTGTTCACATATAATCACATATTGATTGAGGTTCAGGGCCATTGTAACGTTTCCTCCTTAAGAGGAGGAGCTACATTAACATACACAGGGTCAGCATTCCTCAGCATAGGCACCATTGTTTCTATCAAAGTGCTTACACCTCAGCTTTAGCAGCATTTTTATATCCTCAGGTATATCAGTAGTAACTGTAATTGTAATTTTATAATCGTTGTTGCTGAAAGGGAGTAATGCCATATGAAATTGGCCACAGTTTTGTGCAGCTCAGACTGCTGTTTAATGTGGAGCATGCTTTACAGCCACCTTTTATTCAGTTACACAGAGCTCACCTCTTCCCATATATTTATGTGTCAGCTACAGATATAGAGTTCAAAAATAATTAGTATTATGGAATTATTTCATAGAACCATTTAGGTTGGAAAAGACCCATAAGATTATCAAGTCCAACCATCACCTAACACTACCAAGTCCACCACTAAAGCATGTCCCTAAGCATCATGTCTCTTGGGATTGGGATTCCACCAACTCCCATTCCAATGCTTGACCACTCCATTAAGAAATGTTTCCTACTGTCCAATCTAAATGTTCCCTGGCGTTGTTGCCATTGTTATCACTTGTCACCTGATAAAAGAGACAAAACCCTCCTTGCTACAACCTCCTTTCAGGTGGCTGTAGAGGGCAATAAGGTCTTCCCTGAGCCTCCTTTTCTCCAGACTAAACAGCCCCAGTTTCCTCAGCTGCTCCTCATATATCTTCTCTTCTGGTCCCTTCACCAGCCTCTTTGCTTTTCTCTCAATGCATTTCAGCACCTCAATGTCCTTCTTGTAGAGTGAGCTTTCAAAAAAAGTCTTATTCAGATCAAGTCATAGTAGCAGTAAGCACTTTTCATGATAACATCTTTTAAGATGTGTGAAAGGATCATACAATCAGTTCTCAATAAACTACAAACTGTGCAGTGTGACAGCATCAGAAAACTGGAACAGTGTAATAAGACATATCCTGTATTTTTAGAGAACAGACAAGATTTCTTGAGCTAACAGTAAGAAAAAAAAAAAAAAAAAGCCTATAGTCTTTTTGTCTTGAAAGACCAAACAGAAGAAAGAAGTCAGCCAACAGCAAAAACATCCAGATTTCCATCTGATCAGGTTTCAGTGGAGAGCAGGTATGATTCTCTCTACTGTGCAAAGTCTTTTCTGTTGTCTTCTCTTAATGCTCTTAATGCACTCAAGCTTTTTAAACCTTTAGTGTTTTGATTTCCTGTGTCTAAAGTTCCTTTAGTTTAATTATAAATTATAATAAATAATAAAACAAAGCAAAGACAAACAGGAAATAAGCTTCTGACAAAGAGGTAAAGAAAGAAATATAAATATGTTAAATAAAAATCTAGGTAAACCTACTTAAGCACATATTACACAGGAGCATTTCTGTTACTTCCGTTCCAAGAAAAATCAGAAAATCTGAGCAATAGATAGTCTAGAGCCAGACAAAAGTCATGCAATTTCATACATACTTAGCATATATCTTTTTTGTTGATGTGTTAGATATTGCGTGTTTATTGAAACAAATGCAAAATTGTGTTTCTGAACACATTCAAAAACTCTACTTGATGAAAGTTAATTTATGAGTTAAAATTGTTTTACTTTTCTAGGCACAAAAATAAAGTATTCTTATTAATGAGCAGTATGTTGAGCTTGGTGGTTTTAGTTGACTTCCAACAACAAACTCTTCTTTACCAAAAATGCACCACACTTAAAGTAGTACTCTTATATCCAAGCCCTAGATCAATATTTCACTTTCAAAGAATCTTTTTGACCGAAGATTTTTGCCTTATCTTTCAACACATTTCTTTTAACAACCATCCATTGGAAGTTCTCACACCCTTTGTTAAAGCAAGATAGTTAATACGAGTACTCTGAGAAAGAAAGAACAAAAATAGCTCAGTTAGTTTATACAAGTGGCTTTAGTCAATTTAGTTGATTCTGTCTGGAACAGAATTGGGAGTATTCATGAAATTCACCCAGAAAAACAAACAAACAAACAAACAAACAAAAAAACATTGAAAGAGCTGATGAGAAGCAATGAGTAACTGAAGACAGAAATGCAAAGAGAATAAGATCTGTCTACAGCCTCTATCTCAGCAGACAATAAAAGTCTGTTAGTGACTAAGGATCAATACTGGTTTCCACTACTTAGCCTCATTTTAGTATGAACTTGGCATTTACCATCTAAATTACAGACATGATTATTTGTCTCTGCACATAGGACAGTAATTTGACAATGGTGACTGTTTATTTAGTTATTCTTAACGTGGTAACCCTACTTGCCAGGAAGTCCTGCAGACCAAAGATGAAGCATATCCATGTTTAAAAACAAACAAACAAACAAACAGAAAAAAATCAGTGCTACTGCTCGTAAGATCTCTTAAGCAAGCAAATCAACTATCTTAGTCTTCATGAGCATAACATATGTGAGCCTCTAATAAGGCTAGAAATACATGCCAAGGAAAAATTGTCAGGTTTAGTATCATCCTCTGCAACGTGGAAAGTCACTAAGCCAGTCCTATTATGCAACAGGGAGATGCATGAAGGCTTACAGGGCTGACTAAGTTACCTGGATTTTCTTTCATATAAATTTTACAGTAAAATTATTTCTTTTTTGATAAATTTTAGTGGGGACATATACCTATGAATTTCTACAGACATTCTGAACCATATCTGAGTATATTATTAGCCTTTCATACAAAAAAGAAGTTAGAATCAAATGTTCTGCTTCAGGGTTTCATTCGGATACTCTGTTACAACCATATATTTGAAAAAGAAGAAAGGTAAAAAGAGCAGGCTATGTGATAAACTATTAATGGGAAACTGAACACAATTTTACCCCCTCAGAACTGCCCAGGGTGATTTTTAAAAATGTAAAGCCAACACTGAACACAACAAAAATTCCGTAATGCAACTTGACTAAAACTGATGAGACAGAATGACTTTTCTAGATTAAAGAGAAAAAAAAAAAAAAAAAAGAGGTTCTGAGTAAGGCCAAAATAAGAGTGACAAGCTACAAGCATCCTCTTTGAAAGCACCTCTTTCCACTGACTTCATCACTGCCATAGCAAAAAGCTGTAGAAAGGCCATGGCCTTAGGCAGAACTGTGTCCATCAGTTTTATTGTAGGCAATATACCTTCAAACTAATGGAAACTATTTTTATTTTGTCACATTAGACTTAAGTTTCAGTATACTGAGAATGTCAGCAATCTTAGCAATAAGTCCACTGAAATCCTGAAACTATGATACTTACCAAGTTTTCTACCAACACAATTAATCTTACAAACTCCTTAAAAATAAAAACAATCTCTTGAGATTATTGAGTTTGATGAAAAATAAATAAATAAATAAGTAAATAAATAAATTCTTCATCAGAATTCTGTGGTGATATATAGGATAAACAAATACAGTCCATCAACTCTCACAGCTTAAAACCATTCTAAATAAAAATAAAAATACAGTAAACATATGAAGGGTTAAAACAGGCTTACTGGTTTAGGAGGCAGATCCTTGCCTCAGTATAGGAGGACCATGAACAAAATGCAATCTATTGGTATAGACTTTAGTCAGTTTATAGAGCACTGAGCAAGTTCTCTCTCCTAGAATGAAGATCACAAATTGACAGGGCATTGTTACAAATATATAGGCAAAAAGTATTTTTTGCACTAAAAGCAATGATCAATTTCAAAATATTTCATTTTCAAACAAAACATTATTTTAACTGAGCACATTATATAGTTTTATTTGGAAAAAAAAATGATATTTTCTTGAGAGGCACATATAACTTCTTAGACTGTGGTTCTGAAATTAGTTCTAAAAGTGGCAGTTTCTATCTGAGTTGCAGACGGAGTTAATGGGTGTACTTGAGCCTTAAAGGAAGCCTTCATGTATTCCAGATAGACTTGAGCTCTGAAAACAGAACCAAAGCCAACCTGTATAAAAGGGGCCCCCAAACATTCTGGGGCATACCTAGAAGATATTATCATTCAAGCCAAACCATTTATTGGGAAACAGACAGATGGAAACAGACTATAGGAAGGAAGGAAGGAAGGAAGGAAGGAAGGAAGGAAGGAAGGAAGGAAGGAAGGAAGGAAGGAAGGAAGGAAGGAAGGAAGGAAGGAAGGAAGGAAGGAAGGAAGGAAGGAAGGAAGGAAAACAGTCTGCAAGTTTATTCCTACGAAATCCACCAATCCAAATATATATGAAAGAGGGAGCAAGGTTCGGTTTCAACACCAGAAAGGTTGCACACTAACTTCTGGTCACATTCGTCCTTCATAGAAGTTGAGACATAATGGACAAAATCAATGTGTCTCAGCATTCAGAGATTAGGCAGGATTTGAAAAGCTAGCAGTTGTAGGGTGGGGTAAGAAGATGAGGAGGAAGAGAGCGATCAAAAACATATTTTGACTTTATCACTGAAAGTCACTATAGAAAAACAATTATTGTATCTGATAACCTTATTAAAAGCATTTTTAAAATGACTGTGCTTTGAGTCAGACTTCTAAGACATATATATGTAAATCTATATTATGCCATATCTTTATTTTTAAACAGAATCAATGTGATGAATAATTTCCAAGTGTTAGTCTTTATTTAGTTACCACATTCCACACATAATATTCCACTTTTTTTCTCATTACATGACAGTAACCTAACAGAACATAACTCACTTTCTTCTTAGTCAACATGTCTTACACAATGTTATACAAAAATAGCCAATAAAAACAACCCAAACCAGAATATTACTGCAAAGAAGCAGTAATGATCCGTAACTCTCATTAGCTACTACCACTGAAGAAAATTAATAGTAGCAGTTTGCGTGTAATGTATATTACATACAATTCATGGACGGGGCGGGGGGGGGGGGGGGGGGGGGTCAGGACACAGAACCACGACAGCTGACCCAAACTGGACAAAAGGATGTTCCTTACCATATGACACCATGCTGAACACTAAAAATTGGGGAGTTGGCCAGGGGACGGGGGGAGGGTACTGGCTGGACATCAGTCAGCAGGGTGTGAAGAGTTACACTGTGAATTACTTGCTTTGTATATTTTTATATTATTATTATTATTTTAGTAGTAGTAGTAGTAGTATCCCTTCCTTTTCTGTCCTATTAAACTGTCTTTATCTCAATCCACTAGTTTTTATGTTTCTTTTGATATTCTTCGCTTTCCCACTTTGGGGGAATGTAGGGAGCAAACGACAATGCAGTTTTAGCTGCCTGCCAGATTAAGGCATAAAACAGTTTTATCTGCTGCAGAGAAAATGTCTTCCAAGGTGAGTCCATGTAGTGTGAAGCAACCATGGAGTGGAGTGCTCAGCCTGTCTTTTGGCAGACTGACCCTCCAGCAGTACTGTTAGAACTACAGACAGGAAGACTCTACAGAATGAAGTCCTGCAACAGCAAGCCTGTGGGTTTTCAAAATGGTATAGTAAGTGCCTTGATCGATTTACATAATCTCTCTTAATTTGCAATTAGCAGGCAAAGTCCTTGAACAGATAATGTGAACAGGAGGGAGTTTCACCCATAATAAGTATGAGAAATATTTCAGCCTGAAAAAAATGAAAATGGAAATTATTATTTGATTTAATATTTTATTGGAAGTAAGAAAAGGCAGGTTACCATATTTTGAAATCACCCTGTGTGCAACTTTTCACTCGACTCTTTTATATTCAGTTCTATGACCAAGAAGCTAAATTACGGAAAGGAACAGAATCTAATGACATGTTGAGCTTAGACATATTGTAAAGATATCTATGACTTGGCTGCGTACAATTAGAACTTCAAAAATAAAATAGCACAAAAGCACATACAGTTTATGCATTTTAATTTTCTATTTTATGCCACAGTGGCTATGTTTTGTGATCTCAACTGAAGCGTTAATTACAGCTCTTCTATTACTCCACAACTGCTACCAAAGAGAGCTGCAATAGCATTCAGCAGTATTCAAAAAGTATGGGAGGAGTTAAGAAGGTCTTCAGTATTTCTGGGGAATTTCTATGAATAGGGGAGATGGGAATAGTGGCTCTTAAGATGTGAGTTAAACTTTCCCTTCCATCTGAGGGCATAGAACCCCAGAACTTGCTAAGTTCCAGCAAGGGTCACAGACCAAGGTGCCCTGCACTGCAGCAAGTATTTCCACGAATGTTTATCTGATGTTCAGAATTCAGTCATTTGCCTAAGAAAAATTCTCCATGGCTTGGCTTACTTTCAAGATGTTTTGACATGATGCTGCTTACTATTAAATATATGTATTTATATATCAGAGAATGACTTAACTCTTCTACTTAAAGTACTAAAGTACTTGCCCTTATAGATATAGATATATATATATATATATATTGAACTCCAGTGAATAAGTGGCAATGACAAGTTAGAATGATTACAACCTATAACTTCAGGAAAATGAAAGCTCACAAATGAGCTTAAACTATATTTAACATATATAAACAAGCCAAAAGTGGAAACCTTGCACTAATTTCTCAACTTGTTTAATTTTTTTAGTAAAAAAAAAAAAAATCAAGTTCATCATCCAAATTCCTCCCTACACTGGCACTGTACATTTTCAAGGAAACAAAATTTGAAACTACATTTTGCTACTGGCAGATGTGTACCTACAATTCTTCAGCAATGATGATTCAGGCTTAACTAAACATCTACAAAATAAAATGGATACAGTACAATGTACAGGGCAGCAGTGGGTAATTAGAGAAAAATCTCCTCTGAGGAAGAAACAAGAGTCTTTGTACAAGGAGCAGAGAAGAATGCAGTTGTTTTTATCTTTCCCCCCTTCCTCCCCAAGGTCAGACTGGAGAAAGACAAGACTTCTGCCTACTTCTTGATGTGTTCCTGGCTAATCCCATGCAGAAATTGGAGAAGTCACAAACAACAAGTCAAATGGCATTTTCTCATAATCAGAATTAAACTTTGTGGAAGGAGTGGATTTAAAAATAATAATAATAACATAAAAAAGATGAAAAATAAAAAGGGAAAAGAAAAAACCCTTCTAATAAATGTAATTTGCATCTCCCACATAAAATCAAAACACCTCCACTAAGGTCTGTATATAGGGTAATATTTAGGTAATAACAGGGATGGTTATTTAACAGGATTTCTGTTAATCAGTTTTTGTTGTTGTTGTTGTTGTTGTTGTTTCCAGGCTTGGGTTTTCTACAAGTAAATATAGCATTGTCTCTCCATACCTCTTTTCCACTATTACCTTTTTGGTTCTGATATTATAATTAGGGCTCTATCTCAGTTGTCTTGCAGACATAGAATATGGCAGCTTTTTTTAGTAGAATCAGGCTCTTCATCATACACTGAAAATCCTTTTCAGATATCCAGATACCAGAGACCATTACAAATCAATCAGAACATGAGTAAGCTCAACTGTCCCTTCTGATGGCAACAGTTGATGAAGTATAGAAGAACAGAGCATTTGCCAAGCATCCTATTTATTCTTATGTACTTCATGTCACAGGTTGGTTGTTCTAAAGGGATTAAATATTAGCTGTCTGATCTATTTATATTGGGGGTCTGGTCCTGCCACATTTAGAGTCACCCTATGAAATATCACTAGACCTGAAAGCATGAGCATTAATCACCATCAAGCCATTATATTTTGTTTGCTAAATAATTATAACAGCTTGAAAGTATTCTGAAGTTTGTAAGAAGTCATCTCTACCTCACACTTGTTACCTATTAAGCTATTCTCACAGCTGTTACATACTTTTCCTCCATCATTTTTTTTTAGTTATTTTAGTTAATCTGTACCTAAATTATTTATAAGAGATGGGGAAAAAAAAAAACTATTTCAGAAACAAAAAATGGCATAGCTAGCAAAGCAGCAAAACTGAGCAAAAGGGAACACACAGGATATATGCCAAGAGCCAGACAGTATTTTCTGCCTGCTTTGTATTATAGCTCATGGTGTTTTTTAAGTATTGTTGCATGTGGCAGTGAATTTTCTGCCTTCCCCTAGTGCAAAAAAATCATAGCAACACCTGTGTAGTAATGAAAGGATGCCTCCTAATACCTATGTATTGGGGAAAAACAACATTCCCAGAGATGAATGAATGAATCTCTTTCAGAAGACTCTCTCTATTACCATGCCAAGCTTCCTTTCCTCAGCAGGACAACATACTTTGAATCGCAAGTGTGTTGTGACAGAATCCTGTACTTGGTGGTATATGGCATAGCAGTACATAAAACAGGAATTAATGACTCATACTGTGATGGTGTATGTGGAGATTCTTGAAATGGAAAGAAAGATTAACTCCCCGCCCTGTGAAGCTCATGTTGCAAACACAAATGTGGGAATGTTTGTATGTGCTGTGGGTATTTCTGTTTTGTGGGAGAGACATGGCAAGTGATATTTTCTAAATTGTCATCAGAAATAACACTGTCAGTCTTTTAAGATCAATCTACCATTGAACCATTAATATTTGATTTGATGACGTGTTAAAAAAAAAAAAATCTATTCACAGATAGAACTTATTTGTAAACTGAAATTTCAGTTCATTTTTAATATGTACACACAAAAAAAGTCTAAATTATATGTCTTGCTGTTGCATGTAATATAAAGAACAGAACTGTAGAAAGACACTTTATTAATGCAATAAAAAACAAAGAAACAAAAAAGTGAAACAGACACCATATAGTGATGCAAATGAATTCTCTTCGCAGTATATTATCAAAATCACAAGAACTAAAACATATCTATAGGTCACCCAGAAAGACATTATACTACCAATTCTATACTACCCTTCTGTAGATTCATTCTCTTCTGATGGTCCTTTGAAGAAACACCTTCTGGTTGTGTGTTTCCTTTTCTATAAGAAAACTATTCCCAGCATCAGTTAGACTTAATTGTGAGGGCAAAATAAATGGATGGTGAAACCCTGCCCCTTAACTCACTAAGCTCCCAGGATCCTGTGATCCTTAACCCAGCTTTAAAGAAGAGCAGAATTGCAGAAGTCACCTAGTGCACTGCATGGTTCACTCCCTTTAGGGACTCCTGTCCACAACATTTTGAGGGAAAAAAATGTTTTCAGTTCAACTGTAAAGAGAGAAAATAAGTCATTTTCTGAAGACAAGCCTGCAGTGAATGATATAGCCAACATTAGAACTAGGCCATTCTCTTCAGAAGTCAGAAGAAATTGCTAAGTCTAAATGTCTTGGTTACTTCTAATCAGCCCAACAGTGTTTTGGCAGCAGAATTTCAACTCCATAAGGAGTTCCATGATTTAAATATTTTTTTCTTTCTGAACCAAATTGAAATTTCACACATCCTTGATTTATTAAAAAATATTTAAGGAAAAGTATAATCTTACAAAATGAGGCAAAAAGAGGCATCAGGAGACTGTTCTTTCACCATGCCAGTAGACATATGCCGGTTATGTCAAGATCATTCATGTCATATATGTCTCACTTGTTCTTTAAAATGTCCATCAATGGGACATTACAACATCTCTGAGCAATCTTTTGCATTTCATTATTGTTTTGATAATAAAATGATTTGTACTTACACGTCGAACTTACACTTGACATATTTGATATTATATTTTTTTTTTCTTCTAAATAAAATATCCAGAGTACGGGAATTACCAAAGTTTAAACATTGATGGAATAATGCTTTCCAAATAAAAATAATACTTTTTTTTTTTATGATTTCCAGATGTTGTACTGTGTGCTCAAAGAAAGACCTCTTGCTAAAGACTGTACTGTTTAACTTCCCAGCATAATTACAAATTCAGAATTATTCTTTGTCATACAAAAATTTGCGTTAAGCATTAGGAGATCAAAGAATCATTCTTAATAACAAGAATCTATTATATAATTTATTATTATTATTATTATTATTATTATTATTTATTATTATTATTGAATGCATTTCATTAAATATTTTAGAATGGAGGGTGTTTTTTTTTTTTTCTGGAAGTGTCATTTCGTTCCATTGGCCATATATGAGAAACTAGTTCTGATACCTGCTATAAGCATTTACATTTTCAAGAGACAAGCTCTACTCTACTCACTACTGTTGTTGGATATTATTTCACGAAGTACCTAGTCTACTATTTTTCAGGAACAACATCAGTGTTTCAGATGAACTCACTGACTGAACTAGTATTGCTGCACATCACACCTGGGTATTTTGCCACCAACCTCAATGTGCCTCTTGCTGTGTGAAGTCCTTTCGAGCAGTAACTCCCCTGCCAGCTTGAGCAGTATTACAGAAGAAAGAGTTCTCAGTGTCACAGCAGGTGAGGCAACTAACAGAGAGTTCAGTTCTTAGTCTCTAGTTCTTACTGAATTTTAAAGGAGTTCTTATTTCAAGCCTTTCTTTAAAGAGCTATGAAAAGTTTCCTACATATCAGTATATATCCACAAGGGGGAGAATGGGTGGTGTTCAAAAAAACAATAATTACAGGTTAGGTTTCTTGTGTGATTGATAGTTATAAGGTCCTATTTAAGACTCTAATAAAAATAAAATAATTTTAAAAAATCAAAACAAAAGAAGATACAAGTTTTTTTTGGTCTACTATGTTTTGAAATGTACATATGTTTCTACACACAGCTTCTCTGAGAACTCAGATGTCTCATAACCCTCTTGTCATGTCTGATTAAACAGGTTTTTATAGGATTTCGATTATATTTTACACACAAGCTCTGTATTCCACAATGACTTTCCCTCACTGTTTATTTTTCCATTAAGCAGTCTCAAGTGGGCTTTCTTGGCACTTCCTTGCTCTGTCACATAATCTTTGCTTAAAGATTCTGCTCCCTTGGTTCAAATAGGCAGACTGGCCTTTATTATTCTAAATTATTCAGTGTTTCTGCTACTGCTGAGTGATACTTGTAGATCTGTTGGCAAGAAATTCTGGAAGAGGGCTTTAATAGGCTTTCAGATGTTCAGATAGGCTTCCAAACTCCTGATGATAGGCATCACACACATCTCAGCCTCTAACCTCATGGCCTGATTCGGTACTTTTATGCACCCAGGACTCCAGCAAGATGGTATTCCAGTTCCTGGAATCAGGCACCTGTGCAAAACAGCTCTGATGCATTACAAATCATCAGGACTCCATTGATTTTACTAGCATTTCTGAGTGCTCTTAGGTGTCTTCTTCCTGCTTGCCTGCTGCCCCACCTTGATTTTTTTCCTGCAGTTCTTGTCTGATTTTTTTTTTTTTTCAGTTCTATTTATACTATGAATTTGTTTTACAATGGCGAAACTAAGCCTGATTTAGAACCTGGTTGAAGAATCTGCCCAGAAGAATTTTAGTTGGCAAGATTCCAAACTGTTCAGAGAATAAAAAATGTTTTTTCTAAAAAAAAAACATCCCCCCAAAAAATAACTAGTAAATATTTCTCAAAAAAAAAAGAAAAAAAAAGTTAAAAGGTTCTTTTACAATTAAAAACAAAGGGGATCTGGGTGGGGAGAGTGGGGGAAATTTGTTTGGGAAGTGTTACTTGTTTGTTTTAAAGACAGGGTTTTCTCTAATCTTGTAATGTCAGAAAATAAACTTTAAAATTACAGTAAAGAAAAAAAAAAGGTAATTACATACACACCCACACCAAAGAAAAAAATAATCGGGGGAAAGAGTTTTATTATTTTGAGCATATACTCACTAGAATAAATATAACTCTCTGCAGTTCACATGTTCCCTGGTTTGAAATACAATGTAACTTTCAGCAGCTGTAGCTAGAATGAGAAGCAACAGATAAATCACCAAGAGACAAATGACAAATAGTGGTATATGAAAATGGCTTTTCAACTTAGCAGATATATCAATTATAATAACAAAATCATTGCAATTTAGCAATAATAAAAGTAATATGACACAGCTGAGCCAGATTTTCAAAGAGCTTTTTTTTTTTAAATGTTATTTAAACAATTTATAACTCTCTTTTTGTAAGGGGTGCATAAAAAGAATGCAAGCAGTTTATAAATACATATTACTTTCTCCTGTTAACATGCAGTTCTCTCCATGTTTTGATTTATTTTATTCAGGCAATTTATTAACTAATGTAGCAAGTGAATTCACAGCAATTAATGATAGAGAAAACATAGGGGACTCATACAGGCCTTTCCTACATCTGCACATTTGCCACAGTACAATCCCCTGTAGTTTGCCCACTCCAGCTTACGTGGTTCCAAGTTTTATCATTTTGATGGAACTGATTACACATTTTTCCTTCCTTATTCCTGCATAGGTTCTATTTTTAATTTGTCAAATACAATGTTTTCAGATATTTACAAGTGGTGACATAGAAAGAAAGAAAGAAAAACATGGATGGGGTACAGAGGCAGAATAATCATATTTGAACAGGTGCACAACACGGAGGTTTTCCAGACATCTGGTTGGATTCAATTGCACTCCAAGTCTATTAAACCCTGATGCCTCCCGATTAAATGAGAATACATTATACTAACACATATTTGTCTGGCTTGGCATCATTACGTCTCTACTTCTGTCTTGGACTTGGCAAATTCTGACTAGGATGAAGATTTTTTAATGCTCTTTTATTAAAATTGAGCTTCAGTAAAAATAATCTTCTCTCTCTTTAACAAAAATGGTCTATCGAGAGAAACATTCAATGAACAATTCACTTTCTTAAACTAGCTCTGGACAGGAACTGTTGCAACTGATAGAATGACTTAACTAAGTAATATCGATAGGTACTTAGTTTGACAAGAGTTTGCCTTTAGAAAGGTATTTACTTTTTTGGGAGGAGTGATGTAAAAAACTTATCTGGTATTATGAATATATTTTTATACCCCTACAGCTCAACATCATAGGTGAGAAAGTGGTATAAGGAGGAGGTATAAACTAAACCATTATAGAGCTACAAACTAAAGCATCAGATAGACCAAGATACACAAGATCGCACAAATTTTATGCTAAACCAGGAATTCAGCATATGTTGTTTTGTTGGCAAGTTTTTTTTCCTTATGAATTATACACTATTTTTTCCCTTACAACTCTTAAAAAATGCAAATTGAAAATTAATACCCAAATTATTATGGGTGACAGCTGAAAGATCAAATCCTTCTATCTATCTATACAGAAAGTGACACTTTCTATACATTCACTAACCTCAGACAATATAATCGTGGGAAAATAGAATCACTTAGTTTGGAAAAGACCTCTAAGATTATCAAGTCCAACCACTAACCTAGTACAGCCAAGTCTACCACTAAACCATGTCCCTAAGCACCGCATCTACACATCTTTAGAATACCTCCAGGGTACTCAGCTACTTCCCTAGGTAGTTCCAATGCTTCACAACCCTTTCAGTGAAGAAATTTTCTTAATATCCAAGCTAACCCTCCCCTGATGCAACTTGAGGCCATTTCTAATATTCATGAGATGTATAGTTATGCATTGCTACTTCTTTAGCTTTGTTGAATGATCTTAATATTTTTGACAACATATCAATACTACTTTCTCTAAGCTTCAGATTTCTACAGTAAACGTCTCTTTTTACATCATTCATAGTAACAATATAATATATATTATAACATAGTGAGCACCTACACTATAATATCAGTTAAAGCTCACATAAAACCTAAAGCTTTTTCCTAAATCTTTTTGTTGTTGTTGTTTGGTCCATGTTTTTATTTCAAACTTTAATACATTTTATTTTGGTATAAGCATAATATTTTCCCTAAGCATCTTCATGTTATTTCCATATTTTTTTCCGCTTTATTCTAACGCAAGTCATTACAAAGTCAGCCACATGTTCAGTCTTCATTATTATTCAGTAGCTGTTCAAGTTAGTATTTTAAGCAAAAGCAATTTTGCAGAAGATATGATGTTCCAGATCTATTTTAGTTGAAGTTAAGTTTTACAGAATTAGATAGCAGTATACTGAAATTGTATACAAAATCCTTTACTAATCTATCGTTTTTGACGTTAACAAAAGTTGTACAAGCATAATAATTTTGAAGTATTTCCTTACAATATTAGAATGCTTGTAGCCACTCATTATGTTTTTCAGACAACATCTTGTTCTCAGGATACAATGCTCCACTATCAGTAAAACATGTAACATCCCCACTCACTACGTTTTTTCTAATGATGTTCTGTGATTACACTGATACCAGGATAAACTTTGGAATGCACAAAATATATTTTGTCTATATAAAATATAAAACAATAGCATTTATAGTCTCCCAGAATATCAGAACCTTCACTACTGTGAGCCTTAATACTTATCACCCCTTGTACAATCACTACTTTGTAGACAAGACTGGAAAGAGAGAAGCATTTTTACTAGACAGAACGGTCCAGGTCAGAGGAATCAGGAGAACCTTTTGTTTCCTTTTTAATAATCATATTTATGACTGGATAATTGCATTGGTTATATTCCATGGAAAGCCATTTTTTTTGGAACTGGTACCAGCGTTTGTTTCTTAAGCCTTTTATTTTACCTTCCCTCCAGCTACTCCTTCAATTACCAAGAGTTTTCCTTAACACAGTGACACGATCCCTCTCGACCACATAGCTCTATTATCATATGTCTCTTTTCACAGGTCTAACCCAAACCCACTTGAGATCTACATTTTCCCCATCCCACCCAGCAAGAAGCAACCCAGCCAACCTTCCACATAAATTACCTGGTTGGGTAACTGTGATTGTTAGTTGGAAATCCCATGACATAAAAACATTTTCTTCATTGCCTTCATCTAATTATGACACTACCTATTTTGAACACTTCCCCATCCATGTTATGAAAAGCACACTAATGACAATAATCCCTGAGCTCAGAAACCAAGCTCATGTTGTCATTTGATTAGAACTATTGGTGAAATTGAATAAACAGAGGTTGGAGAAATAAATAAGGATTTTTGAAGAATGAGGTCCATGTACATGACTTATTTCAACAGACAAATCTCTCTGCTCTGGAACATCAAGTTTTCCTGTCTGGATAAGAGAAGTCTAAAAGTTCAAGCTATGAATTTGATGCATTTGAGTAAATAACAGTGATTAGACCACTTACTGATGTATCAAAACTCTAAGTGCTCATTTTAGGCCCTGTATTTCCTTCCACCAATGTCAACAGTAGACCTTCTTTTCATTTAGAGGTTTTTCTTTCTTTTCATTCTTTTTTTTTTTTTTAACTTATATAATAACTTGTACTTACATGTCTCTTAACAACTATGGACATATTCAGACATATTCAAATTCTTAGAAAACTTCAGATACATATCCCTGGGTATTTTTATATTTGCTAGGTCTTTTCAAGATTACAGATATTTATATAAGAATCAGATATTTGAAACTTCAGGGGAAAAAGTGAGGTTTTAAAAATAAACTCTTTTTTTTGGAGATCAAAATGCTTGTATCAAACAGAATATGAGCTGTACATTTGAAATCTTCCTCAGGCCTGAATACATTGTTTTCCCACACATTTCAATGCAGAATTTTGACACTCCAAATGACTTCTGTCTACCCTGAGAACGGATGTATAAAGTCATTTAAATATGCTGAAGTATAACTTATAAAGCTATTGCATAAACATATTTCAGGTCTTATCAAGCTCTGCACACAGATCTTAGTTATTTTTGTTGTTTGAGACACACTGACAACACTAATCTGCAAATATCTCTCAAAGACACCAAAAATTGACATACAACAGAACAGATGCATCAGCATATCTTTGGATAAATTTATTATGCATCCAGAACTGTTATTTCACTCTTCATGATTGTATTATCATTTACTCATCCAGTTTTTACAATGATTTAAAGAATGCCTAGCAATAAATGTCATTAGAAAGCAGAGCTTTTAGGTCCCAAATTAATGAAATGTCTACAGTTATATTTGTAGTGCTATTTCAAGCTATTCTCTTTTGATGCTCATTGCACATATATAACTGCAGGAACAAAACATTGTTTTTAAAGTTCAACATCAGTCATACATTTCAGAAAGATGAGAAAAAGTCAATGCACGTGTTATGTTTCTATTTAGATATATGTTTTATTAGCATCTTCTTCCCTCACAAATAGTGGATTCAATATTGTGAAATTGCTGAGGAAAAAAAATAATATTTTATAATTACAAAAACACTTGGCTTGATTGCTGAAATCTAAATTATCTTAAATTCCCCAGAATTAATCAAAATTAATGACAAAAATTTGACAAAAGATTCAAAATTAAATGGAAAACTTCAAGCTTTCTCAACATCGCTAAGATTCATAGGAAATTAAGACCTGTACAACAGAAAGCTAATACAAAACTGTGAGCCAAGTGATAAATATTGCTTTCACAGCAAGTTCAAGAAATAAATTCTTATCAAATTAATAAAATAAGAGAATTCCAAATTTTCAATTGAGCTGAAAAAGTTTCCCAGCATCATCTGTATATATGCGGATGTCAGTAATAAGGCTGGAAATGTCAGTAGCAGATTAGACAATCCAACAGTCAATGTAATAAGTTTCTCACACTCAAAATCATAAAGGTCTTTGTACACTTCTCCCAAGGAAAGATTTATAAATTAACATGAAATTCTCCACACAAAGATATTGGAACCTGTAATTACTGACATGGATATTCGGGTCACCTCTTTTGGATATCAGAGTATAAAAAAAGCAAACAAAAAGAAAACAAAAGTAAAAGCGGTCAGTATGTCAAGACTAGAAATAAACCTCAGCAAAAATACACAGGTTAAAAAGTATCAAGAAAGTTGGTGATAAAAGACAACAACAAGGACATTCCAGAAGCATCCTCAAACAACAGAAAATCAACTAAGATACATTATTTTTTTCTGTTTAATGTCAAATATGACCACAACAATGACTGTTTTCTGTTGAATGAAGCCAAAAGTTTAGATAATTAAGGCCATGTGGAGCTAAGGGAAAGGAATTGAATAAACCAAAACCAAACCAGAACCAAAATTAATTCTGCAAAAAATGTCATGGATAAAATAAAAACAAAACAACCTTAAAAAGCCTGTAGAGAAACAGAGCAGATTAAATACCTAAATAGAAGTGGATGCAATTACAATACAACATTAAATACTTTAGCTCTAGAGAAAAAGTGTTTTGAAGAATCATTTTAGACAAACTAAGAAATAGTTAGCAAGAAAATAAAGCAAGTATCTCACTAGGACTCAGTCATATAATCATATACAAAACAAACCTTACAAGTAGAGTAGGTAGGCAACTATGGTACAAGTGGACAGGAGCAAAAATTACTTGATAAACTTCATGCATTTCAATACATCATTTCACCACTTCTATATCACCTCAGAACAATTTATCTCAAAAATCTACAATTCAAAATTAATTTCCTTCATGATGAAGGAGCTGAAAAGATCAAAAAGACAAATCTCAGCACCTTCATGAAGGAAAACACCATAAACGCATTTAAGGTTAAATGCTGAGTACTAGCATTCATGGAGAAATCAAAAATATCTTTCCTCAAAAATATACAGAAAAGGAGGAGTCAAGATGTCAAAGGTGTCATCAGAGAAGTTAGGACCCTGGAGAGGCTTCTCTGCTAAAAAAGGAAAGCCACTGAGGAGACAGAGGAAACAGACTTTATTATTAAAGGTGTTACTAAAGGCTCAGTCGAGTGCCATTCAGAGGGCATCATTTTTCCCCCTTGACCTTCAATGAAAACAAGAAACCTCCTTGTACTTGAACTCAGGAAAAAACAAAGACTTGTCCAAGAGTTACAAGGCTATAACAAGCTTGTTCATCTGTAGTCAACATTCCTCAAACTGGGAAGGATTCTAGGTTAAATTATAAAATTTTTGTTCCATCTCTAACAGGGGTATGTATCTACCTATTTTTATCTATATCATCTATATCATCTATATCTATATCCATATCCATATCTATCCATATCCATATCCATATCTATATCCATATCTTTATCTATATCTATATATCTATCTATATCTATATCTATCTATCGTCTATCTATTTATCTTAAAAAGTGATGGTTAACAAAATTTGCTTTTTGTTGTTGAGACTTCATAGCCTGAAATTAGTATACAAATGAAGTTATACACAGTGTACCAAATTTACACAGAAATGCATTTGGTGGATTGCAGAAAGCTGACATTTGAAATGCTCAAGATTTCTCAAGACTTGCATGTTGCTTACAATTTCAACAGCATTTATTTCCCTATGATCCACATAGGGAACAGCAAGCTTTACTTCCATTTCACTTTGAAAATTTCCAAGAATTAATATGCAGTAAGTGTCCACACACACAAATAAATAAATAAATAAATAAAAGAGAAGATTTATGTTTGTATCAAAATAGGTTATACTCCAACCACATTTTTTATAAATATATTAAGATGCATTTCATTTTTTTAAAAACATTAAAATTATTAGTGTGGTATGAAGAAGTGGAAGAAATAGGAACTATATTAGTGTGGAAGAAAATGTCAAAATTATTAGTGTGGTATGAAGAGTTTTTCATCTTCTGATGAATGCTGATTTTATATAATCTGAAACACAGTCCTCCAGCTCTTTCGTCCTCCTTTCTTAGAAGCTCTTCAAGATCAGAAAGGATAATGATCTTCACTGAGTGGTGGGAATGGGCATCTGTGTATGTCAGTTTAACTGACCTACTTGAAAATCTTACTGGTCTCTAGTATATTGCTTGTGTTACTTATTTAAAGAGTGAGTTTAACTGTTGCAAAGATCAAGTGCCAAGCACCAAGTCACAGATGTTCACTGAACAGATGGGAAAGGTTATAGTATTTGAATATTTCATTATTAGTGAGACAGGTCACGTAACAAGCCATAAATCATCTGTTTACAGGCACTTTATCTGATGTAAAAGATGACCCTTTTGTTTTTGTTTTAGTTTTTACACCTTGAAAGTTTTCATCACTGACAAAGTCAGCCATCTCCATACTGAAAATATCATTAGTGTGTAAATAATATCTCAGACAGACAGGACATAACATGATGCCTGATGTTTAATTTATTTTTCAAAGACACACCCTTACGTAAACCATATATTTACTAATATTTCTCATATATCATGTAACTAGTATATGATAATATATGTCAGTGGAATAAAAAGTGTTTTTTTGGTTTTTTTTTTTCAGAGTACAAGGGGACGCGGGTATCCTATAATACCATCTCCAAAAAAGTTATATGCCTTCTTATTAAAGCAATTTAGTATTATACAAGAAAATACTTTCTTTAATTTTTAGAGAAAACAATAAAACTAATTCCTATTAAATTTTATAAGACTTTTGTACGAGTTTAACAAAAAGTAACTGAGGTTGCCAGTTAGTTATCAGGTAGTTAGTGAGCTGCAGCAAAATAAAGATGGACTGTAAACAACGAGACTGGGCAGCAAGATATAAATTTGGCAGAAGGAAAAATTTCACTTTCAACAAGGACAAAGACTGGAAAAAAGAAAAAAAAAAAAAAAAAGGAGTACCATCATGTATTGTGAAACATTTTTATTTATCCTTGGTGCTCCTTTAACATGCTTACTATGTCTAATCCTTTTCTAATCCTCATCTAGAAGGTAAAGTTAATTGCATTAGGTAATTGCAAATTGACTGTTTGATTTCTATTTTCACAATATGTGGCTTCATCATCTCCTTCACGTTGAACAATCTTGTCTTGCTTATCCTTACTTACATTCATGGGAAGGATAGTAGTAGCATAACATTGCATTATATGTGGTTCTCTTTCCCAGAGGCATACATATCCATTTATATTTTTACTATTGCCTGGGGTTAATAGTGAGAAAAGTTATTTATGATTTTTTGTACTATTGCTGTTTTAAGTATTTGAAAGAAAAATAATGTTTGTATACCACAGAAAACACAAACAAAGGAAAAATTAACAACATACGTACTATAAAATAAGGAAAATAATGCACATGGGCTGTTATCCAAGTTTCATTTGTATAACAACAAAAGAATGAATTTGAAACAGAAATGGATTTTAAAACAGAAAAGCTACAAGCCGTGGACACTACCTTTAAGCATACAAATCATTTCCAGAAATTAATTAAGAATGATAAGATAAATCAGTTGAGCTCTATCTGTCATTACACCAAGGGTTTATACTTTGATATGTGTTTTATTTTCATTTCACTTTTTAAATATTTACTCAGCATTTTTATCATCTAAAAAGTGACTGTGAAAAATGCAAAATTATTACTTCAACTCTGCTCAACCTAAAAGTCTACAACTGTAAATAACCTAGCTTTCCAAAGACCATTTCCTCCATGGCATATCCATAGATCTGAGGTATCTCTGGATCAATCATTAATTGCATGGAAGACAGAGAGTAAGGAATGTTACAATAAAAATGCAACGATGAAAATTTTGAGTGAAAAAAATAGGAATGGGATACAATGAGAAAAATATAGACAGAAATTGAGAGCCTTGAAGTGTGCAAAATGTTTCCTCTTCATAGGGAATCACAAGCATAACAAGGCATACTTTGCACACCCCTAACCCTACTAAATACTAGGGTCCTGATAAAAACTACAAAGATCTACAATGACTACATTGTAGACTACAATGTCATAATTGCTTAGCTTGATTTCCAAGAACAATTTTGAATGGTTGGTTAATTTTGAAAAAATCCAAAATTAAGTTCCCAGAAGTTTTGTTAAAATAGTTGGACGAGATGCTGGATTTTCAACACATATTTTCCCTTCTGCTTTTGTTAATTTATTTCTAAGTCTGACATAATTTTTTTTCATATTATCACCAAAGTATTTCAGGATGTGAGTCGTGTGGAGAACAAAAGTGAATTCAAAACTGAAAAGGAACCATTTTTCCTATAACTTAAAATTCTGAACCCTGACAGACATCCTCAATTAATTTAGAAAGATAAATCCACTTCACATTAAGGACCACAATTTTGACTCCATAATCCTCTGAGTTATAGGCCATTTATTGGCTTTTTTTTTTTTTTTTTTTTGGAGGAAATACATAGGGAAAGACATGCAGGGTTTTTCTGCATGCATAGAAAGCAATGCTGATGGACATTACCTAGAGCTCTAGTGATCAGACTCCAACTGTAATCCTTGTACTTTGACCTTATGTACAAGAAATCATTAAAAACAAGAGAAAAATATTTGGGAAATAAATTGACAGATGAGCTTCGCTTGGCACGTAACATAAGAGTTATAGAATACTTTCCCCAAGTACTCTAATAGTCTAAGGATTCTCCATGGAAATGCATCCATTTAAAATTTGTCTCTGTAAAATATTAGGTTTTATAAATGTCTGACAGTCATATGAAAAGAACCTAATGCCTTGGTTTGGAGTTAGCAGAAATCTTATTTCTTTTAGGAAAGGACAAAATATCTCACCTCTTAAAGGTATTCCACTAAAAAGAATGCACTGACATAGAACAAAAAGTGATTTCCTCTTTGTCTTTTAGGGTACACAGAATGTGTCATATTTGCATCCAACATACTGTTATTGCTGACACCATGCCCCAGTTGGCTCACTGTCATATCTAGGATAAAAGCATGTCACAATACAAAGTTTTTGACTGTTCTGGTCAAATGTCAAAATTGCTTAGACTATAAACAGCAATAATGCTGAGTGAAAAATTAATAAGGCAAGATGAAGAAGTTTATTTTGTATATCTTATGAAACAACTGGATGTTTTTCTTATTATCATTATCTCTTAGATATATCTTCTGTAACACAGACAATTGAACAGCTTCTTCATTGTCAGTAAAATTCGTATGAGTGTGTCTCCTCCGGGAATTTCAACACCCAAATTTCGTTACTGAGAGAAGGGTTGCCTGTGTCTCAGCATGGTCTTCAGAAAAAAAGAACACTAAGATCTGACATCAAGGTTATTGCATTTTGCCTTTTTAATAAGATAGAATATTTAATGACAAAATCGGAGTGATCAAAACATGCTAGAAAATTAAGTACTGTCATAAGGATATAAAAGGCACTGTAATTTATTTGCTGTTCTGTGGGTCAGAAGAGTGAGGCAAGAGCAACCAGAGATGATTAAAACACTGGAAACAACTTTGAATTACAAAGTTTTTTTAGCTTCCTGCATACAACAAGATAGCTTCTCCCAGCATCAGTCTTTCCTACTACATTTGTATCAAAGTTGTGCCTTTGATGCCAGCAGTTTCCTGCAAGGCAGCTTGGTTTCCATATTTTCCAACACTGAAGAGTTACATTTTGATTTGGTAACCCATTTTAAAGTGGGTATAGAGGCTTTTTACCATTTAAAATTAAAAACAAACAAATAAACAAAACTGACAACGAAAGATCACAAAACAGAAAATAAACTGGATTTTAAAATCAAAACAGACACAAATTTTACTAAATCTATGCACCTTATCCATAAATTTCAAATAAAATCTTATGGAATGCTAGATTAAGTACTGGAGAGAAGGAAAATATCCTACATGCACTTTTGACCAAGCTGTCTAGTCAAATGCAGCAAATAAAAAAAAAACAAACAAACAAACAAAAAAAAACTGATAAACCACATGAAATGGAAAAGCTTCAAAACCTTGGTTACAGGTGGCCAATCAAACTCTGTAATCAGTTTATCAGAGTATAAATAAGTGTGTGAATTAAACAATGGAATTATTGTCATCCTTAATTTCCCTGTGAAGATTTTACTTCCTTTCAACCAATGGGTTAAGACTCACAAGCTTGTGGTTCTATGCAGTTTAAAAACATTTATTCTGATAATGAAGATAAGGTCTCTTGATAATATTAATGTTGAATCAGGATGAATCTACAACAAAATCTCTTTTTGAGATTTGCCCAACTGCAAAATACTATGTTTTTCTAAACTAAACTACCATCTAGAGAAAACTTAATGACAAATAATATAAATTCAAGAATAATCTATAATTATAATGATTTCCCTTTCAATTTTCTTAGAAAGTTTTTTTTTTTTTTTCTGGAAATTTGGAAAAAAAAGTAGCCTTATCCTTTTGATAATTTTTAGCTCATATTTTTCAGTAAAAGTTGTTTGCATTAAATAGGACTTTGCAGCACCAAATGTTGAAATTTTAACATATGAATGCAACAAACTAAGCAATAAATTAGAAGCCACTATTTTCTGTCCTTCATTTTCTTGCCTGTGAGTTTTGCCTAAACCACTTTTTATATGAAATACTACTAATAACATTATATCAATCAAGATTTCAAGACAAACAATATAAATAGTTACTAACCTCAATGATATTCATTCCAATGATATTCATCAGCTTAGCTCATCAATCATAGCAAACACTCAAAGCTTATGCAAATACATATATCTTCATAATTGATTAATATGTTTCTGGCGAAGATTCCTCTCAGCAATTCCATCTCTTTTCACTAACTCAGTATGCCTGTATTTACTGCGATTAATATACTGAATACCAACATGTGCTCAGACCATAAATACAACATTGATATAAAAGAGGTTACTTATTTCCACAAAGTTAAATCTACAAATTAAATATACTCTGTTTAGGATTCTTTTGATTTTATCTGTTTCTTTCTTCTACAGTCCTTAATTTGCAAATAAATAAATAAATATAATTATAAATAAATATAATTATATTAATCATTCTATAACAGTAAACACAAAATCTGAGGCCCACTGGATGGTATGCTTCAGTTTTATTTCCTTGATAAATTTTTTTCTTTTCTTTGCTGGACTTTTTTTCATTTTGTTTTTAAATCTTTGACTTTCCATTTAAATATTTAATTTATATTCCAACATTTTAATTTTTTTAAGAAACAGTCATAATTGATACTGAATAATATTTATCCTTTTAACATTTTGAAATTACATATTTCTGTTCATTATTATGTAAAACTATGCAATCAGAAGTAATTTAGAATTTAAATCCATTTCTAATGAAAAGTTTAAGTTGCAAAATGTACACAAAGCACAATATTTTCTTGTACTTGTGGACAGCTGAGAGGAAAGGCAGAAAACAATAATTGGAGGTTAAAGATCTCAATCCTGTTAAAGACAAACAAACAAACGGTATTTACAGTGAGAACAGAACTTGTCAAACATTGTCCCATCAAACCCTGGATTTGCTTTACATTTACCCTGTTTCTTTTGGTGTCTCCAGAGTATTAACTGAAAATGCTTGCAGAAACCATGCAGAAAACAAGTAAAATGTATATTCTTGTACAAAAGTATGAAATTAGTCCTTCCCACACACCAAAAAGGCTTCACCTGCAATCATTTCTAACTGTGATTATGTGACTATAGCACATATAAACCCACAATAAGCACAGGTTAATGAGTCGTGAGTGTACTGACTTCAGTTTAATACTGCAGGTTTGGATCCATCCTGAAAATAACTATGATCTTGTTTTCAAGTCTGACTTGTGTATGTAAAAGCTCTTCCTTATGCCTTGACATAGAGATATCTGCAGTTTAAATAATTCATAGTACTGTACCTAATTTGTTAGATAAACTCAAGAGCAACAGAAATAATAGCTGATGTACTCTTCTAATACTTACACTGTTGTACCTGGTTTTGTAAAGCATTATCGCTGCCAGATACATTAATCTGTAACTGTATAATAAAGGTCACATTAAGATGTGCATGTGTTGCTAAACTGGAATGTATCCACTGATAGTAGGTCAAAATTTATGAAAACTGGTGAAAATTCTCATGAAGACAAAATTAATTTGCAATACGGTAAGTAGTTGAATAGCAGTCATTTTGAAACATACCTATATAACTTAAAATATGATTATAATATAGTGTTACACTCTCTTCCTCTACAATAACTGCTAACAGGAAAATATTATTCAAGAGTAGCAACTCACCTAAATTCACTTGGATTCACTTTTCTTGGGGAACAGTAAAATCAGATTAGTACATCATGCTTTAAATACAGTATTCCCTGCCTGTCTCTCCATTGCTCCCATTTGAGGTTTTTTTTTTTTCTCTTTTTTTAATTTATTTTGCATAGACTACTAAAAAGCTTTCATGCAAGAGTACATATTATGCATTTTCAAAACAATATCAGAAACAAGACCATCAATCCTTGCAATGACATATTGTATTGGGTTTATGTGGCAATGTTTTGGTAGCTGGGGGGAGCTGCAGGGGTGGCCTCTGTGAGGAGTCCAGCAGTTGCCACGTGTTAGATAAGGGCCAGTTTCAGCCGGCTCCAAAAGGGAAGCACTGCCGGCCAGAGCCAAGCCAGGGAGCGATGCTGGTTGGGCCTCAGGGAGAGTGGATTTAAGGAAGGGTGAAAACAAAAACAAGAACAAACAAACAAACAAACAAAAAAAAACTGCTGCACAACAGCAGCTGGGAGAGTGAGGAATGAGAAACAGCCTTGCAGCCTTGCAGACCCCAAGGTTAGGGCAGAAGGAGGGCAAGAGGTTGTCCAGGCATGCAGCAGAAGTTCCCCTGCGGCTTGTGGAGAGGCCCCTGGTGGAGCAGGCTGTCCCCCTGCAGCCCGCGGGTCCCACAGCAGATCAGATCTCTAGGCTGCAGCCTGTGGAGGAGACCCCAGTGGAGCAGGTGGATGTGGCCTGGAGAGCCCATGTGGCCCATGGGGAGCCCCCGCAGGAGCAGGTCCTAGGCCGGAGCTGCAGCTTGTGGAGAGGAGCCCACACAGGAGCAGGGGGTCTGGGGTGGGAGTGCCACCTGTGGGGGACCCGTGCTGGAGCAGTTTGCTCCTGACAGATGGACCCTCTGGTACGGAGCCATGTGGGAGCAGTTCTTGAAGAGCTGCTGCCTGTGAGCAGCCCCCACAGGCTCAGTTCGGGAAGGATGGCATCCCATGGGAGGGACCCCACGTGGAGCAGGGGTAGAGAGTGACCGTGAAGGAGTGGTGGAGACGAAGCGTTAGGGACTGACCACAGCCCCTATTCCCTGTTGCCCTGTGCCACTCAGGGAGAGGACATAGAAGAGGGTGGATGGGGGGAAGAGTGTTTTTAGTTTTAGTTTCTCACTGCTCTAGCTTGTTTTTTGCAGGTAATAAATCACATTGATTTCCCTATGCTGTGCCTGTTTTGCCCATGACAATAATTGTTGAGTGATCTTCCTGCCCTTATCTCAACCCTTGTGTCCTTTTCATCGTATTTTCTCCCCCCTTTTATGGGTGACCCGTTCGGTGACAAACTGGAACTGATTGATATAGTGGTGCAATAAGGGTTAAGAAGAAGGTTACTCAGAGGCATAGAGTGGTAACCAGGCTAGAATAAGAGAAAGTGGGAACCAATAAGAAGGAGTTGTTAGGCTCGGACGGGCCTATAGAGGGCTCTGCGTGATCAAAAGGAATGCACCAATCAGAAGTCTGTAACTATGTTTGCCAGCCACGTGCAGTGCGTGTAGGGGCGCAGAAAAACTATATAAGATCTGGCATTGGGACAATAAAGGGTCTCCATTTCTCGACTATCTTGGAGTCTGTGTCATCATTCCCTTCACCCTTTCCTTCTGAGAAGTGGGAGTGACAGAGCAGTTGTGGTGGAGTTCAGCTGCCCAGCTGAATAAAGTCACCATACATACATACAGTAGCCTGTATTAATGTGAAATTAAATGGAATACTCTGAAGCTTCTGCTGAAATTAAATGAACTTGTGGGAAGGAAGAGTAGCGATGGTAGGAGTGGTATGTTTAGGACCTTTTCTGACTTCTACAAAAAAAAGCAGAAGATTGGCAACTGCACTGAGGAACGCTTGAGTGGACTTTTCTCGAAGAACGTCCAATAGAAGTAATGTAGCAGTCAATGGTGATCTTGGAGGTCTCTTCCAAACTAGATGATTCTGTGATTCTGTGATATTCAACCTGCAATGGAAAGTCACTGCTTGCATTCACACTGGCAAGGACTGGCACTATTTTTACCTACTAACATTTATGTCAATATACCTGGGGGTGAAAATACTCTTGGTAAGAGTTTGTCTTTGCTTTACTTTAAGGAGTCTTAAAGTTCTGGACGGCTTTTCTATTAATAATATGATAAGTGAAAGTGCATAAATTATGGAAGAAAATGTGGTTATTTCAAGGCTTATGTGCAAGATCAATGAATATGTGGTTATGCATATTTAAGCAACATGGTCAACAATAATGGGCAGTAATAGGCTTCAGAACAATATAATCCAGGATGTTCTGATGGGTAGGAGGGGAGGGAGGAAACAGGGGAGGATTTATAAACTTCTGACAGTGGCAAAAAGGGAGAATATTTAACCCATTAATATTACTCACTTTTAAAAGAAACAGGTAGAGATGAAAGACTGACTATAATTTCTGTAGTTAGATGAGGAAAACTTGTTTTCCTGACATCTCTCGGAACTGGTCAGACTTCACTGGATTTCATTTACAAACTCATTTCTAATATGTTGACACACAGTCTATTTCTGTTCATGCTCTTAGTTAAACACACGCTTAGCTAGGTTTCTCTTAGCAGTTTAGTCTTCAGTAAGGCAATAAATCATTAATCTGAATGCTCTGAACTTTGATTGGGCAGGATGTTTTTTCACATCATGTTTTGTAGGATTCCTTCCTTACCATTACTTTCTTTAAATATATATATATATATTTATTTATTTAAATTTCTCAGACTTCCCACAAAAAGAAAAGGAAAGACCAAGATGGGTAAGGACCTTCTATTGTTAAGCACATATTAAATACAGTCATGCTCAAAGCAAATAAATTACTGCAATTTGTTGAGTGGGATATAGTAGAATTAAAAGCAAATTCACTTTAAAATCTTACATGTTCAACTTGTTCAGGTTATCCAACAATTAAATTCAACCATCTTTATAATCAGTGGAATCCCATTCCACAGTTGATTTACTCACTAATATTGGAAAACAAAACAAAACAAAACAAAAACTTATTTATTCTGGATATAGAACTTGAATATTTGAAGTCAAATTTAATTTTTGGCTGAAGATTTTCATTAGTGTATACATTTGCTTTAAGTATTTTTTTATACTACTTTTTCATTTCATGGTATTGACTTCAGGGCCCAGACCTAAGAAGAGAACAAAATTTTGTTCTCTAGTAAGGAGAACAAATATATATATATACATATATATAGTAATAAACATGGTTGTTACAGAAATAACTTACTTTCCTCTAAAATTATTTTGTAGTTGAAAATTGGATCTAGCTGACTCTAGAACTGAAACTAAACAAAATCAAAAATCTCTGAAACAAACTCCTTTTGACCTCAAGCTAAAAATCCTGCCAACTGGCAAGCAGGAAAACTTTGCTTTGCTGGAGATGTCTAAATTACTCAGAAATCTATTGAGAGAAAGAGAAAGAGAGAAAGAAAACAAACAAACAAACAAACAAACAAACGAATTCTTCTACTTGAACTGGGAAGCCTTCACAGCTCCAGAGTGCTACTTTCTAGATCAGCATGGACAGAGTTTTAAAGTGCAGAGATGGACACATGCAAAAGACTTTTCACTGAATCATTAAGAAGATCATTAAATGAACTATACCCAAGAATTAATTGCTGACTTGTGTTTCATATCCATTCTGATCTGTGTGCTTAGTTCAGTATGGGCCAGCAGCATGAACTCTTCACATGGAAATTGAAGATGTCCAAAATTAAGGCAGTCTTTCCATTATCTTTATGGGTACAATCTAAAGGTATTTGGGACAGGAGGAGAAAATAAATGTCTACTTATACTGCCAACTTCTCCAGAGGTTACATGCTGTTATCAAAGCTTTTTACAAGCTTCTCCCTAGGGAAAATATTACAAGCTTATCCTTCTCAAGTGAACAATACCATAAAACTTTCAAAGAGATCAGTCCCTCTCTTGAATTTTTGTTTAAAATTGAGAAAACAATGTGTTCCTCGTTTTAGTAGTATTTCATTGCACTGTAGAGCTCTGTCAGTCAGTTTTAATAGAAACTACTAGGATGCCAAAAGGAGGATTATCATGTCTTGATTATGATCTGTGCAAGCAGCAGGGGTAAAGGAAACCTTAAAAAGCAAATGTCCTATTTTCTTTCAAATATATCGGTATCTCTTAAAAATAAAATAAAGCAAAACAGAAAGCTTTTTAAAGATAATTTTACATCTGGGTCATAACTGATCTAAGTTTTCCATAAACACATGAAATTTTATGTTATATAAGACAGCATACTACAAGCTTTATAAGAACAACAGAATCATTTACAAAAACAAGAGAGGAAATGAGACCTGCATTTTTTAAGCTAATGCATTTTGTTTATTGTAATTTGAAGGCATTTTGAGGGAGTGCTTTTGCATTATAGAAAATTTATTCTAGATTTGTTGAGATTGTTAAAAGCTTTATGCTGTTTGTAAATATTTAACTCTTGACAATGATTACTGGCCTTTATCTAAAGTACTCTGAGGACACAAGATTCTGAAGCTCATGTTACAGGTGGTTGGAAAATTAAGAGCAATACACTGTTGGTATTATGTCCTAGTCATCCCAAATACATAAACATGCTGTGGTGCAATATCACAATCTTAGAAGTAAATTATTCTCGTTTCCTTCAAAATGAAACAAACAAACAAACAAAAAACCCTTAAAGTATTATAATAAATAAAACAAACCAACAAAAAGATCACGAGTATCATTCGTGAATCAAGTCTTTGTTATAATATGCTGTATTATATATTTTTAATTACCAACCTTTCAAAGCAAGAACAACCACCTCTTATGCTTGATATAGGACTTAGTAAGACCTGGTCTGAATAATAAGGTTTTCAAGTAACATTCTAGTATAAATAACTAGTGTGTTCAAGAGTATGCTGAAACTGAAAGTAGCTGGTAGTGAGAGAGAGAGAGATGTCCTAAATTTCTGATTCCCACAAGAAAATGCCCTTTCAAAAGAAGTTAGAGAGCCTGTGTTTGTTAATATTTGTGAGTGATGTTACAGAACATTCTACACTAAGGTAGAAAAGTGTTTGTCTTGCGTATTCTATATAACTACATAAAAATAGTGAAGCATCTAAGGGATACAAGGAAAATGAAGAAAATATAAAACTTGGCTTTAATTTACTGAGCTGTCCATTATTTTGGCAGATTAGTAGCACCCTGAAACACAATGATGCTAAATTTGCAAAGCTGAAACTAGTGAAGATCCAGTCTATAAAAATGTCATATTAGAGGAAAAGATTCCTGAATTTCATATTCAAGGAGGTAAGAAAAATGTGGAAGTCTTTGCTATTAAAAAATGTGTATTTTCATCAGACCAATATTTGCAGTCCAGATTAAGTTTTAAGCATTTGCTTCACCTACTGTCCAGGTATTCATTAAAAAAATTCCCATGTATTGTTATCAAGCATTAAATGATTTCTCTAGGGGAAACAAAGAAAAGAAAACAACAAAAACAACATCAACAAACAAAAAAAAATTTGAAAAGAAGCTTCCCAGAAATTTTACTTCCCATGTGAACAATTCTGGCATCCAAATTCTGAGGCAAATACAGCAAGATTACACAATTCCTGCATAATTAATGAGGTATTTATTCTCCCACCATGTACGCATCAGAAAGGAGAAGGCACTGAAGAAAAACTCAAGAAACTAAAGATGAGAAGCAACAGGCAGTTTAGAGTATCTAGTAAGGAATAGCTCTCCTAGTACCGTGTGATATTGGTTATGCTGAAAAACAATGGTTTATATTGAAAAACAACAGTTTTTGTCAGCATGTTGGAAAAGTCATCCCAAAGTAAGCACGTCAGATACTTCAAACAGATAAAAACAAATTTCTAATGGTTTTGAGTATAATCTGCAACCCACATGTATAATTGTATTGGATTTTCATTATTCAGAAAATGAAAAAAAAAAAAAAAAAAGCAAAACACATACATACATGGTGATTAAAGCCTAAAGAGCAAATTCAGGACACCGAATGCGTTTAGAGAAAATCTGTATCTAGTTATGATTAAATTAACTAGAAAATCAGTTCCCCACCTGGCTATATCTATCACAATTTCAGGAAAGTATCCTCTCTGTCTTGTACCTAAAGAAGAACCTTAACCTTGGCCTTGAGTACAATACTTTAAGTGGCGCCTTAGGCAAGAAGGGGAGTCATCACAGGGACACCAGACTTCCTGGTACTATGAGATTTATTTAACTGCAATACACACACATATACATGTATGTATATACACATACATATTCGTAGTTGTGAATTATACATACACATACATGTACATACATATAACATATACATGACTACCATGAGGGCCCCAAGTGTGCCCCTCCTTGGGCGGGGGAGGGGGGGGGGTTGGCTGCTGGGCTCAGGGCCAGCACTGACCCTGTGAGGTGTGAGAGGGCCCCCAGCAGTGCCATGGGGAAGCCACTGCCAGGCCTGACCGCGGACTCTGGAGGCTGGTCCTGGCCCAGGCTCTGCTGTGGGGCCTGGCCAGAGTGAGTCACGGAGTGCCTGGGCCTGGTCCATCCTACCCACTGGAGCTTACTCTGGGATGACTTTTCCAACACCCTGACATAAACCATTGTTTTTCATCTGTGCCTGTCCCCAGGGAGGTGCCCAGGGCCCAGAGCTGGCGCTGGCCCCAGTGCCCTCCACATCAGACCCTGCCTGGCCCTCCTGTGGACACACCGTGCTCCAGGCCCTGGGGAGGTACCAGCCCACACAGCACCCTGATGTCTTGAAGACAGGCAGCACTTTCCAAAATTAGGATTAGTTAGGTGCTGAAGGAGATAGGAGGAATAGAAGTGTTTTTGCTTTTCTCAATCAAATTTGTGTATGAATATATGGAACAAGATAAGGATGGAGCACAGAAAAAAAAATCTAGGTTTTGTTGGTTTTGTTGGTGGTGTTTTTTGTTGATGGTGTTGTTAGGTTTGTTGTTGTTGCTAGGGAATTTTGTTTTGTTTTGTTTTGTTTTGTTTTTAATATAGCTGTAGCTATTACTGTAGTTAAAATATCTATAGCTACACCTGCAAAAGAAGGGAACCTGAAGCTTAGCAGTAATAGCTACAAAACAAATCCTGGAGAAGTCAAAAATTCAACACATCCCTTTAGCAGATATAATAACAAATATACAGCACCCTGTCTGCCATTTTCCCCCCACTCTCATTATCCATTTCATAGGTTGATACAGCTCCTCAGCAAATAGCCCAGACTAGATGTAATTACAGATGTCACTGGGACAATAATGACAATCAGTGCTTGGAATCTGGATCCTTGGGACATGAGCCCTCCTGTAGGCTGCTGTTGTCAAAAGACCATGATGTCACTCTTCTTTTTGCCTTAACATCCACTAAGTCTCAAACTAACTCTGATTTTAACAAGGACACAGCATGTCTAAACAAGTCTTATTACTGTCAACAGTAGCACGTAAGACTTGACATACAACATATATCATGCATATCCATTCCAAAGAAAGAGGAAAATAGTAATGCTGAATGGGTATTAAATTCAAGCAGGACACCAGAAAAGGAAGTAGCAGGGGAAACAAAAGCCTTGATTTCAAGGAGTATTAATGACATAGTTCAGGGATAGGTACCATGCTCATAATTCAAGTTTTTAAAGAATAACCATAATGAGAAAAAGAGTTGTTAAACATATAAAGTTATAATTCATTAGCCTTGTGTAAAAGGGAATCTAGTGAATAAGGCTTCCTCTTTTTACTCTTTTGTATATGTGCAGTTTACTTTTTGTGTAGCTGTTCTCATGTTTAATAATTGAATGTGTCTGTTCTAGACAAGCCGTGAATGAGCAATGGGAAAAGCCTTTCTACTCTCCATGATTAATTTGGCTGCTCACGAAAAGAAGGTATTTCCTCCCTCACTCACACTGAAGTAATTGATTTATACCAGTAGAATAAGCAGGAAGACAAGCTATTTCATCTGATAACTCCACCTTTAAAGTCCTTCAAGGTAATTTTCATCTGCTACCTGATTTACTTCATCAGAGAGTACCTCCAAAACCAATCAAACACCCTCTGTCAAATTATGTGTATAGTAAGCCTATATACAACAGGATTTTCACTAATATCTAATATTTTACAAAATATACATGAAAGAAAAATGAAGCATGAGGCTGCAACGGACGGTAGTTGCCCTCAGCTTAGGGTTTTCAGTTGCAAAACTCCAAGATGAGGTTCTAAAGAAACATATAACTTAGACATAACATTTCATAAAACTTCTTTGAAGCGATTCAGTCTTCAGTGACATCTTCGTGGTACCTCATACTTTAATAAAGACAGCCCAATGCCATAGAGACACACTGCAACTCATGCCAGCTGTAGTGTTGAAGGAATAATATGACCATCTTTAGAAAATCATGCTACAGATAAGAACGAGTTCACACAGAAGAGAAAAGGAAAAAAAAAAAAAAAAAAAGACTAAAAGACAGCTCAATTGCTGTTACCTTCCCTTCCTACGCTAATTAAAATAAAAGAATTTGGGCTTATCTTTGTTTTTCTCTTTCAGTTCACATTCAAGAAATCTTTTCAAGATCTGTGGTCAAGAAAGGAAAACCAACAAAACATTTAATGGTTGATATTTTGAATAAGAAAAAGTTTTAGAAGGACTGCAGATATATTATGGAAAATACGTAGTCAGAATATGCTAAGTATGGAATGGTGAGTACTGTGATTTACCCTTTTGTCTGAGCAAAATTAAACACCTTGTAATGAAGTCTGCTCCTTAAATTAATCCTGCTGAAGTCAGTTGATATGTCAAAAATAAATAAATAAATAAATAAATAAATAAACTTGAAAAGGGTAGTGGATAAATGGATTTAGGGGTCCATGCCTCTATTGTTTCAAAATCAACAAAACCTCTGTAATATAAAATTAAAGTATTGCAGGGAACTAAGTCAGAAAAAAGACCTAGAAAGAGCTGTGAAGAAGAGAAAGTCTTAAAGACTCTCAAACCATAGAATCATAGGATATCCCGAGTTGGAAAGGACCCACAAGGATCGTTGAATCCATCTCCTGGCTTCACACAGGTCTAGCAGAAATTCTGACCATATGACTGAGAGCATTGTCCAAACACTTCTGAACTAAATCAGGCTTGGTGCCGTGACTACGTCCCTGGGGAGCCTTTTCCAGTGTGCGACCACCTTCTTGGTGAAGAACCTTTTCCTGATATCCAACCTGAACCTCCCCTGTTGCAGCTTGACTCCATTCCTTCGGGTCCTATCGTTGGTCACCAAAGAGAATAGATCAGCGCCTGCCCCTCTGCCCCCCCTCATGAGGAAGCTGTAGACCGCGATGAGGTATCCCCTCAGCCACCCCTTTTCCAATCTGAACAAACCAAGTAACCTCGGCTGCTCCTCATAGGTCTTCCCCTCTAGACCCTTCACCATCTTTGTCGCCCTCCTCTGGACACTCTCCAATAGTTTCACGTTCTTTTTGTACTGTGGTGCCCAGAACTGCACACAGTACTTGAGGTGAGGCCGCATCAGCGCAGAGAAGAGTGGGACAATCACTTCCCTCGACCGACTAGCAATGCCGTGCTTGATGCACCCCAGGATACAGTTGGCCCTCCTGGCTGCCAGGGCACACTGCTGGCTCATATTCCACTTGCTGTCAACCACAACCCCCAAATCCCTCTCTGAGGGGCTGCTCTCCAGCATCTTGTCCGCTAGTCTGTACATAGAAGTGAAAAGCTTCCAGAAAAAAAAAAAAAAAAGAAAAAAAGAAAAAAAAAAGAAATTAAAGAAGAAAATTTAAATTAAATTTCTTTTAAATTTCTTTAAATTAAAGAAATAAAATAAATACAATTTCTATCTAACCAAAGGAGAAGGTTGATGGCCGTCTCTATTGAGCATTGCCAACTTTTAAGTGCAGCTATTTTTCCTTCTGAAAACAGGATTTTTTCATATCTAATAGGTATGGCCAACAACCAATATTTTAAATCAATAATGGCACATGGCACAGCATGTTTTTTTTTGTTTGTTTGTTTTTGTTTTTGTTTTGTTAGAACTGTGATTATTAGTTATGGTTTGCTATCTTAAAACATGCTAAAGTTAGGAGAATATAGATTTATTGAGCAAATCAGGTTAAAGAACAGATTTCTTTGAATTAGCCTTTGAGCATTATTTTTCTAATTAAATAGTTTATTTTATTTACTATAGTAATTTGAGAGTATTACCTGAAAAAAAAAAGGAAATACCCTCTAAAATTTTGTTGAATCAGCCTTTAAGCATTATTTTTAATTAAATAATTAGACCATTTTATTTACTAAAGTAATTTGAAAGTATTGCCTGAAAAAAGAAATACCCCCTAAAGTTAATTCCTCCTAAATTCATCTCAAAAGTAGTATTTTTGTGCTTTATAAAGTGTATATTAATAAAGAGGTCCAGAGAAAAATAACTTTATATATTTCCTTGTCTTTGTGTATCCAAGGCTTTAGCTGCCTACCTAAATAAGAATGGAAGTCACATCACAGTGTATTTTTCTATGAAGTAGCTCTGTAACTGTCAAGTTTTATACACACATGTTTAACATACAGACGTGAGTCAGGGAAAAAGCTGCATTTGCAAGCAAAAGCTGCAGTCTTGAAAAATTAAAATCAAATTCAGAAGCAATGCTTTTGCCACTTGTGTCTTGATCATATACTTTTGGCAGAATATTATTTCACATAATAATCTGGTACATACTTCTATCTTTTCTGAAATATAATTGTCATAATTATGATTACCTGATAGAACTATACGGAAATGTCTCTCCACATGATATACTACGCACAAGTGCACAGAATTGCAGCTGACCAATTAAAGCTGTGAGATACCCAAACTGGGCCAGATTTTTCTTGCCTTTGTCACTGGGGTGTACTAATCTGAATGCTACTGACTAATTTCTTCTCCCCGATGATACTGAGTCAGTGCTGAACGACACCAGAAATGGCCAGATCAATAACGAAAATTAGCATTTACAAGGCTATGTTGGTCAAAATCAGAAGCCTACTTTTTCTATGACAATGTGATTTAGTCCTGATCACTATTGTATTGAAGTTACTTCAGCAATGAAATAAGCAGTTATGAGGCATGTGGGCAGGAATGATGTAGATGAAAAGAGGAATGCAATGGAGTTTTATTGGAGCAGAATAAAGAACATGGAATGTACTATGATAAAATGTAAAAATCTCAATAAAGTGGATTTTTACAATTTTGGTATTTCAGGGTGATTTTTTTGGATGGTTGTGGGGTTTTTTTGTTTGGTTGGATGGTTGGTTGGTTTTTGTTTGTTGTTTTTTGAAGGGATTAACGACACGGACTCGTGATAGCTCTTGAACAGAAGAACCTTTATTGCCATTTTTCACTACTACATATACTTTCCCTGTAGCCCCACGTGCTGTCCACGCGCCTGAATCTGTCATACAATTGGTTAGAGACCCTGAGACGCGCCTTGAGCCAGCCAGCAATTGGCCACTGCCCAAAGCTCATCTTTAACACTGTAGCCAATTTACTTTATCTCGACCTTGCTCAAGTTTTTGGTTCTACCGCTGTTTTCCTCATTAACTCAGGAACGTGTGAAACAGCACAAAGCTCCCTGCAAATTCCTTTCCCACTATTCCCCCTTTTTTATTTTCAATCAACCAAATGCTTTCTATGGATTTTTCTATCAATCACCGCAGACACTGCAATAATCAAGGTACAATAAACAACATGGTGAAAATCACATGCAGAATTACGATTGTAAAGTAGCATGCCTACTAGAATCTACATCAGTCAACAAGCCACGAAGCACTAGGGATGTTGCTTCACAGCGATGCTGCTTCTCAATTGCACAGCACAATCACACAAACACGCAAAGAGGCCTCTTGCACTTCGCATTCATACCGCAAGAAAATATCACCTAAAATAAATTGTCCACAAATTCGGGAGGTCCTTGCCTACTCCCGTGGTGAGCGGCTGAGAGTGGAGACCCCTCTGAGGAAAAATGCTCGGGGTGTATTCCTGCGGACCTAGGGGCGTCCGTTCCACAGTCGATCCCATAGCCGAGCAGAGCGGCTCCTGGTGCAAGGAATGATGCTATTATAGTTTTGTATAATTACAGCAAAGAGATGCATTTCAATAAGGAGCAAGTGTGGCATTGACCATTTGTTTCATGATTTGTTTTTTTGCCCAAGCAATTAAACCTTACACATGCTGTTGCTGTTACACATCCCAGGATATCTAATTCCTGTGGCTCTAGGGGCACTTGCGGTAAGTAGACAGTCCAGTCTTTGTTATCTGCCAGGTTCCCCACCAGACATGTTGTAGACGGGTCGTTTCATTGGCTCCACCAGATCCAAGAACCTCCTCCCATCTGACCTTTAGTGCACTGCTGTATTAATCAGCTCCAGATTATTACCAAACGGGTCACCCACAATTCCCCATTTTTTTGTTCCCACTAGCCATACCGTGCGTATTGAGCGACTAATCATTTTTTGCAGGCATTGCAACAGTCATGGCACGACTGCTAGGATTGTGACAAATGCGATAAGCAGGATAAGTGCTCCTTTTATCAGCTCCGTCAACCACCCAGTTATTCCTAGCCCCTTTAACCATGAATCTAATCCCAGTGAGCTTGTTGTTAGCTTGTCAGATAGTTCATTCAGCTTTTTCAGCTGTTGAAAAACTGTCTGGGAGTTATCGCTCAGATTCATACAACACATACCCTCAAATTCCTCACACCCATGGCCTTGGGCTAATAGCAAAAAGTCGATAGCGGCCCTGTTTTGCAAAGTAGCATGTTGAATAGAATCAGTATCTGCCAAGAGAGCACTTAGCGCAGCAGACGTAGCATTGTTTTGTTTGGCAAGCCAGCACCCTAATTTATTGAGTGTTGTCAGAGCTTGGACAGCAGCGACACTGGGTGTAAGGAAGGAGGCTAAGATAACTTTATCAGCCTTCTAGAAATCAAGATTGTCCTTGCAGTCTTTCTGGTAGTGATTGACCACTCGTCTCATCTGCCTATGGAGCTTCGTGATATTCAATATCATAGACATATTAGGTGTCAATAAAGTTAAACGTCACAAGGTGCAAGGTCCTCCCGCAATATGCGAGGGGACACCCTGCCAGGCCTGGTCGCCACAAATAGGAACACCCCGGCTGGCAAGGCCAGTGGTGTGTTCGAGGACCTAGATATGTTATGGGTGATATAATTGCACCATTTAGATTCATTCTGGTACACAGATAGGCTGGCCGTGATGTTAACCGCAGAGATACCGGCCATGGGCATGGCACGGGGGCTGCGCGGGGCCGGCGACTTGTGGCAGCCGCTGCGGGCGGCCTCAGGGCTCGCTGTTTGCAGGCAGAAGTCATCAGTCAGCTTTTTGACTCGACCAGATCGACCAAATCTAGCTTACCATAGACTAAAAGGCAGGAATCCAGGGGTTATTTTCCTACCAGGCTTTAATTCCAATATGAATGGTCAGAAAGCAACTGCCCTTGAGGATTTCTGCAGCTCTCTAGGTCATGCCTTCGTCAGATTTGATTATACAGGATGTGGAAGTTCAAGTGGTAACTTTGAGGAGTGTACAACTGGGAAGTGGAGAAAAGATGTTCTGTCTATGCTGGATGAACTTACAGATGGACCACAGATTCTGGTGGGCTCCAGCTTAGGTGGATGGCTGATGCTTCATGCCGCGATAGCATGCCCAGATAAAGTAGCTGCTCTAGTTGGAGTAGCTGTAGCAGCAGACCATGTTGTAACAACCTTTAAGAGGCTTCCCACTGAGACACAAAAAGAAATAGAAGAAAAAGGTGAATGGAAGTTTCCAACAAAGTATAATGAGGAAGGATATTACTCCGTGACATACGACTTCATTAAGGAAGCAGAAAATCACTGTTTGCTGAGTGGTCCCATTCCTATAACGTGTCCTGTCCGGCTCATTCACGGCATGAAGGATAGTGATGTCCCCTGGCAGATCTCTATGCAAGTTGCTGATTCTGTGATATTTTTCCCAGTATAATTGAACTTTAAGCAGGCAAGCTCATTAACACTTCCCAAGATATCTAGCTCCTGAGGCTCCAACGGGGCTATCAGTAATTGGACCACCCAACCATCCCAGTTGTTCATTGCCTCTCTGGAGGCATTTCCTTTATCTGAGAGGTTCCACCCCCCTACAAGGTGTGGCCTTGTCAATGTGCTGCTAACCAAATTTGTCAGATCCCTGTCTTCTACCGGAATCCCGACTAGGTAGGTCGTGAACGGATTTCTCGCGCTGGCCATAGACAGACACATATGGTTTTGTCTGGTCATGTTGGCGAAGGTGACCCAGATGTTTCATCTGGGCTGGACTGAGACCCAGGAGGCACCGAAGCTGCAGAGGTGGATGAGGATGATGGTCCCAACCACGGTCACATGCCACGAGCCAGCACCCATTGTGGTCCTTGTCCTGTGGAAACACAAGCGTACCCTCGCTTCCCAGTTATTAAGGGATATGGTCCTTCCCACCCCCCAGTATCCAGATTTCTCATCATAACCATCGCTTTTCCTGTTGGAACGGACGTTAGTCCTGATTCCATTGATTTAAAATGCTTAATTATAGGTGGTATTTCTTCGTATTGAAAAGGGAGTGTCAAATGATTCATGACATATACCACTTTGTTTAATCTATTCTGCAGTGTCTCCTGTGTCTCCCCCTTTTTCTGTTTTGCCAATAAGTCCTTGAATGTGCAGTGAGCACGCTCTACTATTGCTTGTCCTGTGGGTGAGTGTGGAATGCCTGTCTTGTGAGTGATACCCCAGGTATGGAAAAAAACTCGCGTAGAGCAGCTCGGATAAGCCAGGCCATTATCAGTTTTTATTTCTTTAGGGATTCCGAGGGCAGCAAAGGCTGCATGGAAATGCGCCTGTATGTGACGGCTTGTTTCGCCCGTCATTGCAGAGGCCCAGAGCACGTGCGAAAAAGTATCTATCTACATGTGAACGTTTCGTAGCCTCCCAAACTCAGGAATGTGAGTAAGGTCAGTTTGCCAAATCTGAAGAGAAGAGAGGCCCCTAGGATTAACTGTAGTCGGTGAGCCTGGTTGTTGTTGACAATCCGGGCAGGTCTGTACTATGAGCTTAGCATCTCCTATGGGGATGGCAAACTGTTTGGACAATGCTTTTGCTGCCTGGTGGAAGAACTGATGTGATAGACGAGCCTGGGACAATGTATTTGGCACTGGGACTTGCAATGCAATGTTAGTCAATTGATCGGCCTGGGCATTTCCTTCTGTAAAGAATCCCAGGAGTGTCGTATGACTTCTAATGTGGATCACACAATAAGGGTGGATACAGTGCTCTACAAGAAATAATAACTCTTTAAATTTTAAGAATAGTGCCTCGTTCTGGATGTGTTTGATCTGAGATCTTTCAATTCATTGTGCTACTCCTACTGCATAATGTGAATCAGAGACAATATTTAGTGGAGCCTGGTCCCATTGCTTGAATGCCATTACTACCGCATGTAATTCTACTATCTGAGGGGAGCCCTGTATTGTTTCTATCACATGTTGCCAGTGACCTCTTTGTTCCCATGTGACTACAGCTTTTCCCGTTCTCCCTGACCCGTCTGTAAATAGTTTGTCCTTGGACTGGGTGCCATCGATATAGCGGCTTGTCCTCAACCTGTACATTATTATAAAAGGTAAGAATTTTATGAGGTGGGAGATGTATATCAAGTTGACCATTGAAACCTGAAAGGGCTGATTGTAGCTCTAAGCTATTCTGGAGGCACCAATCAAGGTAGTCTTTAACTATTGGAATGATAATGGATTTTGGTTCTTCTCCGGCCATTTCTATAATTCGTTCTCTACCCTTCCTAATCAAATCCAAAAACATTTCAATGCGGGTGGCAAGTGTCTTTGTCGTTTGGTGGGGTAGAAGCACCCATTCTAATAGCAGCAACAGGTCCATTGCGTTGGAGTCCCATTGCGCAATAATAGCTAAAGGTTGTGGATTCTGGTTGCATATGTAGAGCTGAATGGGTAAATTTTCTGCTCGCCGCTGGCATTGTTGGGCAGAGATCTTCTACTGTATATGGTTTAGTGCTGCCCTGGCTTGATTAGTCAGCCGGCGGGGCGCATTAATATCAGTGTCCCCTTTTATCAACTCGAACAGGGGTGCTAGTGTATGGTTGTCAATTCCGCATTGTGTCCTTATCCAATTTATATTGCCTATAAGCTTCTGGACATCATTGAGCATGCAGATTTCCATTGTAATGGCTACATTTTGGGGTTGAATACTTTGCTGCAGTATCTTCCAGCCTAAATATTTCCAAGACGCCTCCATTTGAATTTTTTCTGGCGCGATTTGTAATCCCCATTTCTGTAACTCCTGCCGTAGAACAGGCAGTACTTCTTGCTTTAAGTTTTCTGTTGGACTGGAGAGCAATATGTCGTCCATATAATGATAGATGTATACATGCGGGAATCATTTGCATACAGGGCATAGTGCTCCTGCTACGTATGTTTGGCAAATTGTTGGGGAGTTTTTCATCCCTTGGGGCAGCACAGTCCAATGATACCTATCCATTGGTTCAGTCTTATTGATTTTTGGGACCGAGAACACGAATCGAGGAGCATCAGCAGGGTGAAGCGGAATAATAAATAAGCAGTCCTTTAAATCGATAATCACTATATTTCAATATCAAGGGACCATAGCAGGAGAAGGTAATCCGGGCTGGGGAGCTCCCATATCTTCCATTGCATTGTTTATTTGATGTAAATTGTGAAGTAATTGCCATTTTCCGCTTTTCTTTTTAATAACAAACATGGGTGAATTTCAGGGGCTGGTTGTGGGGGTAATGTGTCCCAATTGTAACTGTTCTTGGACAAGTTCTTGGAGAGCAGTGACCTTTTCCGCAGGAAGCAGCCACTGATTCACCCACACAGGATTATTAGTCTTCCAGGTGAGTCTCATGCACGGTCGTTAGTTAATGGCCACTATCGAAAATTTTCCGGAAGGCTCAGGGTGAACGCGCCCTGTCCCATCACATCCCTCCCCAGAAGACTGACAGGTATGAGGGCAGCATGTGGCCGGACGTTATAGAGCGAGCCTTCATGAGTCTTAATGGTAAGCATATACCGGCTCTGAAAAGTACTGGAGACACCACTGACTCCCACAAGGCTTTTTGTGGTGGAATCTAACAGCCAACTTTTGGGCCAATTGTGAAGAGCAATTACTGTGACATCTGCCCTGGTATCCATTAACATGGTTATTTGTGCGGTCGAGGGGTCGGCCTTTGGGTGATAAAGTGTTAGGGTCAGTGTAGGTCTCTTGATGGTGATGGCCAAGGCCCAAAAAACTGATGGGGGTCCTGTCAATCCAAACCCTGCGTCATGTCGGTCACGCGTCTCTGCTTGTGGAACCATGGCTTTAAATAGTATTAACTGTGCAATTGTAGTCCCCTTGGGTATGAGCATTGGAGGAGAGGGAGTCCATGCCATTGTTTGCATTATTCCGTCATAATCAACGTTGATGACTCCAGGCAGTACAAAAAGACCCCTTAGTGTGGTGCTAGACCGCCCTAGCAAGAGGGCGCTGCATCCCTTCCCTATTGGTCCCTTTACGTTTAGAGGTATTTTGCAGACCCGAGTGTCCCAAAGGGTGCAGCTTGTTACTGTGGAGACATCCAATCTGGCGCTTCCTCGGGTTTTGGCTGTGAGGGAATCCACGGTGACATAGTGGGTGGGATCGCTGGAGCAGTGGGCGGGTGCGGTCACGGTCCGGTAGTCATCATCGCCCAGGGCAGTGACTTCCGCAAGGACGGCCCACCCACGATGGAGGGCCAGGGCACTTGTGTCGTCACGCAGCCCCGCCCCACGCTCCACTTCCCATTTCCCTGCCTCGGTTGTAAAGGTTGTCCCTCTGCATTATGCTTTGAATGGCACTGACTAGCCCAGTGCCATCCCTTGCCGCACCGTGGGCAAATAGTGGGAGGAGCAGGGTTACCATGTTCCCCCCCAGCTCCTTGCTGTGGGCATTCAGTGGCAAAATGCCCCATGGCTCGACAGCAAAAACACCGTTTACCCCCAGTTTTAAGCACAGTAGCAAAAGCTCCGGCCAAAGCGGCAGTGTGATGCGCTATGGATCCAACTCGATTGCAAGCCTCTGACATTTGTACTAATGTAGTATTAGCAGGCAGGGCTTGGAGTATTTTCTTACAGTCTGTGTTTGCATTTTCCACTGCCAGTTTTAGTATAAGGGCCTCTTTGGCATCGCAGTTGTCAATTTGTTTGTCCAAAGCGTCTCGCAATCTATCAATGAATTGCATATAAGGCTCGGTAACTTGTTGCCTAATGCTGGTAAATGATGGCTCGACGTTTCCAACTTCAGGCAACTTCTGCATAGCCTGGAAGGCCAGAGACGCGGACTGCCGCAGGATGGCATCGTTGAGCCTAGCCTGCAATCTCGGATCAAGTAACGGCTCAGTCCCCGTCAACTGTGGGATCCCGGCTCCCAGGAGGGTGTTGCCAGGCTGCCGTTCCATGTTATCCAGGGCGGCTAATTCGCACCCTTCTTTCCATTTTTGCTCCCAGGGTAATTTTTGTGTTGGCATTAAAATCATCGTGGTTATCTGAAGGCAATCATACGGCACCAACAATCGACCAGTCATAACATTTTCTAACAATGACCGAGTAAATGGTGCATGTAATCCATATATAGTCACTGTCTTTCTTAATTCTTTAATTAGGTCCCATTGGAAGGCATTATATTAATTTGGACCGTTGGGTCGCACCTGCACCAGGAAAACCATTCCTACCGGGTCCCCGTCCTTCAGCGCTTCCCGGCGCACCAGCTCCCATCGTTCCCACAGGTCGAAAGCTCGGGCCCCCAGGGAGGCATTATGGGGGGTAGGCAAGGTGGGAGCCAAGGGGGTCAGCGGGGAGGGGCCTTGCGGCGGCAGTGGGGAGGGGCTCTGCGGCGGTGGTCCGCGGCCCTTTTCCTTGTCATCCCCCAGGTCTATCAAATTGGTGACCTCTGGTGACCTTGCAGGCTCTGATCTCAGTTCGGCTGATTTTATTGCCTGGGCAGCGGCGTTCTGTACTTTCTTTTCTGCCTGCCATGATCTTAAAGTCTCTGTAACCAGCCGCCACGTAGTCATCACCTCAGCAGCATGAGTATCCCCATGGGACACTGCTTCCCATATTTTTTCCCGTTTGGTCCCAAGTTTTTACATCAAATACTGTAGAAGCCATTGAGGGGAACCCTTGTTTTCACAAAATTTTCAATAGTAGCTTTATCTTAAACGGATCATATTTTACTCCCCTTTCTATTAGGAGTTGCTTTAGTAATTTTGCTATAGCCTCTTCCTCTGCTGAAAGGCTAGCTCCCATGATTAATGCCCAGCTGCTCACCTGTCCTTCAGGTGATGTCCCGGGGTTGAAGCTGCAGTCCAGCTGTGAGCTTGACTCGTTTGGCTGTGTTCTGTTCAGACTCTCGTGCAGCGCTGCTCCTCCCTGACCACATCGGGGTCACCATTTGAAGGGATGAACGACACAGACTCGTGATGGCTCTTGAACAGAAGAACCTTTATTGCCATTTTTCACTACTACATATACCTACCCCGTAGCCCCACGCGCTGTCCATGCACCTGAATCTGTCATACAATTGGTTAGAGACCCTGAGACGCGCCTTGAGCCAGCCAGCAATTGGCCACTGCCCAAAGCTCATCTTTAACACTGTAGCCAATTTACTTTATCTCGACCTTGCTCAAGTTTTTGGTTCTACCGCTGTTTTCCTCATTAACTCAGGAACGTGTGAAACAGCACAAAGCTCCCTGTGAATTCCCTTCACAGTTTTTCATTCAGAATATTTGTTTGAGGCTGGACATTTATGGTTTCTTTCTGATCAGGCAAAGCTTTCCTTTTCTAGCCTAATGCCTTTGAACATGGCTTTCCACTTCGCAAAGTATGACTGCTCAGGAAAAACAAAACAAAACAAAACAAAAACAAAAACAAACAAACAAACAAAAACACTCCTGCCTAAATATGTGCTGGTTTTACAGCTGCTCAGAAGGCTGTTTCAAACTTTTACATGTTGAAGGAATCCTGACAAGAAATATGTCTACAATACTGAAGTATTGAAGCTGCAGTCTTTAATAACTGAATGGTACTATCTCCACAAGCAGTAATGGACTAAATACCCGTGTGTCTGAAACCAAATGTAGTAACAGATCACAGCTTGTAAATATGATTACTGGACTAACCCACTTTCATTTGCAAAACTCTTGAATGAAAATGGGAACAGACTTATTCATTAACAACCATGAAAAGTGACATTTCAGAAAATTCCTACCTTTGTTTTTGTGAAGAAATAAAAAGTTGTGACAGCATGTTAAATGATTGATTAAAGGCAGTGATTTACATTCCTTTTATATTTTCCCCTTGCATACTTTGATCAAAAATGTTACTTTTCATTTTGATAAGTTGGAGTGCATTTATGTACTCACACTCTCAGAACAAAAATGCAATTGTACACTCTGAAAAAACAGCAAACCTAAAGGGGGAAAGATATTTGCCATTTGACCTGGGAATATTCCTGCAGCTGCCTTCCACTTTCATTTCCTTTTCATAGCAACTAAGCAAATGGCTCTAAACTTCAGAAGTGAGAAATCCTTAAAAGAATTTATTAGAAAGATATTCCTGAGGCCCTGTCTTTGGTTGCACCCAGAGTCCACAGACTTTGTCTTTAAATTTTTAACAGCATGCACAGAATTTCTTCTGTGAGACTTCAGCTTAGACTTTCAATACACCTCAAGTGGTATGGGGTGCAAATGACCTGAGTTCCTACAAAGAACACACTGCAACTCACCTTTCAGTTAATCTTCTGTTAATGTCTCAAAAGAGAAAGCAAATACATTGCCTAGGAGGAGATGTTTCACTTTGCAAAATAGGCATATCCACTGCTGTGCCATCATCATAACACTGCATGACCCTTTCAAGTGACTAACACAGATGTGTTTCTTGAAAGCTTTTGAGACTGACCTTTACAGCTTCTGTTTTTTTTGTTTGTTTTTGTTGTTTGGTTTGTTTGTTTGTTTTTTAACAGTCACACATATTATGTTTCCCAATGTGACAAGTATCTGTAGCTCTACAAAAAGAGGGCTCCAATTCCTAGGAAGAACTTTAGGATTTCTAGCAATCAAATAATAAATTTTTCGTTCAAAACATGCTTTTAATTATATTTGCCTAGAGTGTTGCTCTCCTGACAAGTCCACAGATGAGAGTACGAGAGTCTGGTATTATTTTCTCCAGCCCATTTCCTCCCTTTCATAAAAGGAAAACCTTTTGGACCAATTACTTTCCTGCAGGATAATTCTCAGATATTCTAAGCCTGCTGGGTTAACAGCAAATAATTACATGTGGATTCCCAAGAAATACGTCACATTTTTTTTTCTTGGCAATACATTTCAACATAATCAGTATAATGATTAAAATGGGGGGGGGGGTGGAATATATGATAAGAAAGCATGTGCTATAAACTCATAGCTACAAGTTGATGTATTACAGAAAAGCAAATGTTGGGTTATGTTGGGTTTACAGATTTGGATGACTATGTATGAATCCATACAACTGTCAAACACAAGAAGAATATAAATGACCAAAAATGTCAAGTCAGTCCTGAAGATTCCACTTTTTAAAGGCAATTCTTTATCTATCTTGAGGACTAGATAAAGAAGAAGGGAAATGCATCAAAAATAAATAAATAAATAAATAAATAAAAATCCAAACCTGATATTACTGAGATCAATATTTTACATGGAGATATATGAAAAGATAAAAAATACAGGGACATATGTAGTTACTAACTAGTTATCAGCTTCCAATTCCAGTCTAATTTAAAATGCCCTATCTATTTAAATAAGATTTTGGTTTTTAGCCCTTTGTTTAACCTTAAAACACAGTTTAAAACTATCACTTCTGGAGAGAAAAAATGACACATTTTCCTTAGTTTGAGAGACTCTATAACATTATACAGAATCTCCTAAGTCTGTAATGTTCAAAAGCAGAATGATCTATTTCAGAGCAAAAAATTAAACTACAGTTAAGTTGTTAAAGGACAATGATAAACAGGATATGCTATTAAATGCATATATAGAACGGAATTTAAACTTGTTGAGAAAGGAAAACCTGTTAAATCAGAAAACTGAGATTACCTAAAATTTAGTTTTTATGTCATCCAATAGCTTTAATCAAGGCAAAACAAAAGCTTCAGCTCTGAATGCCAATAAAACATGATATTAATTGACACAAACAGTATAGAAACAGTAAATCAGCCATTTGTGGAATTTTAGCCCTAATTGCATCTATGTTTAGGCATAAGTATATAGCAATGAAAAGCTGACAGGAAAAGATTTAAATCAAAAAGAACCATAATACAGTTTCTGTTCAAAGCACTGATAATTTTCCACCTTCCAAAGCAATACAATGTTTGTCTTTTAACCATCCTTCTACATCCATTTTCTTTACCCCAGCACAATACAGAAATGGAAACTATGTTAACAACAGCATTTTCAAAGACGTTTAAGTGTTAAGTTCCCGCAGGGCTACAGACAACAAAAAAAAATCCCGATTGGAAGCCTTGAAGAAAGTTTTTTTTAAAAAAAACTCCTCAACCATTCCTGCCAGGAATTATTATTTATGCTTTCTAAGGAACAGGGCAGGAAAGGAAAGGAAAGGAAACTTTATTTCAGCTATAGAAGATTCTCATTGAAAACAGTCAAAGGCACCACAGGAAAGACGTGAAAAAAATGACACAATAGAATCTGGTGTCTGCAAAGATGATTGACCAACTCTAGTTAGTAATTTCATTTTAACAGAAAATTTATATTTTAAATGATATCTTGTAGCTTTTTCTTTCTGAACCTATCTACTTCCTTCACCTAGTTTAGTGTTCACTTTAAAACAGTGCTTATTTTGCCTCTCATAAAATTAAATATTTTCTGTTATCTAGAGATCATTATATTATCATGTGATAAGTAATGTTGCAAAAGTTTTTTTCATTACCTATGACACATCTTTAATCAAGAACTTATATATGAGTTTGCATTCTGTGTATTAGAAATATGTCAGTTTAGCTGTACTTAATATCTTTGCTCAATATTTTACTGTTTGGTAGCCTAAACTAATTTACAATTACTCTGTTTAGCATTTTGCATTAGACCAGAAAGTGTTTAAAAATAAAATATGTACATTTTACTAATAATGCATGCTAAAAGCAACATTCCACAAAAATATATAAAATCATTTTATCTGTTTATAAATGCAGGTACTTGTGATTATCACCACATTTTTCTACATTTGTCAATGTTACATCTGTTCCTGTTAGATTTTCATGGTTAAATTGAGACTTAACATAACTACACAGAAACCAAAGATAACATTCAAAAGACCATTTTATTCCTGCCTATATGATGATATAAACTGAAAACAGTCCAAAGGTGTAATATTTAAATCTAGATTTAAAAATAAATCTAATTCATTAAAAGGATCATCAAGTTGCAGTGTGTCTCATAACAAAGGCAGATTATTACCTTTGAGAGCTTGAATCCCAACTGAAATTCTACCTTGCAACCCTACATAGATAAAATTCTTTAGCTTCAATATGACATTACAATTCAGGACTATTTCGTATCATAATATTTTACTCTACAGGTTATGTTAAAAAACAGAAGGTGTTTTAAAGGAAAACAGCATCTTCTGGTAGGAAGTGAGGCTGTAGACCGTAATTAAGTTTCAAAACTTCAGATTGACATCTCAAATGTACAACATACTATAAAAAGAATCCAAAATACAACTTTTGACTTAAAATGAGACATGGTCCTTAGCGATTAGAATGAACCAGATGGAAACAGCTATTAGAAATTAGAAGTCTTTGTAGTTGTCAGAGTGCATAAATACACTCTTGCTAGAGGCATTAAGTGGCACAAACCACCTTTTGTTCTTCATATTACCAAAGGACAGGCAATGAATGACAGCTTTTGCTATACTCAATTTTCTTTGATGGAGGGGAAAGAATAGGAGAAAATGCAGAATTTGTAACATTGTAAGTATAATAATAATGGTTGCTCCAGCTGTGAGTGGAAAGAGCAAAGCTTCTGCAAGTTGTTGTAGTCATATGAAGAAGAATCGCACTTAAAAATAAAACATACCAGAGCATTTAGAAAATGGGGATTCGAGTGTCTGGAACTATAAGGAATAATAGGGTCAAGCTATCATATTTTTGACTCCTATGTGACTTGCATAATTTACAACATTCAACCATCAGTACCACACAAAACAAAACTCTACAGTAACTCATTTTTAAAGTTTACTAGCTGATTATCAAATTTGTATTTGATGTTTTCTTCCAATTCTCTCTAGAAGACACTTTGAAAAAAAAAATATAAAAACCCATATTGGCTAATAATTTTCAAAACTAAGAAATAAAACAGTGTAATGAAATAAAACATCAGGGCAACAAAAGTGATTGAGGATTGAGGATGAAGGTCATATGATTCATAATAGTAATAAATAATAATAGTACTATTAAAATTGTTATGTGCACAGTAAGTTTGTACTCCTTCTCCTGAAGTTAGGTTCACACTTTCCCTGCTCACACCAGTCCCAAGATGGACCCTTGAGGGATATTACTTGTCACTGGCCTCCACCTGGACATAGAGCCATCGACCGTAACTCTCTGGCTGCAGCCATCCAGCCAATTCCTTATCCACTGAATAGTCTACCCATCAATTCCAAATCTCTCCAATTTAGAGATCAGGCTGTCATGTGTGACGTGTCAAAGGCCTTACAGAAGTCCAGGTAGATGACATTGGTTTGTCTTTCCTTGTTGACTGATGCAGTCACTCCATAATAAAAGGGCACCAGATTAGCCAGGCACAATTTGCCCTAGATGAAGCCATGCTGGCTGTCTGGGATCACCTCCTTGTCCTGCAAGTGCCTTGACATTGCTTCCAGGAGGATCTGTTCCATGATCTTCCCAGGCACAGAGGTGAGGCTCACCAGCCCGTAGTTCACCAGATCCTCCTTTCTACTCTTTTTAAAAATGGGAGTAAATTTTTACTTTTTCCATTCACTGGGGACTTCACCTGACTCTCATGACATTTCAGATGTGATGGAGAGTGGCTTGGCAACTCCATCATCCAGTTCCCACAGGACCCTGGAATGCATACCATCAGGCTCTATCAACTTGTACTTGTTCAGTTTCATCAGGTGATCTCGAACATTCTCTTCGCTTACAGTGGGAGGGACTTTGCTCACCCAGCCCTCATCTTCAGGTTCAGGGATTGAGAGACATGGGAAACCTGACCGGTAGTGAAGAATAAGTACTTCAGCCTTCTCCATGTCTGTTGTTACCAGTTCTCCCTTCTTGTTTATCAGAGGTGGAACACTCTCCTTATTTTTTTTTTTTTCCTTTCCTGGCCAATGTACCTATAGAATCTCTTGTTATTCTTTGCATGCCTTACAAAGTTCAGTTCCATCCGTGCCTTCTGATCCCATCCCTACACATTCAGATGGCATCTCTGTACTCTTCCCAGGCCTCATGTCCCTGCTTCCACTGCCTGTGCATTTCTTTCTTGCATCCCAGTTTGACCAGCAGGTCTTTGCTCAGCCCTGCCTTCCCTGCTTGATTTCATACAGACAGGAATGGAGAGGTACAGGTAACTACACCAGCACCCATATCTCCTCCCTTTTTGACTATAAGAGTGTTACAGCAATTGCTTAAGCACTACTGACTTCAACTGAAGACCTTCAGAAGGCACCATTACATCCTCCTAGTTAGAATATATTCTCCAAGACAGATTTGAAGTTTTGTCTGGCGCTAAATCATAATGATTACAGCAGAATGCCACTATATTAGAAGGATCTATAATGGTATATTCAACATCAGAAATTCTTAACTTGAATTGGTTTGTAACATATAAATGCATTTTCTTAGAATGTTCTTACAACAAAGACAATACGGCTGTTTATTCAGAATATCAGACATCGAAAAGCCTGAAGACAATAAACAAAACCATGAAAAGAGCAAATATCAGGGTTTCTAAGAAGAGAATTTATAGGAAGCAACTTTCAAGAGTCCTGAATTGCTACCAATTAAGATATCGCTCCACAAAAAAAATTGTCTTCCACACATTTTTAATGATTTTATAGAATCCATTCCTACTTCAGAAGGCATGGTGTACCAGTATATAGGAGAATACAAAACATAAATCACTGTGCAGAAAGATTAAAAATTGCCAGCTTTAGTTACCAGGATAACTAATCAAGTTTACTGTGCTTAATCTATAGCTTTATAGTCTTTCTTATGGTAAAATTATACCTGCAGAATAAATGAGTATCAGAAATATATAAAAGAAAACATGTTCTTCAGACTTATATAAAAATCATTTTGAAGTTTTAGAAAATGACTTCATATGAAGTAGAGCCAATAAACGAATCTAAAGCTGTTCTAGATATCTGTGTTATATACCTTGAGTGTGCATAGAAAAAAAAAAAAGGTAAATCAGATAATTCATTAAATTTATGATCCTTCTGGTTAGAGAAACCACTTTTTAAATTTATCACCTCAGAGCAATCCCAGTGGAAAAAAAAAAATATTGGAGTACAATGTGGCATGGGTCACACGTTATCTGATGTACCATCTACCACAGTATCCACGCAGACAAAATAGATAAAAAGGACGAATGTCACTAAGCACACATAAATATAAGGCTACCAAAAAATGTTTCTTACAGTGCTTGTAAATAAAACGTTCATACCTGTTCCCTTAGGAAATTTAAAGAAAGTAACTTATTGATAAAAAATGAAATAATAATAATAATAAATAAATAAATAAATAAATCCAGTGTCTGCCAAGTCAAGTTAATGTAACTGTATATATAAATTAATTTAGGGCAAGCTAAGCTCTCAAGCAAGCCTCTTCCAGCTATTCCTTCCCTTGCAATAGAATTAGAAAATAACAAACGTTGATTATGCTCTTCTTTACATGACTGTACATCAGGAGCCATTGAAATCAATATATTTACTTCTGATTTATAAATACAAACTGTGTGCATGGTATCCAATACTTCTAACAGAGATCTATACTTTATTCTGTTCAAGGGATAAACATCAATTGATTAAAACTTTTCGTCGCAAAATATAACTAACTTTTTCCTACAGTTTATATAACATTTTTTCTTCTCGGTTTTATGTTAGCTTATATAATTTTAAAAAATATTTTCACAGTATCAAACTGTTAAAACTGTGAGACCTGAAATACAAATATATATATATTTTTTTTTTTGGAGGAAAGGAAAGTGACCACACAGCCAACATGAGTAATTACACTAATCTGTTTCTATTTACATAGGTAAAATTCTTACAGAAAAGAGATAAAAGAAATTCTGACTTTTCAAAACAGCAAAGGTTCACATAATGATATGAACATGTACTCAGTGCAGTGATTATAATCTCAGTGGTCACCCACAGGAGCAAATAGTTGCAGCACTGACAAGCTAGAGTAAGGATGAAAGCAGACTATGTGCTCAAGCCCTGGTTGTTCTTTTTTTGAAAAACAGAGCAGTCCAATGGTGCTGCTTTAAGGTACATTTGCTGACAAGGAATTTAGCAGAGCTTTAGCAGTTTGTATATGGAAAATATGAGAAGCAATGTCCATATCAGCTTTCCTAAAATCATTAAGATGGCACCAGAGACAATCTCTTCTTTAATGGAAGAGGCAGAGTGAGCTGAAGCTATTCTCTGCAATCACAACTGAATCCCTCAATCTGTCTGTATATAATAAATACATACATACATACATACATACATACATAAATCAGTCTTTAATATGGAGGTAATAAATTTTCACTTTACTTGTTACATTCTTGACTTCAGCAGCAGTTCTGCATTACATGAACCTTTGTCGTATCAAAAATTAATTCATGTAAAGAAGAGATACTTGCATGATGCAGGAGGAGCAAATCTTTCATGAAAGTACTTCCATTCAAGAGTCATACTTCTCACTGAACTGTCTCAAATAGAATGATAAGATTGAATAAACTTGTACTGGAATTTCATTTCTTCTCACCATCACTGAAGCTAATTCTCTGTGTAGACATAGGCCTGACACCAAGACTATTAGAAGAAACATTACAGAAGTGGAAAATAAAATTATTCAATTAGAAGCCAGAAAACTCAGACATCTCATATAAAGCTGAAATTGGATACTGGGACATATTGCAGTGACAGTTACTTAGCAGTTAAAAGCTATTGGGAGGCCTCTCTGTTTAGAAGCCTGGGAGACTTCACTGAACACAAATTTATATCCAATTATTGGCATTGCTGTTTCAGTCACCATGGAGCAGGACCGTCTGGAAAGTACAGAGAATTGTTAAACATCAGAAGAATTGTGTAGGTATTTGTGTCTGAACCCATCCTGATGGTATTCCATCAGGAATGTTAATATCAAGTTTCTGATTGAAGCTTGAGCTGAGTATTTTTGTCATTTTAAAGCACATCCAAAAGATATTATAGCTTGATCCCAAAACTAGGAAGAACATTTTTGGCCTTTCATTAAAAAAAAAGATCACATATTTGATGTAGTTCTGTCATGGTTTTGACTGAGACAGCATTAATGTCCTTTGTACAGGTTCACACAATACTTGTTTGGATTTCTGAAGAAAATAGTGGTGATAAGGATTAAAAACTTCAGTATGTTTTTAGTTGTTGCAGAGCAGTGTTTGTATAGAGCCAAGGACTTTACAGCTTCTTGTTCTACCCTGCCAGCAAGGAGGCTGGGGGTATACCAGGAGCTGGGAGATGACACAGCCAGGAGAGCTGGCCCAGGCTGGCCCAAGAGATATCTCATACCATGTGGGGTCATGTTCAACAATTAAAGTTGGGGCACATAAGAAGGAAGGGGCGCGGGAAGTTTGGGGTGATGGTGTTTGTCTTCCCAAGAAACTGTTAAGCATGATGAGCCCTGCTTTCCTGGACATGGCTGAACACCTGCATGATGATGGGAAGTAGCAAATGAATTCGTTGTTTTTCTTTGCTTATGCATGGCTTTTGCATTACCTAGTAAGCTGCCTTTATCTCAACCCATGTGTTTTCACACTTTTACCTTTCTGATTCCCTCCCCCACTCTCCCTCCTGGGGAGAGTGAGCAAGTGGCTGTGTGGCACTTAGCTGCCAGGCAGGGCTAAACAACAACAGCTTCGGGTTATATACACTAGCACCACTGTCTTAATGTAGATAGTTCTCTTTTCTAGAGCTGGAACTGTAAAAGCAAAGGAAGCACTACTGAATTAGAATAGAAGCTATTTTTTTTTTCCACATTCACCAATCTTCGACGTGAAGACTAGAAGTTTTGTTTCACTTTCATTTGAGAAATGATTTAGTGGTGCCAAAACTCAGGTTAAATGGAAAAGTCTACTATCTTCATTTTCCTAATTTGATAAGGGATTTGGATTCTTCGTTTTGTTGTTGGTGGTGGTGGTGGTGGTGTTATTTATTTTTTTATTAGCAAACTGTCATAGCTACCTAATATCAAAAATGCAGTTACAACAATGACATCATGCTGCTACTGTTAATTACAACAATAAAGCTACTGCAATAAAGCCCATGTTAGAGAAATATCCATTAGATACAAGAACATGTTTTTGGCAAGACCAATGTTTCCTCTGTTCCTGTACGTTTGATTTTTAATACCTTTGTCAATCATGTTGGAAAAGCCAAAAGCACATAGGAAAGGATTAGTTCATGTGGTTTGGACGTTTGTTTGTTTGTTTATTGATGCTGTTGTTGTTTGGGGGAGGGGGGGTACATTTTTTGTTCTTTTTTTTTTTTTGCTTTATTGGATATTGCTGCAAAACACACCATTACATTATTCTTGGTTCATGTACATGAATCCTTCAATTTCTTTATGTAAAAGTCCGTAACAACTACTAATAGTTAAAAAAAAAAAAAAGTCAAAATTAAGTAAAGACATTATATTATTATTAATTATTATTATTATTATTTCAATCAGAGGTCAGTTCTTTACAACACAGGACAACAAGAATACTCTAAGAATACTCTTCCCCCCAAATAGTTGTGTCTAAAACTGACACAACTCATAAATCCTGAAGGAAAACTTCACAATTAGGAATGCCTATGCACAGCTATGCTATTTCTCCCAATTTGTCTGACAATCATTATGATAGTGACAATCACTAATGATAGATGAACAAATGCAAAGGAAGAGGAGAAACAGAATAAACAAGTGCACCTGGAGGATATCAAAAATGTGGCTGAGCAATGCCCAATATCAGGAGAGAACAGCATATTGCCAGACACATTTTCAAGACTAAGGCATCAAATACCTTAAGTGAGTACAACTTCAATTCTGCAAAGAAAAAAGTAAATGCTCATAGAAAGGGTCACAACTATTTACAGTGCAGACCAAGTCCACGTTTTTTAAAAAACAATATAAATTTATATTACCTGGTTGTATATGGAAGAGATTAATTCCACATGTCATTTATGTAAAGTTAGAAAAAAAATAGCTTTGATAAGTCAGGCAAAAATGATAAATAATAAAATCTAAGATTAAAAATAAATCAGATTGTATAATATATATGTCTATACAGTTCCTCCTTACCCTGGAATCGTCTCCCATTCTTTTCTTCTAATTTGTCAGTAGAGTCAGCCCCAGTATTTCACGTTTTATTGAAGTTATGCAGTGAGGGAAAAGAAACAATTGAATCATTCATCTGAACCTCAACATAATAAGGGTAGCAACTGGCATGTGCAAAGAGCAGAACGTGCAATCAATACATGAGCTGGCAGGTTGATTGAATTAAAAAATAATAAACCAAAATATATTAATTTTTTACATTTAGTTAATATATATAACATGTATAAATAAATTTGGCTTTTAATTACTAAAATGAACAAAGATAAAATATATTAAACAGTTTAAAAATGCAAACAATTTGCAAGAAGATGTTGTTTGTTGATTATTCACAATGAACCCTTAAAAATCTGCCAATCCTACAATACAGTTACACATAGCACCTTTACATATGAAAAATGTAAAGGTTTGAGGGTATGGAGATTGTTGGTTTTTTTTTTTCTTTTCTTTTTGAGAACAGCACTTGGACATTAGAAAGAATGGGAAAGACTTTCAAGTAGGAGGAATTACAGCTTTCAACATCTACATGCAAAGACAGACACAATTGCTTATAATAAGACAGTGACAGCAAAGATTCCTTTGCTAAGCAACTCTGAGCAGCCTGTTTTAAGGAACAATGACATGCCACATTGAATTGAAGGACGAGCAAAAACAGAGTTTCTTAAAAGTAAATGGTTATTGGGATGAGTTCAGTTAATAAAAGAATTACTGCATACAATACTTTAGCAGAATAGTGTACACAAATACAGATTCTTGACTGAATTCCTTCGCTCAGTCCTGGTGGGAGTAACTGATAATGAATGTATTTTGAGTCACGTCTACATATTATTTAAACCCAGGCAAGTAAAAACTGTTAAAAAGGAAAACAAAAATAAACAAATAATAATAAATAATAATAAATAATAAAAAAAATACACAAAGAAGAGCAGTATTTCAGCTGCCCATGACATATTTCTATTCATACTTCTGTGCCAAAAGAAACAGGTCTTCAATATGAAGCCAGTGACTGTGCAAAGCACGCTCAAGTGTTGGGTATATCTACCAATTTGACGGGGAGTCCAAATGACAGCTAATTCTTTTGTTTGATGTCAGACATGCACCATAAAGTGGTGTTCAAAACAGTTTTATTTCCATTGGAGTGGCTCAGAAGGTACTAAAAAGCTTAATAAAAGCTTCTGTGTAACGAGGGATAAAGAGAAAACTAGAAGGCTTTTCTCACATTCAGCTGACCTCTTCCAGTAAGACACACGGATTCTTATAAAAGGATCTAAGTAGACCAAAAAGGAACCTTTGCACTTTCTGAGACTGAGTAAAAAGACTTTTCTGCATCTGTTGATTTCTAAAACCATTTTGACAGTAAGCATTCACATTTCGAATGCCATTTGAAATGAACAACTCCATCAAGATTTCCCAGTTACACCTCCCTGTATCCCACAATTTGAACATGAGAGCAATTTCTGTTTTCCAGGATACAGATTAGGTATAGCACACTTCATATACACACTGCACAAACTTGCTACAGGATATCAGTATAGAATAGCTGAATAAAATTACTCATAGGAAAAAAAAAAAAGTTTTAATCTAGAAAACATCATGAAAGAAATACTTTGGATTAGCCCACATTCAGTTGCTTCCTTTGTCTCCTCTGACCCAACAACACTCGCTCCAGCACATGATGGAACCCCCATCAGAAATCTTCTGAGATCTTAGTTTAAAGAGGGGCTGAAGGAAATATTAGGAAGTGTTATATCAAGTGCAATTGAAAACAGTAACAGCCTTTTAAAATCCCTGTATACTAGTCCAATAACCATAGTAACTTTCCAAATGGATTTGCCGCATGAGCAAAGGTAAATAAATACACAAGCAGATGAAATTCCAGTACGGAGATATAATTCACTATGGCTCGTTGTCAAGAACATTCTGCTGTGTAACAGCATTCAGATGATGATTTTGGCCATTTCAGCAAAGAGTTGAAACACCTAGAAATGAAATTCTGTTTCACTGGCTAGAATGTTTTATTAAATTTTTTCACAAGACTGTTTCATTGTTTCCTAAATATGTTTGTAGTTCCAGTAAAACATTATATTTACTCAGTGAAGAATTGTTATTAGTTATTAGAAATAACAAAAAAAATCTCAAATTGCATTTACCCTATTTTCAGGAATGAAACTATTATTTCACTTTTTAATATCCTTTTAGTTATTACTGCGACAATTACTATTGTATTAATTACCATTAGTATGATATGGATATAGCCTTCTCTCACAGACCTGAAACAAATGCTTCATTTCATATTGGCTTTTCAAAAGAGATGAATGAAACCCTTCCATGCCTCCCACATAACTCGCTACCCAGTAAAGGCATTTCATATTGATTTCTTTGAATATTTCAGGTACATGTAATCTAGATAAGATTAAAATAAGAGCAAATTAGACTCCAGATGATATTCAACACACTAAAATATTTTTATTTACACTTGAAACCCTAACATTTGAAACTGAAGTATTATTAATGAGATCAATGGTTTCTGTATCAAAACACAAATTGGATCTTTGCTTCACCGTTTTTTTTTTCAGCATGTCCATTCAAAACACTATGTAAGATAATATCTGGGATAGAAGAACATGTTAGGAGTTAAGAACTACAATTAATTTCCAGAATAATTTCCCTACTAGTTACCCATACAATTCAAGCTATTTTCTGCTTCCATGTTCAAAGAAGAGGAATGGAATAAACCATATTTGCATTCCTCAACCATCATCATGGTTTCATCCAGGGACCATAACAACTTGATGCTTTCTGAATCTTTTTGGTCCACAAAGTAAGAATCTATTTCTTTAAACTATTTTCTTTGAAGTATCAGAGTGAAAATGCAGCAACAACAAATTTTGCTTCTATATGCAAATATCTGGCACTTTGTTGTGGTTTAACCCAGCCGGCAGCTAAACACCACACAGCCGTTCGCTCACCCTCCCCCCTCCCTCTATGGGATGGGGGAGAGAAACGGGAAAGTGAAGCCTGTGAGTTGAGATAAAGACAGTTTATTAAGACAGGAAAATAAAATAATAATAATAATAATAATAATAATGTGTACAAAACAAGTGATGCACAATGCAATTGCTCACCACCCGTTGACTGATGCCCAGCCTATCCCCGAGCAGCCAGACCTCCAACCCCAGCTAGCCACCCCTATATATTGTTTAGCATGACGTCAGATGGTATGGAATACCCCTTTGGCCAGTTTGGGTCAGCTGTCCTGGGTCTGTCCTCTCCCAGCTCCTGCTGCACCCCTAGCCTGCTCGCTGGCAGGACAGAGCGAGAAGCTGAAAAGTCCTTGGCCTGGTGTAAACACTGCTCTGCAACAATTAAAACATCAGCATGTTATCAGCGCTCTTCTCATCCTAATCCAAAACATAGCACCCTACCAGCTACTAGGAGGAAAATTAACTCTGTCCGAACTGAAACCAGGACACACTTTTATGGTGTGATCAGTTTCAGGACTCTGCTTCCTTTGGAGACAGTGCAAATACAATGAAATAAAGCTGCAGCAGTAAATAAATAAATAAATAAATAAATAAATAAAATTTATCGTTGGCTATAAGTACTTGGAAATATTTAAATATTTACTTAACATATGTGATAGTCCTTCAGCTGTATTAACTATTTTATGTCCAAGAGGAGTAAAAGGAGGTAATATTTTAACAGCACTATTAGTACATCTTTGTAGCTTTCCAACCAGTCTGTCATGAGCAATACATGCAGTATTACAAAGTTTCAAAGGATAACTCAAAAAATTCATTACACCTAAAAATTTGTTTCATGATGGCTCAATCAAAAAGTTTGAAATTGCCAGCGAATAATGTCCATTAACATGAAATATATGATTAGGGTGGTGATGCTTGAACAAGGTGTGTTTGGGTTTGGTGTGGTGTATTTCTAGTTTTGTTTTGTTTTGCTTTGCTTTGAGATAGGACTAATGCCCAGAGAAAGCTGATATTATCTTTTCACTAGTTTGGAAGCGTATTCCTTTCAGCAGACCGTAGGTATTGTACAATGGAAAAGGAATTAACAAGGAAGATAAACTCAGAGAACTGTTAGTGGACAGAAGGCATAATGAAGAGATAGAAATGGAAATGAATCATAATGATTCTTCTGCAGGTAATATCTTCTACTGCAGTCTAATAACCCATTTAATGTTTTAAGAGTTCTTATGGAATATGGTGAATCGTGTCTAATGAATAGTGATGAAATTCACCTCAGTAATGACCTTAGCAAGTGAAACTGATTTTTAAGGAGAATTGTTATTTTGAGAGATTGATTAAATTGATTCAAATTGTAACTGGTTACATACTAATTTGGTTCACATTTTCTTGCAAGTAGTGGGAATTGAACCAGTTTTAAGAACTGTAATGGTATCAACTAATTTTGGTTCTTCTTTGTTCATTTCTAGACAATTCTCTATAAAAGTGATAACTTAAGAGGCTTCTTTAAACTGTAGTATATAGAAAGCTTGGGTTTTATTAAACAGTTATTCTGAGGGGTTTCCCCTTGACCCGTTCCTGTTTTTGAAATATCAGAAAAGTTTTATTTTCCCTTGTCCCATCGCCATAGGATTGGTTGGGAATCTAAGTATGGAGGGATGCTCAGATATCTCAGATTCTTAAAAACAACAGAAAAAAAAAGACTGAAAATAAAATATTTTTTCAAATATAACTGTCCCTACCAACTCAAAATTTTTAATCAAATAAAGACTCAGTATATTTTTACCTGAATATATGTATATATATATGTATATATATATTTTTTTGAGTAAAGCTTACATTGCATCCATATTCATCAGATCTCTCATGACTGGCTCTGTTCTGAGGTTTTTCCTGGCGTACAAATACAGTATGTAATCCAGGTTTTATAACCTTCCCTATAGTGTTTGGGAGGCTAGATAAATTCAGCAAACTTCCCACTCTCAGAAGGTGTAATATTTTGATGTTATTAGTTCACCAATCAAAAATATTTTCTGGAGAAAAACAACAAATAGCACAAAATCAATCTTCCTTTATACCATATATAAAATCTCCACTATTTCAAATATGCTCATATACCATAAGGACTCAAAATATAATAAATATATATTTTTTTCTCTCTCTAAAACCATTCATCCACATTTCATTCAAATCAGTCATTTCAGTGGGTCAAGTCCATACTATGATTCTTCCTTTGATGAACGACAGAAAGTCCGTGTCTTTGTAGGATTGATTTCTGATTAGCAAGGAATTAAAGCTTTAAAACATGTTGGATTTGTCAATAATTTAGCTACAAAATATAAATGATTTGTGTTTTACCTTCAACAGACAGCTAAAAGTGCATCTAGGAAATTTCATCTACAGAAATTCAGCTAACATACCAGTGATTCTGGTCCTGTTGCCAAGAAACGGCTCTCTTCTGTTTCCCTTGGTGCTAATCTCTACTTTTAGCACTGTTCCCTTATTCTCATTAGTCATGCAATGCTTCTCTTAAATGTTACAGTGAGCGCTGAACATTTTGCCAATTCGTGTATCTGGCAATCTTGAAAATATGTGTGCTATCTGTGTCACAGCCTGTGCATTGACTGCCAGGCTACAGCAAGTAGAAACTGAAGTGCACTAATGCATACATGTCTTTATAGATGTATCTGCATTTTAAATAATTTGTTAAGAAATGAAAATTCTTTAAACATGGAACAATTTAGTTTTCCAAAAAGAAATGTTAAAAGCATTGCAGTAACTGAAATAATTATAATTATAGGACAGCTGGAATATTGCTTTTAAAAGTACTTAACTCTGCACAAAATGTGCATTAGTAAGTAAACAAGCCATTTTTAATTCCACATCTGAAGAGAATGCAATCTCTTTTGCATTGAATAAGAGAATTAATAACCTATTAATATAATAGATATTTCAGAAATACATAAGGATATTTGCTAAAAGATGTCAATTAGCAAAGTATCAGCAATTTTTTTTTTTGTTGTTGTTAAAAAAAAAAAAAAGTGCAAATTAAAAATCCAAAACAGAAAGACACATCAAATGACTACTCAACTGACAATCTTGGGTTTAGCGAACTACTATTTACTTATGCATGACTCTTCATTCAATAACCTGATGGAGCAAAACACTCTAGATTTTAAGAGCATGTTCTATGAAAGTATAGATGGAAATATAAAAGTCTTAACACCTGCTTCTTAAATTTTCATTACAAGCTGTAGATAATCCACACGCTTCAGATTGCCATATTGGAGCATGAGGCATCAATACATCCTTTAATTTGAACAAACAGAGCTGCAGTTTTTAATAGAAGTTTAAATATCTTCAATCAAAAATATTTCATGAAAAATTTTGTGCACTTATTCAGCTCCTTAGATCAGTATTGAAATGTAAACATCCATACAAAATGAAAATCAGCACTACCAATATCAGTTCTGTGTGAACCTCATGCTGCACTTTTATTCGAGTCCTGGTTATTCTCAGTTCTCACTTTTAAGAGAATTCATGAGTGCAGAGAAAAGCTTACTAATGTAAATGCTTGTTGCTCAGAAAAGAACAAAATAAATTACAATTTATAATCCAAATCTTTGAAGTTCCCAAGAATGATAGCAAACAACATATCCATGATCTAGAGAACTGTTAAGACTACATTTCTGGTAATCTTCTAGAAAACAATGCCATACTGATTTTCCTTACTCTTCTTTATGTCTTTTCAAAGAAAAACAGTGTTCCAGTTGTGAATATCCATCATGATAAATTTTCAAAAACAGCAGTTCGAAAGACACAATGTAAAGACACACTGTCTCCCTTTATCTTGTTTATTTTTCTAATCAGTGAGCATTGTAAATTATAGCATACTCCATCCATGAGCCACAGTATCTACTTTTGTTAAAGCAGATGGGGGGTGTTAGGGGTAGGGGGTGTTTACTCATTAGGTGTTTGTTTCCAGAAGAGAAGACCAAGTAAATCCATAAACGCAGCAACAGTTGTAATGAAATCTAAATTAAAGGTAAAAAAGAACAATTAACAGTTCTCCATATATTAATGAAGTAATTGAAAACACTTCACTACCTGACAGGCAAATTCATTGTTTTCTATTCTTGTTCATCTACCAAGATTGTTGTTCTGACTACCAGGTCACTAGCATTATAATTTATTTGGTTCCTGCCAAATTTCCCTGCTGTAGCACAACTTAAAATCCTGAGAATATTAATTATTCATACACATGAATAGTCAAAGAATAGTTCCTCAGTATTTCTTTTGATCATTCAAATAAAGTGGATTCACCACATCCCTAATGCAAAACAATCTTAGGAACATCAAATGGCAATCAGTGCTCTACTGTTCACATCTGCTAACAGAACGCAGATGACAGGAAATGCCATCCAGCAGCTCCATTTCTCTGGGTACTGTAATTTGAATCACAGAATAATTCTGATTGAAATGGACCTCAGGAGATCTTAGTCCAGCCTCCTGCTCAAAACAAGAGATCAGAACAGGTTGCTCAGCGCTTTTATCCAGTTGGGTCTTGAATACCTCCAAGGGCGGTCTCTCTGGACAGTCTATTCCACTGCTTGGCTGTCCTCAGGGTTTTCTAATATGCTGAATGAAACTCTTGTTTCAACTAATCTCAAGATAGATTATGATCCATAAACCACTTCCCACTGACCCCAACCCAATGTTTAGCCACCCAGAGATAGCGTCAAAAGCTTTTCTGAAGTAGAGGTAGAAAAAATTCATTGCTAACTCTCATCTACAAATCCCTACAAATCCATGTTTTGTTATAGACAACAATCAGGTTGGTTAGGCAAACTGTTGTTGCCAAACAAGAGTGAAACAAGGCAAAGAAAGCATTGCATACCTCAGCCTTATCTTCCTCATCTTGCCAGCTAAATAATCCTTCAGCATCCTACACACATTTTTCTTATTCAGCCTTTTACTGTTAATGTAGGAGATGCTCATCTTGTTGCCCTTGAATTTACTTGCAAGTGTCAGCAATTTGGGAGCTTTGGCTTTCCTGACACTATTCTTACATACTCTTGGCAAGGTTTCTAAATTCCTCCTCCACAGCCTATCCCTGTTTCTAACTTTCTAACTTTCTGCATATAAGTTCTTATAGCACAGGAGCTTCATCATGAGTTTCCTGCTTAGACAGGCTAGAGTCCTGGTGTTTCTATTTATCTTTCTGACTGTCAAAATGGGCCATTTTTATGTCCCTGAAGATCTGCCAATTTCCCTCATTTTCTTTACCCTTCAGAGCTGTCTCCTATTCAGCTCTATCCAATCCTTGAACAAGCTGCAGTCTGCTTGTTTGATGTTCAGCATAAATGCTCTGCTACTCTCCTTTGCCACCCTCCTCAATATCCTTGACTTCCCTGTTTCATGGTCACTACAGACAAAGCTGCCATTGATTGCCCCATCAAAACAGTGATTAGCAGACCCAGCTGTGCATTACCTCTGGTTGGTCTATGCACTACTTGTATCAAAAAGCAGCACCAATACCCTCTAAAAGTTTCCATTGTGCTACCCTTCTAAAAGATGTGAGGGAGGTTCAAGCCCTCCGGAAGCATCAGTCTGTAATCCCTAGACTTCTCAACTCATTTAAAGAAGGATTTGGCTGCTTATTCACCATGATCTGATGGTCTATAATAAAATTCCATGATGTTGGCAACTCTCAAAAGCTTCTCCTTGTTTCCTGAACATCAAGCACTTAACCAATCCGCTGTCTATTCCAAGGAAGAGTCTATACATCCAAGTTTCTGTTTATCAGAACCAGGGCAACCCTTTCCTGATTAGCTTGTTTCCATTCACTGAAGTACTTTATTTGTGGAAACTGTCCTACCAGATCTGTTATGTCACCAACATTGTAGTTTACTGACCTTTTGTTCCTACTGCTTGTTTCCTAGGCTGCATGAAGTTTTGTACATACACTTAAGGCTGGTGACATATCACCATATATTTCCTTAGGTGTCTCTTGTTGCATATTACTCCACCCATCACTACCACACCTAATTGTGGGTTGTGTTCTCCCTCTGCCATCATTCATTGTTTAAAGCTGTCCTCACCATGTTGGTCAATCTACTGACAAAGACACTCTTGCCCCACTTTGGTGGATCCTGTCTCTACCCAGCAATCCCGGATCCTTAAAGAGCCAGAACCCTGTTGACAACAACTTTAAAAATAGACTTACAGGATCCATCTGCTGCTCCCCAAACCTTTCCCTAAACTGACAGGATTGAGGATGCACCAGGAGTCCCCCCTTGTCTCTGACTCTCAGAGCAGCACAGGCACTCCTGATACACCCAAGATCTCCTTGTAACAGCATACTTGGTGTCCATGTGAGCTGGGACACCCCACAGGCCACGAGCCCCAGCCTTGCCTCTTGCCACTTAGTTGAGCAGGGTCTTTGGCTGCCACCAGAAGGTGCAGTTGGGGGTTCAGTCTCAGCTCTGCAGGGCCTCCTGTCAAATCATTCACCTTCTGTCATGCTTCAGCATCTGCTCACCTCCACTTTAACCTGGCAGCAGCCCCTTAACCAGCACACACCTTTCACAGGCGAGGAGAGCCCCTCTTTCTTCTCCATCCATGCAGAGGGGCCCCAGGCACAGTGGAGCTGCATCCTCCCTCTGGACCTGCTCTGGGTCCAGATCTCTGTTTCGCCAGGACAGTTGCTCCAGTATCCTGTGGCGTGGCACCACCATTGCTGAGCAATTCCACTACCTTCAGCAGAGTTTCTGCCTTTCCTCTGCATGAATTCAGTTATTTGCACTCAGAGATGTGCCCCAGACCTGTCAGTTATATAGCTGTTTTCCTAGCAAGGTTTGAAGAGGTACTTGATGCTCCCTGACCCCTAACCTGGAGTCAGCGCAAGACAAAGAGGTACGATTTCACTGAAGTTCAGGAGGCTACAAGCACTAAGAAAATGGGATCTTATGCTCAGAAAATGCGTAAAGTAAAACACTAAATAGCACTCTTTAACCATGCCCATACTACTCTTTTGCTGCTTATAAGCATTCAGCTGCCAAACCTGAAATAAGTATGCATCCCAGGTTATCATCTTTTATAAGTGATTAAACTGTCTGGTACTATTGCTTTTTATATAAAGGGTGTGGGATAAAGGCCCCTGTTGAGCTCAAAGATAAAGTAAAATGTGTATCACATTATATTTGTATTAGAATCTTTTGTACATTTTGCCTGAGAGGGACAGCTATCTCTCTGTAAGGAATGTGTAATTGAAAGGGATGCATCTCAACAGGCCTGCCATGATGAAATTGGAAGGTTATTTATAGTGAAGAATAAATGACTACATGATGTGGCAGTGGCAAAATATTACTGAGGATTAGAGAAAGAAAGCATGAAGTTCTGAAGATGAAAGATAAAAATGAATAAAGAAATTTACAGCAGATAAAATACAAGAGGCCAGAAAAAAAAAAAAAAGTATAGTTAAAAAGTATAGTTATTGTGAATAAAATGGTAACTGTAGGAAAAGTGCAAAGATGACAACTAGACACTGAAGTGCTGAGGATATCAGCCATAGATTTTTCTGAATAGATTGCCAACTCCTACACAGTTTTTCATAGGATAACAATTCAAAAAGGACAGTCAAGCTGCTTTCTTTTCAAAAGGTTGACCTCTAAAAAGAGTCAAAAGTTGCTAAGATAAATTAGTATAATGCCTTTGCCATATTTCACGGGGTCTGTCTTTACTAAGTAAAGTACTATTAAGTAGAAGTACTATTATGTAGAAGTACTATTAAGGTGAAAAAGAGATCATCCAAATTACCTTTTTCTATCTGTGTCATGAATTGTGGTCTCCCAGCTGGGAGCAGGGCTCAGTTTGTGGGCTCCACTGCTGTTCCTAATAACACCTTGGAAGCTGGAAGAATTTGAATGGGTTTTGCCTCCTGAAAATGTCCATAAAGCTCTGCTACACACTTCTTGCCACCTCACATTTGCCACCAACAAATTGAGGAAAATGACCCCATAGGAAAAGGGAACTGGATCTTAAACTGGATCTTAAAACTCTTTCATTCTGCTCACATGCATCTGCCCAGGCTCACAAGCACAAGGACATCCATCTCCAAAAGCTCCTGCTGGGATTCCCTGTGATGGCACAGATGGTGGCCGCCCTAGTCCAGCTTGTATTTTCCAGTTTCTTCTTAGGTTGTTTATCATGCTGCATTTGGATATGCCTTCTGAACCCTTGAAGTACTGACAGTGATCACGATCTTCTTTCCATCTTGTCCTACCTTACAGAGTATTTGAATTTCTCTTTTTTCGTTCTTAAGGACAGAGGGGATTGTCAGTGCTCCAAGTGCATCCTTTCCTTTTCCACCATTATCTTAGGTTAGCTTGTCTCTGAAGTCTGTCATTGACTTTCACCAGCTGGAGGCTGTCCTGTGCTTTTCCCATGAGTGTTCCAATGCTATGTGCCAACCCACTGTGATCCTGACGACCTGCTTCTCCAGATGTTGTCTCCACCTGCCATTATTAACCCTTCTTCCCTTCCTTCTCCTGCTCCTACACCCAGAAATTTCCTTTCTGTTTCCATTCAGAGCAAATTTTACATTTTTATTACAAATCTGTGCATTACACAGAAAAATTCATTTGATAAAAGAATCAGTGATGCAGCTCCTGACTGTAGATATATGTAGCAGAATAACATCCAGCTATATTTAAAAAACTAATAAAATACAAGTGAACTAAAAACTACAAACAAGAAGCATTTTCATCACTGCAAATCTCTTCCCCCCTTTTCACTGAATGATTAATTTTGATACGATATTCAAATATAAGAAAATGAAAGTAATAAAAATTAGTAATAAGTGAGATTTTAACATATAACAAAAGGAGATAGATTTACAGTGCTTCAAAACATTCAAACATGTTGCCAAATATTATGGCTGATGATACAATATTCATGTTAGGATGCAAGCAGGCCACCATTCCTAGCCTGTCTGGTGTTGAAATATGAAATCCTTAAATGAATCTGACAGATACCAACATAAAGGAAAGCATTTATCAGTACAGTGACGGGTTATTAAACATTCTTTGTTCATTTACCATTACTAAAGAAAGATTTTTTACACTAACAATAACAACAACAAAAAATAGGATACACCTTAACATACAAGGGCATATTAAAAGAAAATGAGAACTGGGAACTCTACTTTCTTGATTTGCTATGCAATACTAGCTATGAGACACCTTTAATTTTGTAGCAAGCAGGAATTAAAAACAATAGCGCCTCAAGTGTGAAACCTACATTTGGTAAATACGAAGTTTCCTGGTGAGTTTAGAAGAGTTTTACAAAAGCTTTTTCCAAAAAACAAACATTCTCTTACGCGTAAGAAATTGTTTGTTCACTGTCAAAGAATAAACATGAGATTGAATGCTGACCTAAGGAACAGATGCTGTAGATCTCAGTGATATGAAGGTGCTTCTCTTCTGGATGGAACTATTTGAATCACTGTTTACTATTGCTTATCTTGCCATGCTAGCTTTTCATGTGTAGCATCATAAGGCTGTAGCATCTGGTATTTTCTCTTGCACAGAGCCAAAGCCAAGAACAAACTGTGGCTTATAGATATGTACCTTTTAACCTTGAATGGGTTCTGTAACCCTGAATTGGAAGAACCTAGTCAGAAGATGCATTTCACAGCTAGAAATTTCTGAGAACACAGTGAAGAGGTTTCACCTGACATCTGTTTTCTGGTTACTGACTGCCACAGATATTGCTGTCATTTGGCTGTTTCCTTCATCTTGCAGGGGATTTCAGTGAAACATTAGAAATGACAGAAGGAGTCAGCTGGAGTCTAGCTAAGTTAAGATAGAATCAGCTGCATCTGTTAGTAGTACCTTCAGAACAAAGTCTTGATTTCTAGCTTAAACTTCACAAAATATAAATTGCTTGTAGATACAACTGCAGGAAAACAAACAAACAAACAAATAAACAAAAAAAAAACTATTTAAATTCAAGGTCAGACTAAAGAGAAATATACATCTGGGAGTCAGACTTTCTTGGACCAGTTCGTAATGACATTGCCTTATGTAGAAGTGACATAACAGCTAGAAAAAATCCATAAAATCCATTTCTAGAAATTCAAAAGCACAAACTAGTGTTTTTTGTTTGTTTGTTTGATTGCTTTTCCTAATAGGAGATGTAGAAATAGGGCCAAAACACATACATGTGTTGAAACTCCAAATGTACCAGGAACCAAGTGTAAGGTTTTCCACTCAAAGACTAGTCGATGCTCTGAGCAGTATCAAAAAGTCTATGTAGTGCCTGGAAAGAATTAGATAACTCAAAGGTATTCAACAATTCCAGAATACAGTGCCATTAAAATAAGAAACAGCATAGAAGGAAGAAACATCTCTAGAATCACCTCATTAACTCCACTTGAGATTCGTATTTCAAACTCTGGCCCCAGAGTTAGGTACTAACATCCTCTTTACTTTCTTTAAATTTAGAAAAAGCTTGTTAATACATTCCCAAAATACACAAAACACCTATGCACATCCCCCCTCTCAAACTGTGAGGATTCATAGCTGCATCTTCCCTCTCACTGAACAGCATCTTGGTTAACATCTAGCTGTAAACTACTCTTCATTCTTTCTCTGATATTCTTTGGTTGCTAATTGCACTAGCATGTTTAATACAAAAGAAAGTTCACTGATTCACTCTGGCAAGATCTTGCACTTTTCAGTGGTGAAGGTGCCTATTTAGGCATTCAGAAAACACCTGGTAAAAGCTCAGGAATTTAAATTCTTACGGGATGAGAAAATGACTTTGAAGAAATTTCTCAGATTTGAGCAAAATTTTGAAATCTAAGGTTTCTTATCTTTATCCGACTTATGTCCCCAAATATAAAATGGAGATGTCACTACTACCTAATGTCTACATCATATTACTTTTGCCAAAGTGTATGCATTAAATATCATGAAGAGGAGCATGAATGCAAGGCAATGTGAGTTGTATGATTTAACTCAGATAGGGAAGCAAGTCTCCCATCAATTTTCTTGCCTTCACACTTCTTCCCTCCCTCACAAATTGGATTGATTCATTCAGTCTGTATATCTTTTCTTTTTTTTTTTTTTTTAATTGACATTCCCACACAAATAAATAGTGGTTTCTTCCCTCTTTCCTGCAATTTAATTTAAATGGTTTTCTCTTTTCCCATTCAGTGGTAATCATTCATCCAATAAAGTGCAGTACAACCATCCTCTCTCCTTTACATCTAATATTTCTATATGTAGGAGATATCTTGTCTATCAGAGGCTAAAACTATTTCAAGTTTATTATCTTTTATGATATATTTTATGTGCAAGTCTGTATGAATTTAAAGGGGGAAAAGGCTTTAAAATATGTACACTAATGAAAATCTAAGCAAAAAAAAATGTACGTTAACTTATTAGATTTCTGAACAACTTTATCTAGGACCTAACATGAAATGCATAAAATATTAAAGTTATAAACATTTGAAAAAAAACAGCTGATGAAGACTTCACAGCCACCATGACAGAGAGAAACTATATTGACTGAGTGTTATGCCAGCTCACAGTATAGAGAAATAGCCCTGAACTAGTTGCTCAAATAATAAGTTATAACACCTACATCTAGGAAAATAGAAATTATGAAGCAGAAAAAAAATAAATAAAAAAGGGATAAACTCATCTGTCCCAGAGTTATCACAGCTCCCACTTAAATGTCTGCATCTTAAAAACATAACTTAAAAAACAAAGTACTTATTCTGTTTATAGTACTTTTCATCTGTCAATTATACCCGAGCAACTGACAGTAAGACTGAATATACAATGTGTATGCACAATGTGCTCATCAACCTGAAACACAGCTTGCATAGGGTGAAAAAAAAATCTCAGAAAAACAAAGACAATGTTATGTCAGATAGCACTGCTGACATTTTCCTGTAGCAATATGTTTTAACTCACTATACCTGTAAGTTACTAGTAATGGATGAGAATGACAGTCTAAGCAAGATGGATCACAGATAGAGTGGTTTTATTACATTGTCAATAAAGTTTACTTGAGAAGACGTATAAAAACAGAAGTACTACAGGAATATTATAGTTATAAATACACCTGGAAAATAGGTTTTCCTCATGGGACACGTATATTTTATACATTGTGGTATATAATAGATGACAGTTACCAGGTTCTTTATTTGGGGGAATAGAGCAATCAGCATTAAATGATATTTGTAAGTTTGTTTGGACGTGAGTGAGAAAACAAAAAGAGACCCAAATGTCTACAGTAGCTGCAAAACTTAAAGTCTGGAACTTCAACATTTTTAAATGCAACAACTCAGATTCAAAAATACATTTCACTTCATGTGGATATTTACATTTGAAAGTGGATTTCCTTCTCCCTGATAATTTGCTATGAAGATTTCATAGGTAGAAAATTCACAATATGTTGTGACAAACTGTATAATGATCATATTTCTGCTATAAGAAAATATATATGGAAGATCTTGACTATTGGGAAAGAAAGTATTAATTTATATAATTTATCTAGAACACAATATTATAAAAACTTGTGCTAATTGAGATTGTAAATACATATGGTTTTCTAGAGTACTTGTTCTCACCTTTTTTTTTTTTTAATTAAAAGTTTTCTGTAAGATCAGCTTCATTGTTGAATTACTCAGAATTCATAGATGAAAGAGAGCATTGACACCTTTTTCGTTTCAGTTTTGCATTATTCTTCATCTCTTCCTCCTACTTTGTACTTCAGATATTATGGGGCCCTCAAGCTAATATAACTAGTTATCATAATATTATACTAATGGCTGGTATTTACTTGATATGGTAAGGAAGAAAATTTCATCAATATCCCCTTCTTATTTCTTCATTCTATACAATCAATTTTTCCTTTAGAGCTTCATAATAGTATACAGAAAAAAAAGAGAAGAGAAGAGAAGAGAAGAGAAGAGAAGAGAAGAGAAGAGAAGAGAAGAGAAGAGAAGAGAAGAGAAGAGAAGAGAAGAGAAGAGAAGAGAAGAGAAGAGAAGAGAAATACAAAAAATACATAGCTAAAAATGAAATAATTTTAGGATTAAAAGTTTATATTCACCCTTTTTATTTTCCATGATTTATTGCATTCTTTACTGCATTAAATCATTTTTTATTACTGACAACTTCAGCAATTTTTTGGCCCTCAAATCAGTTTTCCTTCATTTTTTGAAATTTCTGGGAGATACAAATAATCAGGAATCATTTCTATTTCAATTCAAATGGAACATTACCCATTATTCCTCTATTGTAAATACCTCAAATATCTTATTTGCTATGAAACTCTGAAGTTCTCAGTGTCTAAAATAAGTCCTGTCAAGAATGTGAAAAGGTAAGTTTCTTCCTAATCATTCAGAGTTATCTGCAAGTTCTAAATATACAATTCATACCAAAATATACCAGATAATTTGTGATAGCTTATTAGTTCATGAAATACCAAGAGCACATAAAGTAAATTGTCTTACTTCTTAGAAAAAGTGTTAGTCCTATCCTTTATGCTATGATTTTAATGCCTGACACAGTTTAAAAGCTATGTTAGCAACCTGGAAAAGAGGCATCAACTGAAGAATATTTTCCAAGGTAATTGCAGACCAGCTGGACTAGGTATCTAGATCAGTGAACCCTCAAGCTCAGAAAGAACAAAACCTTTCTTTTACATACTTAAATGATACTTATGATAATGTAAGCATACTCTGGTGACAAATAAGACTGAAAATTGATGCAAATATTATTCACCAGAAAAAAAATAGAGAGACAAAGATAAAACATTTAAAAACAAACATACTTTTGTGAGCTTTGTTTTCAATACAGACAAATCTCACAGACTCAAAAACTGAGAAAATTAGGGAAAATAGAATTCTCTGATCTCATCCTTAGCTGTTTATAACTCATCACATTAAATGTGAATTCTTCTATAAGACCTTATTTAGTTATAGCAGCATTTCAGACTGATTTTCTCTTATTTCCATGCCAAGCAATTGCTTTCCTAGAAAAAGTTAGGGGTATTTTCAAGGCTTTATCAACTGTTTTTGCTGAAAATCCAGGATTTTTTTTGCAGTTGTTTCTCTTCACAGCCTCTCCAACCTCATTCATGGCAAGCTGGCTTCATGGAAAGTGTCTATTTCATCAGAAACATGAACATGAAGAAAAAGCATGAAAGGCACAAAGGAAAAGCATGAAATAAAACACTTGATATCATATGCAGCTTCTTCAGTGTTGTTCCCCCCCCCCCCCTTTTTTTTTTATGAGGTTAGGGCATCTGGATTGTATTTTCCAGTTTATGTGAAGATAGTGGGACTTACAATACACTAACACTCAGCAAGAGGAAAAACAGTTTATCACAGCTTTAACTCCATGAATCCAGCTGCTAGAAAAGAAGTGGGGCCTAAGACGAATGCTTCAAGTCACTACAAAAATATTTCTAATGTCAATATTTATTTTTGAACAGAAACATTTTTTTTGAGTGAAAAATCTTAAATAGCATCTAAAAACTCTTATTTTCTCAGCTTTTTCCCATTTAATAATCCCTGCTTTACATCCAAGAGTAAAGCTAGGTTTGTCCCATTTTGCAAGGGTGGTAGACCCAAAAGACCTATCAAAGGTATTGACATGAAACAAATCTTTATAGGTACCTTGATTATGAGAGGGTGACAAATTATGTTATCCTCACCCAAAGTGCAGTCTTGCTGTGTACTGACTGTGTCAGCAATGAGGAAAAAAACAATATGTCATTGTGCTATAAATAAATAAATACATAAATAGAAAACAGAGGATGCAACTTGATTATTCTTCAAACATAGTGGTGTTTTAACATGACTAGAATAAATTTTTATTGTTCTTCATCCCTAAAAAGAGGCTTGAATTCAAACACAACTAACCCCCCCCCCCCCCCCCCATTAAATTTTTTGACTCCATCTTCTTCTTTTGAGGAATTATTTGTGAGAAACAAGATAAAACCTATTTGAAAAACAAGCTCAAAGTGATCATAAAGTGTTTACAGAGTGTAACAGGCTTTATAAGACAGCTATTAGATAAAGTTATTTAGTATATGCTATTTTTATTTAAAAATAAATGTTTTGATTTTGCACTACTTTTTAGTGCAAAGCTGTTTTCACTATATCACATATACATGTTTTGTACCATATAACACTTCTAGAATTGCCAACTCAGATAGAGAAGTGAAATACAGTCTACATTTTTAGGGGGAAAAAGTCTTTATCCAAGGACATATGACGACATCATCCACAAAATTTAAAAAACAAAAAATAAAAAAATCATAATAGCTAAACAGTGTAAAACAATACAAAACAACACCACTCACTGGGCCGCATTAAATGTTACACTTTACTCCTATAGAGCTAAACTAACAATGAAAGAAAGCAAAGATTATGCTTGTTCATTGATCACAAGAAGATATCAAAACTGAAAGACTCAATGTTCATTGTATTGAAGTGTCTCACTGCAATTAAATTAGAACAGTGTTTTGTTTATTTTGCCTATGGTTTTGTTTATTTTCCACAGACCTATGAAATTTTAAGCATTAAGATATATTAAAATATTTATATAAAGATAATATTCATCCTATCTGCTTTTTTGAACCATTCCTCAATTAGCCAGTAGAACAAGGGTAAGAAACAGTTTACAGTGGCAAATAATAAGAAAGATTTTTTTTTTCCAGTTTGAAACTATGTTTATAAATTGTCAATGAATCTATGGGAATATACTATAGCATTCATTTCCCTTTTGACAGTGATACATGCTAGTTCTCAGCTACTTGAAATAATCTTTTTTCAGCACTAATATCAGGTTTAAATTTCAATTTAGAAATGTTATTTCTTTATTCTAGTGTTGCTATACATAAGCAGTTTTATTTTTCTACTGTCACTTATCTCATGTTAATTAAGCATAAAATAATCAAACCTACTGAAGTAAAAAGGCTTCAAATGAGAGCCAGCTTGTTTATAAGATTCTCTTAAAATATTCCCCTAATTAATATGCATATATTCAGTATTCCTTTTATGTTTCAAGGCAGAGCAGTGTATTACTTTAGCCAATCAGTTCTTAATTTATTATCCATACACAACTGAAAAACAAGATTTGCAACACATGGTGTGGAGTTGTGCTCTGTGATGAGGTGGAAGAGGTGTTAATTGATTCTGACTGACACAAAAGGTAAAGTGATTCAGATGTGCTTCTTTAGATAGTCCCTGAGGCCACATAGATGAGGAAGAGCTTCCTTCAGTCAGCTGCTGCAGCCCTGTGAATGTGAATATATCATGCAGGTACTTGCACTTTCAGAACAGCAAAATGTATGTCAGAAATACCAAACTAATTTTGGATATAATTAAGAATGGATAAATGAGGTTTTCTGAGTGCAATCATAGCAGCTGACAACGCAAGTTCTCCCAGTCTACAGCACCTGTACCCTTTCAGCTTCTTCACTCCCACTCAGATATTGTTGCCTCTTTAAGACTACACCTGCATTAACAAGTAATTTCATTACAAAGGGAACAGATTGGTGGATCAAAGCTATAGATAGTGAGGATCCTCATATGAAAAGAGCCTTAGGAAATATTAGGTCTAATTCCCTGACAATTCATCTTCATTTTTCCCATGTTTAATGCTATCTAAAATAGCCAGTCCTGCTGGAAGAGTGTATTTTCTTCCCCAACTGAAGGGCCCACTGTGAGCATCACACTGTCCTTTCATTTGTTTTCCCTCACGAAGGTATCAATTAGAGCCTCTGCCATCATTGTATAAATCTCACATACAACATGCTTCTGTTCTTGTTTGTGCTATTTTCTAGGTGACACAGTGGTGATAGCTGCCCATCCCTCACAGGGATGCTTTCCTTGATGTCCAGAGAAAGGTTACTTTGTACCTTCATTTATGTTTCAACTGGAGTTTCTATGACTTGATGAAATGATGGTATTTAAGTGTTCCAGCACCCTATAATCCTTTTTTGCACACAGAAGTCTTCACAAACAACAACAACAACAAAAAATAACTTAAACCACTCAATAAACTAAACAGTAGCTAAGTATACCTTATTTTCTCATGAGTTATGGATAGCTGCACTATATGCTTTATGCATAAACTACTAGTTACATAGCCCTATACTATGTATATACTATGTATGCTATACTATCCATTCCCCATACTTACACATTTCTTTTCCTTCTGCTTTTTTCCTTGGTTGACTCAGAACTTAAAACACAAATGCAGCTCCTGTGCTACTGAACACCTCTCTGTTCTTGTTCTGTCCCAGTTGTCTGTTTCCAGGTACAGGTGATAAGCATACCAAACAAATACAATAACTTGACTTGTTTCTAGGATTTTCCAAGTGGCCCTGATCTCTTTGTATGCATTGTGATACAAGGAGTCCACTAAAAAGAATATTTTCATTCTAGATTTTTTCTTCTCCCACAAGCAATACCATGTAGACATTTCAACTTTATAATAAGGCAGAAATCAGGAAATATGGTACTGGTAAGGACTTTATATTTTCTAAGGAGATAGAAAGACTTTGAGCAATGTGACAGATTGTTAGACTGTTTTGATCTCAGTTTGCCTGTTGTATCTTGTTAGAAAAGTGAATGGGTTATACTGACCCTTAGAAGAGAGACTGCTTTCCTGGTAAACAGCTGAGTGTGGGAGAGAAGGACCCAAAGGATCTACAGGAGCAACCTGTGCAATAGGAGCAGTGAGAGAGTCAAACACAAGTAGAGAGTATGGTGGGGAGCAGGGAACAGCCACAGCCAGCTTCCAGAGAGGATGGACAAGGGTATTCATAGGGACCAGAAGCAACTGGCCAAACTTTCTTGCAACTCAAAAAGGCAGTAAGAACCCTTGCCTGGAACCAAAGACCGTTCTGACTTATTTGTTTAAAATGTTAAGTATGGTAGTTTTCATTTTAATTCAGCCTGAACTTTTTAATATAGGTAATATATTTCATGCCTTCCTTTGGTATGTATCTGTAATGAAAAGTTCTCAACGGATTCACTGCTGCATCCAGCACAGTAAAGTGAATACCTAACATGAAATAAAGATGCTCTCTGATCTTTGTTATATAAATTCCAGCAGATTTTTTTGTTTTGTTTTGTTTAGTTGTTTTGGGGATCTCATATCATAGAAGATATCCAAACATCAAGGAAAAGAAATTATTATCTTGCCACCTGGGCAAGAATAAGCTTAAATTCCTTTCTCAACTGAGAAGAGCCCCTTGAAAAGCAAGGTTGGATATATATAAACACACATCGCAGACTCAAGAAATTACTATCACAAATGTAAACATTTATGTGCAATTTATTTCTATTATATATGTAAGTCAGCCCTATAGCTATGCTGTTCAGAAACAGTCAGTTGGGCAATTATTGTCTCAGATATCCATGCCTGCAAATGTACCTAGAATTTTGTAGAGCACACATAATTCAAAAATAAATTCTAAAAAGAACCAAAGGCAAGATTTTTTTTGGTAATATTTCTGTCCTCACAACTAATATCAGAGCAGGTGCCCTGAGGCCAGAATATTTGTTCACATGCCTTCTAAAAAAGAGATTGGAAAAAAAAGTATGAATTGGCCTAGTTGGTGAAATTCTCTGTTAAAAAAAAATAAATAAATAAATAAAAAGAAGTTTATTTAATAGTTTATGTGCTTCATAGAACTAAAATCAAACTGTGGCAGTAAAAGTGACTGAAATAAAAAAGAAAAGGATTGCAAAAATGTCAAGTTTTCACTGATACAAGACATTTAAAGAACTTTATTTCTAATATTTTCATTGTCAAGAAATACAACATAATGTAAATATTATTAGGTCACAAAGAGTTACCCATTACTCCTCCTGAGTTGCCTCAGACTGCAAAGATGGATATACTCATAAAAGTGAACTTGAATAAGCTTGGAAATTCAGTACTAAGTAGTTCTTTTAGTAGGTAAGACTAAGGAAAAAGGAAATTTGTGAAAAGCTGTCAATTCCTCAGAAATAATATTGAGCAGAAAGTCAGAAAAAAAAATATAGAAAAGTTAGTAAGAAATCAGCTTGGCTAAACTATGAGTTCTCCATTGGCCTTAAATGAAAGAAGAAAATATTCAGAAACTGAATTTTAGGACAGATTACTGATGACAAAAATAAAGCCTATGCATGGAAGAAAAACAAAAAACAAACAAACAAAAAAACAGCCACTAAAAGGTCAAGACACAAATGAGATGCAATTAGCAAAAGGCATAAGAACGAAAGAAATCACTTTCTAAGCAAAGAGGAAGACCAAAGAAAGCATTGTTCTGCTCTTAATCAAGAAGAAGTTATGCACAGATAACACAAAGAAGTCTGCAGCTTTTAATGACTTTTTTTGCATCAGTCTGCAGTAAAAACATCCGTTAAGGAGAAGTGCCTAGCATAATTAATACCAGCAACAAAGAGGGAAGATCTCATCATGGAACAGGAAAGACATAAGTTGCAGAGTACTTAGGTAAGTTAAATCTATGTGATCTGATGAACTTCAACCTACGATACAGGTTGATGCAATTAAAGAAATCTTAGTGGTTATCTTTGAGAACTCTTGGAAAAATAACCACTGTATTAAACAGTTTGAAAGAAACTGTACATAACAGAAAAGAGAATCTGGAGAAGTTTTATTTTATTCCTCAGAATATATATATATATATGTTTAAAGCAAGCTACTTGTAAAAAGGGTGAAGAAAATAAGAATGAGAGTCAATATACATTTGTCAGGAACAAATTATATCAAAGCATTGCTTTCCTTTTCTGACCAGGAAATAGGCTTTTGAATAGGCGAGTATTAATAGATGTCACATGTAAGCTACAAAGCAAGGAGAAAGCAGTGCTACACAGGCCAATTCTGGCGTTTACAGTGTTATATTACTCATAAAAGCTTGAAAAACAGGAATTCATGCATATATGATTTAGCTGCTATGCAAAAGAAAGCTAAATGTGAGGTACATGTATTACTTAAGAGCTACTTTACATATCCAGTAGAATCCTCGTATCTGTGACAACGTGAGTAACCAAATCAAGCAGCTGAGTATGGACAAGAATCAAACTAAGATACACTTAGTCTGACTTACATCAGTCAAAGAAAATATATCACACAATGAAGAAACAAAAATTTGTCCATGTGATATATGACGGTCAGAGTTAAAGGAAGATTGTATTGCCTGACATTAATAAAAATTCACTTTGTGTTGGTGGATGGATAAAAGATTGAACGAACTAAGAAATTCATGTTAGACACGAGTGAAATGACAATAACCAGGAGGGGAACACATGATAATATAATAGGAATAACCAAATATTTCAGAAGGAAAATTAAATTTGGCCAGGAAAACTGTTTCCTGAAAGGAGTATATTGGAAATAGATTTTGAAACAGACAGCTGAGGCCAGCATCTAAACAATAACATCATTGATAGCTAAAAATGTCCAAGAGCCTATAGGTGGAGTGCATGAGCTTCCAAAGTACCTGGGTGGCCCAGATGTCACTGGCACTGAATAGTCATTATATTCATTAACCTCAAATTCAGAAAAGAACAGAAAACTTAAGACATCATGGTGACTTTAGATGCTATCTCATATGACATCCCCATAAGGAAACCACAGAAAAAGAGTAAAGAGAGAACTACTCTAATATTCAAACCTGACTGGATAATTTTGCTGGAGAAGAGCTGGTCCACTGATAAAAAGGTGTCTGCCTTGACTCTGATTCATTTCTGGGTTATTATTATATACCAGGATCCTGGAACAAACAGGAATACAGAAATAAGAGTAGATTAGATAGTGGAAGTACAAAATACAGGTATAACCAGCTGTACTGATGAACAGAACACATGAAGAATACACGGTTCTTAAACAAACAAACAAACAAAATTAAAACACACACACACACACACACACACACACACAAAAAAAAAACAGGGATTAATCAGCTATTAGCTCCTATTCCTGGCTTTTAAAATACAGACAGAATGAAAATTTATATGATTTATATGCAGTGCTGTCTCTCACAGCCTGTTGCATCCTTGCTTCCAGCCCAGTCAGTGAGTAAATCACAACAAATCATGCCTAACCACCTATGCTCCCTCTCCAACACCTCTGAAACTTTCCTGTCTGCTCCCTGTTCTCAGCAGCTCAGGTTCTCTTCCACTCTCAGACTCATACAGACTTCAAGAGACTTTCTCACACCCTTCTTCTGCTTGCCACAGCATACAGTTTCCATGAGCATGCCAGACTCAGCTGCTCCCTGGGAAGTAGGCCTCTTCTGTCACCAGATATGTATCTGAGTTAATCCTTCTCCTGCAAGGCACATAACATGCAAAATAAGAAGACACAAAGATACCATCTGTCCTGTTCTTGTAAGCACTCATCAGAAATAATCTGTTCTCCATTGCAGATATGGAGAAGAGAAGAAATAGTCTCAAACTTTCAACAAGAAGGATTCAGGTTAGAGACAAGGCATTGGAACAGATAGTTTGGGAAAAGTGGAGGCTTTCTCATCAAAAATACTTTTAAAAAGTGTTAGCCATTCATCAGTCAGCCAGTATAGTTCACCCACAGAATATAAGCATAGGCAATAAGATCCCCTCTATTCTTTTAATCCAAACTTTATTCAAATGTATTTTGCTATTGCATGACTTATCACATTGTTGATTTCAATGGCTATTAAAATTGGAGTGCAATTTTGCATATTCATCATTGTTGGGTGAACCTGAAAATCACACAAATTTGGGAGTGACCTGAAAGTATACAAGCAAGAAAAAAACTTCTTTAAAAATATGTATTGCTTGACTAAGAACTATATGAAACATAATGCTTTCAAAGAAGTTTTGCTTTGAAGTTTTGACTCTGCTTGACTCTTACACCCAGGGCTATGCCCTAAACTTGTTAAACCCAATGTGATATGGAACCACCAGTCTGTGTAGGATATTAGACAATGTTTAAATTCATTGCTTAAAGGATAGAGAAGAGGGAAAATGCAATGTCCGCAGTTGGTTTTTCTTTGTGACAGGTGTTTCTCTTCCTAAAGCTGAAAATGTAGGAATGATTCAGAAATTAGATATTGGCGTAGTAGCCTTTGAAAGAATTAAGATTGTATTTAAGGTTTTTATATATTTGGGCAGCTACTGGATAAAGATATATAGTCAAATAAGAAATCACTAAATTTCATACTATGAGAAGGCAGCTGAATGATTTTGTTTTAACTTTCTAGAGATACAATCTTTGAGTTCTGGTGTGTGTTTTTTCTATTTCCCCATTGCCTTTATTTTCAGCTGAGAACAGTAAAGGATGCAAGGTGTTGAGCAACAATTGAAATCTACCTTCAGCTATTTCATTATTAGTCAGTTGTCGCCATTTCTTCTAAATGATACTTCTAACTTGTTCCTGAATTTATCCGTTCTTTATCATTCATAGCAGGCTCAATGTTTAGAGGAAAAAACAAAAACAAACAAACAAAAAAATAAAATAATATTTTTGCATTCCTATGGCAGTTTTACAGCACCCTTCCATGTGACATGCAATCTGTATTTTACATGAAGAAAAAATCACTGTTGTGTCCACAGCTCACTGGACTTGTTTTCCCACCACAGGCACGTGGGTGGGTTCAATATATGTGCAAAGAATACTACAAACAAGGTTTGTGCCATCCACTTACTTCCCATTACACCGAGAATGACATTTGTGACACTTTTTAGAGGAAAAAAAAAAAAAAGTAAAAGAATGATTATCAGATTGATAAACTACACTGTACAACTACAACACACAGGAAAGCAATCCTCTCGTCATATGCAAACCAGACTTGTATGCTGTTCAGACAGCAAATTTGACAATAGCAGTTTAGGAACAGATGCAACAGAACTTTAAGTCCATACATGCATAGAAATTTAATATGTTGCTGGCCACACCTGCATGACCTAGATGTATGGAGACTTATGGAGACTTCAGGATTTTTCACCTGCTTTGATGGAGGACTAGAAGTGAATGGGATGAAATTGGATCCCATTGTATTTACAGCTGTTTGCCACTTGCACAATTTGAATGTGTTTGGAAACAACTTGCAAAGAGATCCTTACACGGGCGCACAAAACAGCAGTAAGGTCAGCATTCATATTGCATTTTCAGGTCCCACCCAGGATAAGAGAGGGAACTATTACCTGTGCAGGGCTGAAATGAAGTTTTCTGGGAAGACAGTATGAAATGGAATAATATTTTGGTAAACTGGTAATTTATTTTTTTTTTTTATGTGAACATGGGCCCAGTCTTATAGGGTAGACACTGATGTCACAGTGACAGAATTACAACAAGTGGAAGGAAGTAGCTACAGCAAATTAGGCAGTGCACATAATTGAGTCTTTCCCAATCTCTCTCTGTTGTTCTTGAGTTCTTTCTCTGCTGTACAGAAGTGTCAAGCACTAAAATCCCCTTCTGGATGATTTTCTGGAAGTGGGGCTAAAATTATGTTTGAGAATTTTAGAAGGTCGTGGGACCACTCAGAAGATCCCTTTAAATCGCAAATAAGTCAGGACATAGGCATGACCATCTCTGCTTTGGACTTTCACTCTGCTGCTAAATTTCCTTCAGATGGATACTGACTGTCAGCCCAGTTGTAAAACTGTACATGAGCAGGTTCCTTATATCTCAATGTCTGTTGCACAGCTTATAATCTGTTGTTTCCTGGTATATGATTCCAGTAGAAGATACAGGTTCTATTTATACATCAGTTTATCTAACCTTTGCTTCCACAGATGTCACTGAGAAAAAGGCAAGAGCAATGTTATAAAGAATTTCTCCGTAGTAAAGTCCAGGAAATGATTTTTCACAGCAGGGAATGGGCAGTTTTGTGTTCTTTAAATCTTTCCAAAAGATTCATTAGGACATATGCTTAAATGTATGAGAGATTTGAGACTGTACTTCAGCCTTTTTATTTCCTATATTAAACAATTTTAAAAGTTAATTTATCCAAATATACTAGATCCTGGAAAAAATATAATATCTCAAACTTATTCAACTGAGAAATGCCTATAGCTTCCTCAGCCACCCAGTGTGAAATAAATAAATAAATAAATAAATAAATAAATAAAATTATTAATAGAAGTCACTAAATGCAACCTGGGTTCTCAGCAAGACTACTTCATACACGGTTCAATGGACTTTCTGTATTAGAAGAGTGTACAGGTGTTCAGGTGCCTACTCCTTTATGAACTAAATTCTCATGTGTTTTTTGAGCTTATATAATGCTTGACAATTCTCAGGACATTGCCCCTGGGAAAGAGGAGAGAGCAGCTTCAGGGTAGGTAGTTCTGGTTTACGCCAGTCACTACCACCCTGTAATATAACACACCATGTGGAATAAATAAAATAATATTTTTGCATTCCTATGGCAGTTTTACAGCACCCTTCCATGTGTTATATGTTAATGAAAGAACCTTTTGATGGATAGAAAATAGGTGTGCTGAGCCACATGGCAGGAAGAACTGCATGTCAGGCATGATATGTGCACTCTTCAGGCAGATCTTTGAATTTTCAGGCTCTGCTTATACACCTAAAAGCATTTCTTCTGTGCTACCATCTTAGATAATACCACAATTAAAATTCTGGTTTATTATTTTTAATGAAGAGATGGTAATTAGGATTCACAGTTAGATATCAGTTCATAGTGAAGCCCACAGGCAAGACAAAGGCAATTCTGCTGTACTCTGGGAAAAAAAGTACATTGCAGCAGGTCCTTCTCTGTAACACTGTGAAAAACCTCAGCAGACTGGCATGACCACAATGAGGAGAAGGAGAAATGTCAAAACTTTGTTCATTTCTCCGCAGTATTCACAAAAGCAGAAGAAAAAATAGAGCAGTTCCTAGACAGGCCTTCTCTCTGTCTGAAGAGAAGACCTCTAAGTAAAGTAGACAGGTATGAGACATAGGAGCAATTCCTTTCATCCCATTTACTCCACAGCACTAATGCATAGGATTAACCAGTCTTTCACAAAACTAACAACCATGTTGCATACTACAGTCTTAACAGTCATTTACATTTGGACTGCAAATTGTTCACAATTTAAAGCATACTAGAATTTTTCAACAATTTAAAGAGAATACTGAGACAAAAATGAAAGTTATTTTTCATTATTTATAATAGTTTAATATTTATGATTTTTTTTTAATAATCATTTTTTGTTCAGATGCTGAAATAGATATTTCAAAGGGCCACATCCTGAGACAGAACAGATGTTTTACTGAATTCACCCCAACATGATTTTTCAGATCAGAGGCTATTGTTAAACACAAAGTTAGGCTTGCCATTCTTCACATTCTCTGATGATTCATGGATAAAAGCATCACTTGTTTGGATCTCTTCTAAGACAGAATATCTTTAAAGGACTTTCACAGAGGTTACTTTGTGAAACTGAAAGCTTCCCAAGATGCCTGATCTTGACTAATGGCCAAGATGAAGCTGTGCTTGAATTTCGAATGACTTCACAGTCTCTTCCTCAGCCTGCTTTAAGGGTCCACTCATGTAGTCTCTTTGCCCACATTTTTCCCATCGATCTTAAAGAAATGACACATATAAGGAACTTAGATATTTTTTCCTGGATATATGCAGGACCATTTCTCCTACTCCTACACAGTGTACCCATGAATAAGCACAACACATTAGCAATGCAGTGTAAAAGATGTCTTTACCAAGTCATTTTCTTGTCTCAGATTGGAACATTTCCTCTTGCTCCATACAAAGATGACAAAGTAACAAGAAGCAAAGTGATGTCATATGATTTGCAGAGATTAATGGTACGATTGTTCTAAAATTATCCTACAGAAACACCACTCATCATATTAGAATTTCATTGGTAAGGTTTCTAAAGAAAATCCCATGGAGTCCTTTTATTTGATTCTTTTCATTATTATGATCCAAACTAGTATGTATTTGGATAAGACCAGATATCATGGGCACACCTTTATTAGTGGTTAAGTGTATCAAATGAATTATTCACTAGGAATATTTGCTCAAACCTAGTAAATATAACAGGAAACTGCTCCTTAAATCCTGCACCTTAGATCTTAGAAGTTCTTTCTCTGAATAAAAAGAAGACATGGAAATAAAGAGAACACAGTAAGAAGAAATAAAACTAAAGACATTGAAATGATGATTTATCAGAAAGACAAAGAAAAATATACTCTTTATGTTGTGGTTATGTGAATAAATAATTCTTACACATGTTCTGGTTATGAACCAAATAATGGGTTAACAGTTGAATAAGAGCCAAATTCTATCAAAAATGTCAGGTGATAATGACTTTCCATTGGGCTTACAGTACTTAATTTGGAATCTGTTTATCTAGAAATGTATCTCACACTTCCAGGAACAATAATTGTGCTGGTGGAAGGAATGAGGCTGTTAAGCTCCTTCACATTCTTGAGAGATGAGATTTTCTTTTGTTTTGTTTCTTCAGCTGAGGGTGTTAAAATAAGTCCATAGTCATTTGTAGAGAATAAAATTTGGTGTCACATGAGTATGGAAATATGTAAGTTTAACCAGACCCGCGTATTACCTTAGCTCTAAATTCTGGCTGCTAATTACATGCAAAAATTCTGTGTTGCAGAAGCTTTGTTGAGTTTACTATAAAGCTACAGTGATAACCAATGGCACAAACTAAAGATTTGTATTGCAGGAGAAACTAATGCTAATAACAGAGGTGTTTGATTTTTCCTCTAAAAAGATGACTAATATTAACAGCAGAGCATTTGTTGCTATAGCAGAGAATCTGATTCTCTTTCATATTTTATCTAACAGAAGGTCAATATCTATAATTTTAGTATTTTTAGAACAATATATAGTTTTATAAGATCCACAAGTTAAATTCTTCTGAAATACTCCTTTCCTACTGAAGAAAAAAAGAAAAAGGTAAAAAAAAAAAAAAAAGACATTTACAAAGAGAGAGAAAATCTAAGTACGAATATGAGAGAGAGATCACTGAATGCCTTTGGAGTTATTTCTATTTTTATGTTTCATGTTCAATGCCAGAGTAGCTTGGATCTTATATCCAAGAATATGTTACACTGTTCTTGCATTTTAAAACAAGCATTGCCCTGATTTATAAAATAGGAGATCACAAAGAATAATTAAATTAAGAAATGTCTTTTATAGTATGTGCAGGACTTTGTTCTGAGGAGGAATTTCTTGATATGCAACCTAAGAGTTACAAAACAGTTATAAAACTGTTTGTGTCAACCTTGGATGATGATGTGATCTTGCTCTGTGTAAAACTCTCAAAGGTTCTCTCAAATTTGCAGCCTCGGATTGTACACTACACTCTTAACGGTGTTCTGTCTGAAAGAAAATGTTTTGAGCTTAAGCATTATTAAGTTAAAAATTATGTGAAAATTCTCTGTGTTTTTGCAACACTGCAGAAAAAAGAAAAAAAAAGTGATGAATCGTAAGCTAATGACGGGAAAAATATGTTTTAACTGAACAAATGTTTTGGAGCCTAACAATAGGGACTTGCAATGGGAAAAACAAAGGATGGACATGCTATAAAGGTGGAAAGAATATTAAATAGAAGAAAACCTTCTAGCTATCTTTAATTCAGATTCTCAGAAATGATGAAACTTCATCAACAAATTATAGTATTTTCATGACTCAGGGTTACAACTAAGGGCTGAAGGAATTTGGTATTGCAGAAAATTAACTAGTTCATAGTCTAGTGGTAGCCTTATAAATAGCAGCAACACAGGTTACTTCCTTTTTTGCTATGTGAGGGATGAGTTGCTGCAAAACAATACAGTTTTTCTTCAAAGGAATATAAGCAGATAGGAGAGCAAATATCATAAGCTGAAAAGCTACTTCACATCTGGGTATAACAAGGGTCTTGAAATCAGCCTGTGCATCTATTATCTGGTAAAACTAGAGCAGTATAACGTTAATCACTTTCTTGGGATGTGATGAAGAGACTCTGGTGTCTCATGACACCTAACTTGTCAGAATCTATGTATTTGCTTTCAGAAACAGGAACAGAATATGACAAGGTTAGTTCCTAGATGTTGGGTTATCTGGAAGCTGGAAACAGAAGGTGGATTCTGTATAACCTGTTAGGTTCTGTTCAGATAAGAGGTTACATGTGGAAACAGATCATTAGTGTTGGATGAAGGCAATATTGTTGACATCCAGACAAAAACCTCTTACTAGCTTAGTGATTCATGGAACAAGGGTTGCAATTCTAAAGGATGGGGAGAGACCCACAATTTTGGAGTAGTGGATCTCTTCCCCCCCATTAACTAGAGGTAGTAAATCCTCATCAGTCAACAGACATTCAGTTTCATTAATGGCTCTCCGTTACTATAATAAATAATTCAGTCAAAGATTTTTCCCACTGGAACAATAAAGCAGAATATTATAGGAAAGAACAAAAACACAAATTGTAACTCCTCAGTGAATGTTAAAGAGAAAGGTTATGCAGAAACACAAAATCTAATAAACACATCAAATGTGTTAACATCTTAACACAAGAAGCTCTTTGCTGCCCAGTCTTCATTTACCTTACTTCTTCCCTCTGTTTCACACACGAGTTGAATGAAGTTTTTAATGATGGAAATGCCTGAAGAAGTGAAGTGGTACATAATGCTGTTCCAGCTATATGAAAGAATGTCTCTGAAGACCAAGCCAGCATTAATATGCGGTACATATAAATCAAAAATAACGATATCCAAACTCTTCAGAAGGGGACTAGCAATCTTAATAGCATTGGACAATCCTTAAGGCAACATAAAATATACAAATCATGACTTTTTCATTAGCGAAGTATTTCCTCCCAAGGGCATCATAAAAGAAAGTTTATTACATTTGCTTAGTGGGATGCAGAGGGAGACTCTTCCGAAATCTAATTTCTTTATAAAATGTACTTGATGAATAATAATTTTTAAATCTTCCAAGCTGTCAATCCACACCGATTTTGTTTTCATAAAGGACTTAGAGGGTTTGAATTTTCCTTGAACTAATAGCTCCTTTAAGGTCTTTGGAGAGTGAGCAGTGAATTTAACCAACTCCCAGAGTGATTTAAATGATGAACAACCTCTAGGACACCTGAGGCAAGTGAACTTTCCCTCACTGCATGCCAGGTCTGATGTACAGCATTATCACTTTTGTGAAGTGAAATCCAGCTGCCAAGAGGCTATCCTGTAATTACTTGAAGTTCTGTAAAATAGTGGCTACTATCGCCTGCACAGATTTGGTAACTTTTGGCTGCTCATTTGTAGTCTTAGACTGTTCACAAAATTCTTGGCCATGTGGCAATTATACAGGAAAAGAAAAAAAGAAACCAAAAGAGTTTCAGCTGCATTTTTTGTGGTTTTAATTAACAGGATTTTTGTTAAGCATTTCAATGTTTGTAAATATTGGTTATCATCACTGTGTATTTCTTTAAAAATGTTTTTTCAGCTCAAGTGAGCTAACGTGAATCCTTCACCAGTGTTCTTTAAACTAATGCTGTAAAACTATGACAAGTGTTATCTTCATTGACTAGAATTTATACAAGACAATTTTATTTCATCTTGAAGAATCAGAAAGAAAAAAAAAGTTAAGATGAAATTACTTTCCAGACAAAATTATGCCAATGGATCTTCTCATCAATTACAAACAATAAAATAAAACTCCTCTATCTTTGCACAAAAAATAAAAAAATAAAAAATAAAAATGAATCTGTATTTGGTCACGACTGCAGATTCCCCCAAAGTATATCTAGATTGATGAATTTAAAATTCCAGTTTAAAAATATGAAAGATTTATACTGATCTTCTCTGGTACCATGGTACCATATGTACTTTTTCAAATAGTAAAAATCAACAGTATGATATTTTAAGTGCAATACATGAAATCTAACAGAACTGTTCACAGAACTTGCATGAAAGCAGAGTGACATACTGTGGGTGGTGGGAACTATAAGTATTTTGCTTACTCCTAGAACTGTTTTTGCTGCTAAAGGAACTGAGCATGGAAATCTAAAAGTATTTATTGAAACACCCCCAGCTCACATATTTACATAACATCAATTTATTGATTTCATAAGAATTTCATAAAAAGGTGTCAAATATATTTTCGTGTATGCATGTGACAAAAGCTCCAATATCTTTATTCTAGGAAGCTCATGCTTCCCAAGCTCACTTTAAATTTTCATTGTATTTAATGTCAGCTTTAATTTAATTTAATTTAAACACCAATATTCTGTCTCCCCATTAGTGACCACCCTAAATGTTTCATTTATCTTTGTTTGGGGGTTAATAAGTTGCTGAAAGGAAACCACAACTAGTATAGAGTGTATGCAAATTTGTTATCTATCAGTTTTGCATGCTTCTAACTTCATTCCTTGATATTTCGGGAAACTGTGATCCAAGGAATGCCTTAAGATGTCCTGGATTTTTCCTGTGTCCTAATGTAATCCTGAAACTTTGGTGCTTAAACTTAAGTGATAGCAGTGGTCCTTGGGTGTCCAAGTGAAAGGCCAGGTAAAGCAGACACTTTGCAAAGCCATTTGGAAAAAAAGATTCCTCATGCTGGTAACTATCAGGGTTGGATTCAGTGACCTAGAGGGTGCTTGTCAATCCCTCAGCTAAACAGAGACCCTGCAGTGTATTTTTCAAGATAATAAAATGTGAAATGTTCACCATGTGAATTAAACAACTATCAGCTATTTTAATTTTACAGTTCATATTCTCTAACGTTGAGTTCAGAAATCCATGGCAATGCTAACTTGGGACATCAAATGTCATATTAAAAAGTACTTCATTCTTTCATAGTTCAATTGAGCAAGGAACCATGTAGACTAACTTAAAACCCTTCCCAACAGTTTACTACAGTTTTGATGTACTAACATTTGTTCTGAGTTTTTTTTTTTTTTCCTTTCTGATTATTACAGTTGTCATGAGCTACTGCAGTAGTCCTTTTTCTTTGCCTTATTTCTGGGCTTTCAAATACCAGGTGCATATTAGATATATTTTTTAAAACTATTTTAGATTCCTCAATATTTTTTACCTGTAGAAAAAAGATCAGTTCTCTTTTAGGTGTTTGCAAACACAAATAGGAAAGCTTTTTAAGCATTATTTATTTTTTTATGTTATTATTACAATATTTTCTTAGTAAATAGTTGAAATATTTTCAGTGAAGAGAGCACTTTTAGCAATACACAGGAATATTAAAGGAAGAAAGAGATTTAAAAGTGGAAGACAAGACTAAAATATGGACAAATAATTTGAATTGTATATCATTATGCAAAGATTCAGATTTTTTTTTTCATTTTTTCCTTTTTTTAAGACAGTATAGCTACTTAACTTCTGTGTAGGCTGGTGTATATTTAGGTATTTGGAATATAGTCACTGGTGCATAGGAGAAGCACAGAATGGGGCTGAATAAAAAATGTATTAAGGCTAGCATTTTTCAAAAGTACACATTTCTCCCTTAATAAAGGCCTTCCTGATAGACAACCACTCGATGTTTTGCCAATGTGACTTCAGGATAACTAGGTTCAAGTACATCATATCTTCAAGAACAGTAAGGCTGAAAGCCCACATTTGTTTATGCAAAACAACTTCCATACTCCTTGTACATCTTTACATTGCCAGAAAAACTAAACAACTGACCAAGAAGACTTGTCAGTGCAAAAGACCACCCTGTGTGTTTAATTGTTTTGTTTTCCTGAATTCTATAAACCTGTAGAAATGTTCATTTCTGCATGGGTTTTCTTCAATGAATTGGCTGTTCTACAGGCCTGAAAACAGAGCTGATATCCAAGATGCCCTGAATCCTAAATTTGGCTCTTGCAGACTGAATACCTTTGAGTAGGCTTGTTGAATTACAATGTTTAAAACAGGGCACATTATTTTCACAGGAACGTTATGGACACTACTAATGCTTATAACTATACTTTGAAGGCACATGATGCTGTAAGTTTGAGTTATTGCTGCCTAAAGCTTCTTATATTTCTAGTTATTACACTTGCATTATATGTCTGTATATGTCTGTAGCTGGCTTGTCATACTTATTCAATGCATAAGCACAACAAATATGTTCCACCATCAGCTCAGACACAAATAGATGCATACTTTCATGATTTTTAATCTGTTTGAAATTACAGGGATTGTTATTATCATGTAATTACATTTAGCATTCTGGTTAGGCTGCATTACATTTCATGCTGAAATGCCTTACTTGGTTTACTCCAATATAAATATGGGCTGCTGTTGAGAGGATTGGTCTTGTACCAAGATTGTTGTTGTGTCTGTATTAGCAGTTATGCATGTAACAAGCCAGATGAATAAACTAAATTATTAATTCTGAGAGAAGTCAGTTTCCTGACCTGAGTAGCTGTATAAATTGCTGCTGATCAGACACAGAAATGCCAGAAATGCCAGGCTAGAGGAAGAAGAAAGGTGGGACTGTGCTTTTTGATAAAATTCAAATTTATGTTGAAATTAAATAGATGCTCTTACTGTAATCCCTCCTACAATTAAGTAGTGGGACACATTCCTACTCAAATTACTCTGTCTTCATATTTGTATCTGCATATCTTATAAAATCTTGAAATTTCAAGTGCCTGTTGATATTTTAGATTTTTTTCTGTGTACTATGTGTATATGATTACCACATTGAATGAAGGAATGTCACATTTATGTATATGCCTTTTCTGGGATATTTGGAACCTAAATGACTGTATTGTCACGTGTCTCTTTGTGCTTGTTCCCATATATATGTAAATATAAATTTTGTACCTTTCCTGACTATACTTTTGTGGTATTCATTGATCATTCCATGCAAAAGCTTTAAGAGAGACCTGTTTGACTGTGTAACCTGCTGTGCAAAACGTAAGAGCTGTATAGACTCTTTAGGAAGTTTAGCAATTAAAAGCACAGTGCCCATACCACATCTTACCTTCACCAAAAAAAAAAAAAAAGCCTATTACCACTTAGTAACAGGATCACTTACAGAAATCTAACATTAATACAGCGCAAACTTTCAAATACTTAAAACCAACACAATAAATAAACTAATGATTTTCAATTAATCTTAGAAGTGCCCCATGCTGTTAATTGGACCAGTTAATTTAGCACAATGCCATCAGGCAAGTACCTCTTAACACGTCATTTCACATACTCAAAGTGCTTTTGGTGAAGAAATTGTTTTATTTATATCACCTATCATAGCAATTCAAAAGCAATTTCCTGAAGTATTTTACTTCTGGAACTTAAGAGAGTTCAAGACTGCTGTTATCTATCCCAAATCCAGGTACTTTGCAATAGAAGAATACTTTATACTGTTAGAGTTCTTCTGGCTTTCTTTTTTGGCTTTTTCCTTTAGAGGGATTTGGGGTTATTATTATTTATTTAAATAGGAAAGGATAATAAAATAATTAACCTTTTAAAAAGCTATTTTTTTCTTTTTTTTCTTTTTTTTGTGGAAGGTTTCTGTTACTTTTTGTGAGTTGCCTATTTAAAAATAGAATTTTACAATCTGGTTTCTCAAAATAAATAAATAAACAGTAGCGAGAGGAAGGGGTTTTGTTTTTTTTGTTTGTTTGTTTGTTTTCCATTTTTTTTTTCTTTCTGTTAAAGCCAAGTCATACAGCACCTGACAGTATTGCTAATGATACTCATTCTGTTTTTTTTCCCTTCTACGCTAGGGTATGAAATACTTCACCTAAGTTGACATTGAACAGGATAGGATTGAAAATGGTTTCAGACTAAAAGAAACAGCAGAAACATTACTTTGCATAGGCCTGATGAGCAGTAATATTGACCATGTAGTGAATTACATGAACCATAAACCTTTGAATGTAAAGCATAAAGAAGTATTAGAAAATATGTTCCTTAAAGTTCTTGATCCTCAGGAAAGTTGTATGAAAAAACATCAGAATTCTCTGGATAAGTATTTCCTTTTCAGTGTGGACAAGGAGTCTATTATATTGCCCTGAACTAACAAAAAAACTTCCACCTCTGAAGTTTGCATGGCTACTTGTACCTTTTTTTTTTTTCCTTGGCTTTGTTTTGTTTTGTTTAATTTTCTTCTTTTCATCTGTTTCCCAGGATTTGTGAAAAAGAGTCAGCAAAGAGCTGCATGCCAGTTACCAGTAACTTGGAAGCTGAATTTATTTCCAGAAAAGAACACCATATTTTATAGACAATATCAAGTCCACAATTTTTTTAAACAATGTATTCTACATTTCTTCAGTGTTGTACAGAGGCACGTGCAGAAGTTATGGTATATGTGATTGTGTTATAGCACTCTTTTATAGATAAATGATTCTTGTCTACACAATATTTGCAAACTACCTGGTTTTCTGTCAAAAAAACAGTTTTGAAACTCTTTTTTTTTCTTTTGACATCTTTTAAAAAACTAACAGTTATATATTGCTTTTATCATATATCTCTTTCACCATGTTGCTGATTTTTGACAGAACACAAATCCTTTTTTTTGTAGTAAGATCTTCAATGTTACATCAGATTTGTGAGAGAAACTATCAAAACAAAATGTGCTAAAATACGTTGATGGCGTATGGCATCATCTTAAATCCCTTATATAATGGATCTTGTAATTTTCATCTTGAAAACAAGAAGACCATAAACATCCTTTCACCAAAGCTGTAAATTCCCAAAGATTTGCCATCAAACTTTTAAGAATTATAGTACGCTTCAATACACAGTTGTTACATTTTAAAAAGAAAGCAGCTACTTATAATTATCTGAGAAATTCTTTTCAAATATTTATTCTAAAGCTTTGAACTGTTCAAGAGTCCCACACGTTTGTAACTAACTACAGTTAGTACCTCACTTATTAAATTTGTTCCAAAAGTAAAAGCAGGATGACCTTTTAGAAGTCCTAGGAACAGCTCATTTTCCTGCACTCTGGCAAGACTGGTTTTCTTCCAGCTTGCCAGAAAGTAAAGTATTCATTCTAATGGCTGGGTGAGTGAACAGTGTTGAACACTATTCAGATCTGTGATAAAAGATAACATTATAAAAAAGAAATATCTTCATGGCATTTTACCTTAAAAGTATTGCAACTATCTCTTTTAAGTACTATATAAATAGTACCATCCTAAACCTCATCTTTTCTACACAAATCAAACGGAATCTGAAGTCAAGTTTGAAATTTCTCTTAATAAATCTATTTTAGTAGTGCCTGTCAGCCTGTCTCCCAAAATATTAATTCCTTCTGCTTCTTAAGAGGCTTTTCAGTACAGTCCATATTACTTTTTCTTTTTTTTGTCCCCTCACTTCATTCACTGTTCTCAGAAACAGTGTATTTAGATCTGAAGTTATATGTGTCATTTTTTCCTTCTTCCTTACCCCCTCTTCTGGTCAAGACCTTGATCTTCAGCTGAAAAAAAAAAAAATATTTTTCATTTCTCACTTCTCCCTTGCAGACAGTGGAAAAAATATTTATACATATGTACTTAAAATGGTTGCAATGCTTTTTACATCTGGGTCTAAGATACCATCATGAGTCTTCCAGTTAATACAAGGCCTTTCATATATAAACAAAATCATAATGTCTTCTGCAATAAAAGAAAACGATTGGTAAAATATGTCTCAAATTTATGTTGATTTCCTCACTAGGAAAAAACGTAACAAAATTTGTAGAAATTAAATGTGATGCATAACATCTATTTGTTGAAGTGATGGAGGCCTGAAAAAAAAATAGTAATTTAAAAAAAAAAAAACAACACAGAAGGGCTTAATAGATGACCTTAGAGGTTCAGGGCTTGTAGAAGGGTAAAAAAAAAAAAATATATAAACAAAAAATATCAAGATGTTGTGCACTTACTGAGTTTTTATGCAAAAATCTGCCCGGAGATTTGCACTTAATATTCGAACTTTTTCTAGGAGAATAATGCAAGTGGCAAGGCAGACCAAACTGATAAAAATGCTAAGCGTGCAAAAAGAAAGGCTCAGCACAGTAAGAAAACAGAAAGAACTGTACCTCTATTGTAGAAAACTAATCTACAGTAAGATAAGGAAGAGCTTCAAAATGACTGAATTTTCTGATTAAATCACAAAGGTGGCAAAGGAGAACATTAAACTAGATTAAGCTAGTCTGCAAAACCAATAGTAAGAAGATCAATAAATTTAAGTTAAAAAGGCATATGGAATCTGCCTGTTAAACTGATTATGGTGATAGCCTATGCAGGAATAAATGTTGCCCATTTCCTGGGATTTACTGGCTTGAACACTAACATTCAAGATCCATATTCAGCTACTTTTAAAGTTGAGCGGGGACAAAGATAGCTTGTATTTATTAGGATTTGAAAGATGAGTCCAAACCTGAACTGAAACACTTCTTTCTTAATTTGTTTTCTTGAACTATAGGGATAATACTATTGAACTATTTGACATGAGGATATACTAGTTAGTATTTGTACATTGCCTTAGAAATTCCAGAGAATTATCTTCAATATAATAGCAAGAATTATCTTCAGTAAAATTCAATAATGTTGAATAGAAGTAAAAGTGAAACACCAAGTCTTTCATCAGTAGGAAACAAACAAACAAACAAACAAAAAAACACCATAGCAGTAACTTACCAGGAAGCAAGTATAATATTATAGAAAACTTATGAGAATCAAATATCAGTGAGATTCAAATCTATCAGCCTTATCAGTGATAGACTGAAGAATATCAGATTTAAAGACAGCAGCAAAATCCAGTGTTTTAATTCTTTCTGAAGTTTAAAGCTTTGTCACACAGACTCAAAACTTCAAGATTATTTTATGATAATGAAATCAGATAGCTAATTTTTAAATTATATAATGAAAAAGTAATGTATAAATAGCATTTTTCATTATCTAATTCCTCAGTCTTCCATCACAAATGACAAATATTCTATCTGAAATCTTTTTACCCATTAGCAATTCTCTCTACTTGTACTGTAATATAAATAAAGCTGCAAAGAACTGAAATGACACAAGGGAATACTGAGAAAAGCTAAATGATCATGGAAATATATACTGCTTTTAAGCATATCTGAGGGAGGTCTACAGTGTTTCCATGGTTATATTCTGCTCTTCCATTTCTTAGGGAGATTCAGTAAATGAGTTACAATTGTGTTAATAGAATATGAGCACAAACTATTAGAATTACGTATTGTGGTACTGTGGTCTACAAGGAGAGAAAACACAAAGGAGAGGAAAGGAAAAGGAAGTTCTGAGAAATCTGAATAATCCAAAGTAATACTTGTGTTTGAGATGATTTTGCTAAACTCTACCATTTCGCCTGTATAAAGGTCAGTCCTAATAACTGATTATTGCCTCAGAATTGTCAACAGATATCAGATAATGAGATGAGAAAATTTACAAGATTTAGTAACTATAGGTATATTATTTGCATGAATAACAGGACAGTAATTCATCAAGAACTAACAAGATAATTAACTTACTTTTTTATGTTCTCTTTCATTAAGTTTCTGTCAGAATCTGCGCTTTAAAACATAATTAGTTTTACAGGACATGGAAGAAGAAGAAAAAAATCTTTTATCGTGAACAAAATAAACTTACCAAGATTTTTAGGAAGGATAGGTAGGGAAATATAAGAGGGTGAGTAAATGAGGTCCTCCACTGTGAACTGGTCTGCTGAGGGTTTACAAACTGTGATCAGAGGTAAAGCAACAGTGCAGTGTTCTGGTGCAGATCCATTGCAAACCACCTGACCAAGAGGAGGGATTGGATGAGGATTTTTGTTCATGACTAGTAGAAGTCTCTTGATCTCAAGACCTGAGTCTCATGGGGAATTTCAACCATGCAATTATCTGATGGTAAGAAGACACAGCACTGTCCAAGCAATTTAAGGGGTTCCTAGATTAAGCTGGTGATAATTTCACAAAGAGTGGAAGAAATCAAACACTCTAATGCTCCCCTTGTGCTGGTGCTTGCAAATAGGGACAATATAACCATGAACTGATTGAGTTTAGGATCTAAAGGAAGGATCTGGGAAGGTAAGCAGTACAATTAACAGCCTGGACTTAGTTTGGTTTATTTAAGGAATTGCTGAGCAGAATACCCTGAGTAATTGCCATGAAGTAGAAAGGTGCCTATGAGACATGGTTTATCTAAGAGGCAGAAAGAATTTATAAACAAGCTATTGTAACGGTCAGGGAGGCCAGGGATTTCACTAGATAAAGGCCTTCACAAAGAACTAAATTGCAAAGAGAAAAAAGCATAAAGGAAGTGGAGACAATGATGGGCAAGGATGAGGGAACCTTAACGTATTGCTTGTACACTTGTGCATGAAATCAGAAAAGCCAGAGACTAGACGAAGTTAAAATGTGCTAGTCATAACGTGTAACAAGTAGGAAATCTTCAAGATGGGCATAGAAAAAGAAAAATCAAGGGAGAGATCTGTTTGTAAATATGGGAGAAAAGCTAGTGGTGGACAATTTGTAAAAGGCTAACAAAGTCCATGACTTACCTACTTCCAACTTCACAAATGATACCTGGGCACATATGGGAAAGCAACAGTTTATGCATGCATTCAAATCCATGGCATCACATGGGGTTCACCTTAAAGTGCTGAAAAAGTTTTCTGATGTGATAGTGAGGCTTCTGTTTAGCATCTACGAAAAAAATTTACCAAGTGGAAGGGGTCCCACATAACCAGACAGAGGATGATATTGTACTCACTTATTTTTAAGGAATACAAAAGGGAAGATCCAAGGCCATGCCAGCAAGTCACCTTCAGTGTAGTCCTTGGAGAAATCACAGAGTACATTCTCTTGGAGTTTACTTCCAAGCATGTGAAGTAAAAGAAGGTAATCAAGAAGATTCTTTGTGGTTTTACTAGGGACAAACCATGTTTGACTAACCTTATTGCCTTTTGTGAAAACAGCTGTGTGAATACGAAAAGGATTTAGTATCATTTACTCTAGTATGGTTTCTGTCTCCTTAGTCAGTGAAAAAGAAGGAAATATATTTTTAATGTCTATGATTTTTTGGGGTTTGCTATTCTGTATAACATCTGAACAGTTCAAGGCATATTTGTGGAAAAAGAAATAACTCTACCCATCCTTCTATGACATTTCAACCTTTTTGCTTGGTTTTCTTTCAAGTGAAACTCTTTGTATAACTGAATCAATTATTTGAAAATGAACTTAAATGTAGAATTCGATATGTTGATAACTATTCACAAACCATTTACCAAATTCTAAATATTCGTATATATTTATGTCTAAAAAATATGTGCCACTTTGCATAATACTGTAAAACCTTGCTATTTTTAAAATCAGATCGCTGCATAATTGCAATTGCAAGTACTCCAAATAAATTAAATCAGGCTACTAATGTAAATAAAGTTACTCTTTTCTCTGTATGTAAGATGAAACTTTAAATCAAAGCAGAAAAAGAAAAAAGATTAGACTGAAATAAATAAATTAATGTGCTGAGGACCTGAGGAACACTAAGATCCAAATAACCAACTGAACCTTCAAATAACATTATTAAAATAAGTGACTTTAATGTTTACTTAGAGATAAACGTTTACTTTTAATTATCTAAGAATAAATTCATACATCTTTATGGCTTAAAATGTATAGCAATTGATAAATATATATTAATTGAATTAAAGGATTTTTTGTTTTGTTTTGTTATAAATACAATATCTTGAAGAAGCTGACTGAATATGCATGGGCTTTTCTGTTTCATGGGTCCTTAGAATTAAGTACCATGAACATCTGACTGACCAATATGAAAGAATTAAAATAAAAATTTGGAAAATAAAATGTGAAATTGCAATTAAGGGAACACTGATTATTTAATAAAACAGCAGAGGCATATGACATTCATTTTAAACATTCTTACCATATCCTTTTGTTATTTTTTTTTTTAATCTTCTGTGATTTAAAATGCTGTCCCATTCAGAAAGAACAGCTGTTAAGCAGGCATTGTCTTAATCAGACAGACAAGACAGTATCTCCTCTGGTTTACTTGAATCCCTCCCCTCTACGGTGGGCACCATGCCAGCCACTGTGCCCCAACCAGTTGAGAAAGGCCAGGCGGAGGGATGGGGTTCTGAGGGGCTCCCAACTGCAGCGGGGGGCCCTCACCCTAGCCTCTCCTGGCTCCCTCCCAGCAGACACAGCCTGGGTCCTGTCACAGCACCCAGCCAGGCTGGGCTGAGCAGGGCCTATCCATTCACCAAGGTTACTGACAAGACACTGAATGTGACTTTTGCCATCACTAGCAGAAGCCCCAGGGCCCTGTGGTGCCTTGGGGTTGCAGAGTCTGTGGGGTCTGGGCCTTGACCTGGTCCGGGAGACTGACTGCCTCGGCTGCCCATGGCCGAGTGCCTCTTGGCTCCCCAAACAAGAGGGTTGAACAAGAGTCCACCTGCCTTCTTGGATCATAAATATATACAACTTCAACAGAAGTTACCACAGCTCCAAATCAGATCACGACTATATAACCGCAGATAACTGAGGAGAATTTTCCAGAAGAGTATTTCCATGATTTATATCTCTTTCCTGCTCAGTGACATGTAATCAAGAAGACCAGAATTTGTCTTCTCCAGACTCCTCTTTCCTTTTTTCCTCAGTTCTTTTCCTATTTATACTTCTTTTCCTCAATTTATAGCAACTTCTCAGAAATCAGTAAAGGAACTGTGATGCATGTTAGGAGAATGAAATAATTCAGTGGAAAAATTGTTGCACATTCTTGTGTTAATGCAGAAATATTACCTCTTCTTGAGGTCATCTGAAACTGGTAGTTAATCACAGAATCATAGAGTTATTTAGGTTGGAAAAGACCTCTAAGATCATCAAGTCCAACTGTTAGCCTATCACTGCTAAGTGACTAAACTATGTCCCTAAGCACCGTGTCTGCACATTTTTTGTAGGCCTCCAGGAATGGTGACTCAACTGCCTCTCTGGGCAGCCTGTTCGAATACCTCACAACCCTTTCAGTGAAGAAAGTTTTCCTAATATCCAACCTAAACCTCCCCTGGCACAACTTGAAGACATTTTCTCTTGTCCTATCACTTGTTGCTTGGGAGAAGAGACTGAATCCCAACCCACTACAATCTCCTTTGAGGTAGTTGTAGAGACTGATAAGGTCTCCCCGAGCCTCCTTTTCTCTAAGCCAAATAATGCCACTTCCCTCAACAACTCCTCACCAAACTTTTCTCTAGACCATTCACCAGCCTCATGGTCCTTCTTTGGACATACTCCAGCACTTCGATGTCCTTCTTGTAGTGAGGGGTCCTAAGCTGAACACAGTAGTTGAGGTGCAGCCTCACCAGAGCCAAGTATAGGGGGATGATCCCCTCCCTATTCCTGCAGGCCACACTGTTTCTGATACAAGCCGGGATGCTGTTGGCCTTTCTGGTCACCTGGGCACACTGCTGGCTCATATTCAGCCAACTATTGACAAATATCCCCAGATCCCTTTCCGCCAGGCAGCTTTCCAGCCACTTTTCCTCAAACCTGTAGTATTGGATGGGGTTGTTGTGCCCCAAGTGCGGGACCTGGCACTTGGCCTTGTTGAACTTCATGCAGTTGGCCTTGGCCCATTGGTCCAGACTATCCAGATCCCTCTGCAGAGCCTTCCTACCCTTGAGCAGATCAACTCTCCCACCCAACTTGGTGTCGTCTGCAAACTTACTGAGGGTGCGCTCAATCACCTCATACAGATCACTGATAAATATATTGAAGACAACTGGCCCCAGCACTGAGCCCTGGGGGATACCACTAGTAACTTGCCTCCAATTGGATTTAGCTCCATTCACCACAACTCTTTGGGCCCAGCCATCCAGCCAGTGTTTTTTTCCAGCAAAGTATATGCTCATCAAAGCTATGAGCAGTCAGTTTCTCCAGAAGAGTGCTGTGGGAAACAGTGTCAAAATCTTTACTAAAGTCTATGCAGATAGCATCCAAATAAAATCCAGGATAAGTCTATGCAGATAGCATCCAAATAAAATCTAGCATAAGTAAGAAACTATGGATGTATTTTCAGTACTTGGGTGTTTTTAAACTATAATGCATGAAACACGTTATTGCTGTCATGATCAGAAAGATAACAGACAGTAATGCTTTTTCCTCTGTTTATGTATCCTCTTTTTGGAGTTTCCATTGAAATGTGTGTAACGGACTGCCTTGGCAGAGTAATAATTTGAATTTATTATTTTTTTTTTTCTGGAATGTTTTTGTTTTGCAAGGATATCTCACAATGTGTACAAAGGAGAAGGGAATTGTATCTTCCTTCACATCTCTATATTTTTCTTGCAACTGAAGCTGTTCTAATGTTTTTGAGCTGCCAAGCTGTTTTAGTGATAATCTGTCATGGTGAAGACTCTTAAAGACAGACTTTAAAGGATAAAGCTATGGAAGGATACCGCATTGCTTTCACCTCCTAACTGAGCTATAGTAAAATAGAGTATCAGTGCCTCAGGGCTACAAAAATGTAATGCCCAAGGCATTCATGTATAACATTAAGTACACATTGCCATGACTTTTGTGTTTATTCTAAGAAATAATTCCATTTATTTTTCATTAGCTATGCTGCCCTTCAGAAAGATGGGAAGAAAAGCAGCTTGTAGACAAATCTATTAACAGCAGTGATGTAAAACTTTTCAAAAACTTTATACAAATATGCAATCTTTCATGGTTAATATTAATTCATTTGCAGATATTTTAGTATTATAATATTAAAAGAGTTTTAGGAAAATATTTGTGCTAAAAAGAATTTATGCTAGGAAAAAAAACCTTATGTTCAGAAATGTATGTCATCTTTGCTATGTTATTAGACAGTAAATGAAGCTACTGCTTTGCTTCATGCTATCAATCTTTTCCATTCCAATTTGCACTTACATTATTAATTGCATACAGAAAACTTTATGAAGGTGTTAATGATGCACAGCAGACCCAATAAACTACTCCCATATGGCAGGAAACATTTCACATAACTTCCTCATATACATACTTGCTCCCTATGAATAATCCTTCTAGATGTCTTCTACATGGAAAGGAGAAAAGAATGTGTGTTGGCATGAAAACAATGTTTCCACCACTGTTAAAGATTTACATAGAATCTGATTGTTGCTAAAATTAATAAGCCTTGTCTGAATTTTATCTACAATGAGGGAAACCTACATGTAAAATGGTCACTGTAGAATAAGACTTCTGGAATTGATTGGAAAAGTCAGGAAACACAAATTTGTGACTACTGAATAGTGTTATATCATAAGCGTTTTAGACCTGTAACTGAACTCCCCAAAACTGGTATCATATAATGAGATCATTCTTCCATTTAAAAAAATGTAGACTTATCATGCAGATAGGGAATTAAGGACAATGTCCTTTGGAAGAAGTGTTACTACCAAACTCCAGCATCCAAAAGAAAAGGAACGCCTTTCTCATACACAGACAACTCACTAGGATAGTCATCTGAGTCTCAGTAGACCCCATTCCATAGCTGTGCAGGTCAGCCGATGGAAAACCACCATCAAAGAACATAACGTGGAATAGTTTGAATGATCACCATTTCAAAGTGCATGTAATCTTAGTCTTTTGATTATAAACTCCTTTGCAAGGGAAGAATTCAGCAGAGTGTTATTCCTTCCTTATGCCTCACTTCTTTCCAATCTCTTTTTCACCTGTATGCTTCAATCTGTGGGCTTCAAAATCCTATCTGGCATTTATAAAAGGGCTTTGGATATCAAGAAAAAGAAAGAGAGAATATAGCAAATTGGTGTGAGGAAGTACACCAAGGGAAGTGTTACTGTAGGTTTGACTGTTCTTGTACTTGCTGCTTAATATCTGATCCTACTCACTGTTAGGTAGCAGTCGATAAATGAAATGGACCTTTGGTCTGCCCCAGAACAGCCGTCTTTTGGTCCTATACTACATTTCCAAATATCAGAGTCAAATCTAGATTCATAAGTAATTTGCAGTTTAGCACAAAACAAATAATGAAAATCAGATGAATTCCCTTGAAATCTGGAATTTCATCAGAAAGAATATGTAATAGTGACCTGTAGATCAGAATCGGTATCACAGAATTACTAAGGTTGGAGTGGTCCTCTGGCAATCACCTAGTCAAAGTCCCTTACTCAAAGCAAGATCATAAGCATCCGTTTATGCACTGATCACAACCCTTTGAACCTGGCAGTTCAGTCAGCTTTCAGTCCACCTCAGCGTCTATTTATCTACTCCAAACCTCATCAGACTGTATGTGAAGACTTTTGGGGAAACAATGTGGAAAAGCTTGCTAAATTCAAGACAGACAAGATCCACTGCCCTCCCCTTGTCCACCAAACCATTCATTTCATCATAAGAGGCTACCAGGCTGTATGATTTTCCCTTCACAGATCCATGTTGATTACTCCCCATCACCTCCTGGTCCTTCATGTGTCTGGAAACGACTTCAGAAGTTTTACTCCCTCACCCTCAAGCAGTCTGATCCAGGTCAGGCTGACTAGCCTTTAATTTTCCAAATCCAAACATTTACACATAACTCTGTAGGAAAAGCTGCTTAGCTGTGCACTGTAGTCATAAATATGAACTATATATATATGAACTATATATATCAGCATCTCTGTTATTATAAAGCATGTGTATTGTTTCTTTCAGAAGTCATGTTTCAGAGGTCTTACATAGTTATAGTTGGAACCTAAATATTCAGGCACTGCATGCTCTGCCAGATAAGACAGACATAAAGAGAAGACTGATGAAAAGACCATTGGGGAAGTAAGCTATAAAAAGACAAATACATGAATTAGACTTGGTGAGTTCTCCTTGTTCTAAAAACTGTGTGAGGCGTTTCATTGAGAGTTGTTAAATGTTAGTTGATTCAGGAGGAAAAGGCTTAATTTTAGTCTCTTTAGCATTTTGACAGAAAGAATGGTACAGAGCTCTGTGGCCATAAAATTACAGTCAGGTGAAGAAGCAAACCATGATACCTCTGCAGATCCAAACAGAGGCTTGAGTGAGACTCCTTTATGGACTACAATGTAACTAAGTAAGCCAAAGCGTCTACTTAAGCTGACCGTGTTGCTTTATTGAGCTGCAGCCTGAATCAATATTATAGATTGACTTAGTATTCTTGGTATTTTCCCCAATTCTTATCTTTAAGTGTGAGTGTTAAACTGAAAGATTAGAGATTTGTTTCCAAAACCAACAATTGTTACTGTTTCAATTTAGTACACAATAGAAAATAAGTCTTCTGATAGAGTTAGGAGATTCCCCGCCCTCCCCAGAGCAAGGAAATCATTGTTTAAACTCTTTAACTGACTTAAGTTCCAGGAGGAGTGTAGCTCCTTAGTGTCTGGTTTATTAGCTATTGGAGTTTCTGTATTTGAGGTGGACATATCCACATAATCAATGTTTGTTGTCTGGGTGGAGTCTGTGGTGTTTAATGGTGAAGCTCTGCAACAGAGGCTGATTTAAATCCACACTGTCATTGGGGTTTGAATTCTTGTATCAAATGACCCTACATATTACCTCTCCTCTTGTTCCATCAACAGCCTATAAGGGACTTCATATTGACCATACTAGCCCTTAAAAAGATGCTTTAAAAATAAGTAAGATAATAAGCCAGATAATTTTGTGAATTGTTTCCCTTTCAACCTGAAAAGGTACTAGGCTTGATTGAAAGGACAGCACAGAGAAGTGTGGCTGAAAAATTGAGGGACTATATTGCTGTTGGAGCCCAATTTATATAAATTAAGGCCAAATCCTGGGATGTGCAGGCCTACACTGCAATTTCTTGCATAGTCTGAACACTCATAAAAATCTCTCATGAATATATTCTTAAAATACAGTACAACTTAATAATCTTTATGTTTTACCTTTTATGAAAACAGAGAATAGGTTCAAGAGCTACTATGGAAGAGGTATATGTAAGAAGATTTGCTAAACCATTGATGTCTAAACTAATTTTAATCTGTATGAATTAATCTAAATAAATACGTAATATTTCAAAAGGTATATATTGATATTTAAATCTTTGTCCATATAAGATTAGAAGTACAGAAGCAGTCAAATTTTCTTAAACATTTTAATATCAAAGTATCCTTAGATGTGCGTAAATACAAGTGGCAGAATGTCATTTATGTCCTTTTTCTGAAAACAAATATATTTTGGAAGGAAATTTTATTGGTTAGCCTTTTGAATTAAATACAGTAGAATATATTTCAAAGTAGAAGTTAAATGATAGAAGACTTATACTAACAAATAATTGTCTATTGTTTCCTTTTAACCCACTCGTGCACTCTGCAAAGGAAGTCAAAGACTTGAAAACAACATTTTGATCTCTTAACAAAATTAAGTCAGAAGATACTAAATGAACTTTTTAATCACTAATTGTCAAAATAATTCTAGTTGGGAAAATAGCAATCTCACCTGCTGAGGGAACAAAACAGAAGATTTATCCCAAGGAAGTATTTTTCTTAACACTTAGAAAAATCTTGTCATCAGAACAAATGATCAAGCTTGGGCAGAGGGAGGGAGGCTTAGTTTTCTTAATGCATATTTAAGTAACAATTTGACATTTTCAGCAAATCCTGGATACACTTGTGTTTGCATAGTAAAAAAGTCTTCAGTACGGTAATCTCATGGGTTTATAAGCGGTAAGTTGTTATTTACTACGAGCATCATATGGTTACACTGAAAGAACTCTTTTGTGGGAAAAAAGGAGTACATTTCACATAACTACAATTTCCTTCTATCAACAAAACACGCGATTCAGCTTTGTGCAGCAATAACAAGTATGAAACAGTGAGATCTTTCAGTCTGTCAAATTGTTGTTAATTACAGAATGTTGTTAAAGGAAAACATACTATGCACAGCAGAATAAGCATAACAAAGGGACATTTATAGGCCAATCCAGCTGTCATTGAAATGAGCAGGAATTTTGCTGTTAACTTCAATGAGTAGAATCAGCTTTTTAAATTTAACCATGAGCATAAAACGACAAGTCTTTTGTAAGCCATCTCTCTCTCTGTGTCAACAGAAATAATCGGATTCCACGTTAAGGCTCAGAAAGTTTCTAGAAATATACTTGTGATGAGTGTATGCCTTTTAGTGAATTCAAAAGTATGTTTTACACATTCTTTTCTGCTTATCAAAAGAGATTCCTCTCTAAATTTGTTAGTCCTCAAACTGGTCCTGTCATGAGGATGAAATATCAGTCCTCTCTTACTAGAACTAACAGTTCAAGTTAACAGCTGAGGATCCTATTCAGTTTAAAAATGCTCTGTTCTTAAACAAACAGTGCCCACCACTTGCCCATCCATACAAAGATATAGAGAAGCTTTAAGAAGAATTGTAAGAAAATATATAAATATCTTATTTCAGTATTTGTATAATATTACAACAAAACCAAAGTTGTTAATTTCTACCTGAAAACTTAATTCCCTTTTCAGCTGTCAGCCAGCAATTTCTCTCAAGGTGCTCATCCTCTGGCTGAAGCTGTTCTGTAGCTTGCATTCTTTCCAAAAGAAGCAAACTTCAGAGAACTACACCTTGTTTTGGTCTCAATATTATTTAGTGTATATTCAGTATTTGGTCATAATACTCATATTTTATTGGTTGTATTAAAGAAACAAGTTCAATATCAATAGTTGCCTTTCAAGATATCGTATCTGCCCTTGATGTTTGAAAATAGAAATTGAGATATGTTTTTCTGATTTCCTTTCTAACTTATACACGACTTTATATTCTGACCTTCATCTTACTGGAGGCTGCCAATAGAATATTCTTGAGCTTCTTTCAAAATAGATGGCTCAGAAGATTAAAGAGGGACCCTGAAATGCCATTTTTACCCTTTGTTTATGTCTTCTCTCAAGAAACTAACTGAATTGTAGTCATAAATTTATGCCATAACATTTTACACACTTCACATAATTTAGACGCTTTTCAGAATCCTGCAGTAATTAATTTTTTTTAGTTCCTTTTTCTCCAGTAGCATGACTTACAATATAAACCTTTTCATGGTTCTGTAAAAAGTTACAACTTAGAAATTTAAACCCTTGTATCTAACATTATTTCTGATAGTCTGCATTTCAGTGTATTTTGATTTCTGTAGGAACCACACATGACATATTAATGGAAAAAGTAATTCATTAAGTACATGTGGTAACAAATTTTCCCCTTTGAGATATATTTGAGATATTTTGAGATACTTGATATATTTTGGAGGAAATTCTTCACTCAGAGGGTGGTAAGGCATTGGAACAGGTTGCCCAGAGAAGCTGTGAATGCCCTATCCCCAGAGATATTCAAGACCAGGTTGGACAAGGCTCTGGGCAACCTGGTCTAGTGAGTGACATCCTTGCCCATGGCAGGGGGTTGGAACTAGATGATCTTTAAGGTCCCTTCCAAACCAAACCATTCTATATTTCTATACTATGATACTTTTGAAATGGAACTGAGTACTAATGGAGAAAACTGATGATGGTCAATCAGTAATTTCTTTAATTAATATAAATTTTCTATTAATAATTTTGTTAATAAAATTTCCTTTACACTATATCTTAAATAGATATCCTAAACCTGTTATTAGGATCATCATTACATAAATAAGCACTAACTTAAACAACAAAATAACCTGGATTACTTTTGCTTTGGATCATAATGAAATGAAAAAACAAACGTTTTCCTTCATTTTACTGGAGAGCACACTTTAAAAGTTTTCTATCTTACAAAAAAAAAAAAAGTGTTCTGAACAAAACCAGAACAAGTTATCATAATTAGATACCAAATTTCTCAGTTTACTTAACAGAATATTCTACATTAAGATATGAAGTAGGAAGTTCATGTGCATTGAGAAAACTGGTTGTGTCTCCAAAAAGGAGGAGTGCTGGTAGCCCAAATTTAATTACATGACTAGTGGGACTAGAACTGTCTGGGGTTAGCTGTAGAAATACACCTAGAAATTTGTAGCTGTATTAGCATTTTCTAAGTGGCTAAATAACACTGTTTACCTGTTGTATTACTGATAGTCATCCTGAATGTATAGTTCAGTGATTGCAGAATCACAGAAACACAGAATATCCTGAGTTGGAAGGGACCCATTGAGTCCAACTCCTGGCTCCACACAGGACCACACAAAAATAAAACCATATGTATTAGAGTGACTGCCAGTTAATTATGTGCTGTTAAATAAACTACATGAACTGAGCAGTTCTTGTTTTTTGTGTTTTTTTTTGTTTGTTTTTGTTTTTGCTTTAGTTTGGTTTGTTGTTTTTTTTCCAGGCTGTTACATAGTATCCACAAAATGTGAACATTACAGCAAACCACTAGGTATCCTATTATTCATTCTGACAGATAAAGCAACAAATATTTCATAGATTTATTTTGTACGTGCAATTTTTCATAAGTTTTCCTCAATAAACATTTAATAAACAAACAGAATATTTATGCTGGTAAACCTGAAATCTAAGCCTATAAACCCAAGGGCTACAGACTAATCACTAACAAGTCTCAGTACAATTCTTTGCATTGCAAGAAAGAAACACTATCAGTGAAGTTAAGCATTATCAAGAGACAGAGATACCGATATGAGCACTAAGTATTTTTCATCAAGAATCTTCAAACCCTGAAGGAAAAAAAATAAAGAAATCCAGGAGACTTAAATGTTTCTTGAATTGTGAGCCCCTCAGGTACAACTAAAACACTTCTCCTTTATGCATATTAGCTATTGAAATCTACGTAGTGTAAGATTTTGAAGAAAATTTGGAGCTAGTGCCTAACTTCCTTGTTACCACATCAGTGTACTCAGTTCAGTCTTTCCAGTTTCACTTCACTTAGTTAAAAGTTTATTATTATTTATAATTACAACAATATTATAATTATATATAATGGATAACATAATATATAATACAATCATAATAATATTATTGTATTTCTTTTGAGTAAATGTCCTAACTACTTCTGGGAATAGTTGATTATAATTAAGAGGTTCCAGGTTTTCAGCAGAAGACTGTAGAATTACATAACATCTGACAATATAAATTTGTTGCATTGCTAATTTTTCTTTCTGTGGAACTCGGTGTGAGAAAATAACTGGGATAAGAACACATGGGAAAGAAAGAAGAGAAAGAGAGAAAGAGGGAAGAAAGAAAGAGAAAGGGAGAAAGAGAAAGAGAAAAAGAAACACAGAATCACAGAATCATCTAGGTTGGAAGAGATCTCCAAGATCACCTAGTCCAACCTCTGACCTAACACTAACGAGTCCTACACTAAACCATATATCACTAAGCTCTACATCTAAATGTCTTTTAAAGACCTCCAGGGATGGTGACAGAACCACTTCCTTGGGCAGCCCATTCCAATGCCTAACAACCCTTTCAGTAAAGAAGTTCTTCCTAATATCCAATCTAAACCTCCCCTGGTGCAACTTTAGCCCATTCCCCCTCGTCCTGTCACCAGGCACGTGGGAGAATAGACCAACCCCCACCTCACTACAGCCTCCTTTAAGGTAACTGTAGAGAGCGATAAGGTCTCCCCTGAGCCTCCTCTTCTCCAGGCTGAACAACCCCAGCTCCCTCAGCCGCTCCTCATAAGATGTGTTCTCCAGACCCCTCACCAGCTTCGTTGCCCTTCTCTGGACTCTCTCGAGCACCTCCATGTCCTTCTTGTAGCGAGGGACCCAAAACTGAACACAGTACTCGAGGTGCGGCCTCACCAGAGGGGGACAATCACTTCCCTAGCCCTGGTGGCCACATTGTTTCTTATGCAAGCCAGGATGCTATTGGCCCTCTTGGCCACCTGAGCACACTGCTGGCTCATATTCAGCCAACTATCAACCAGTACTCCCAGGTCCTTCTCTGCCAGGCAGCTTTCTAACCACTTATCTCCCAGCCTGTAGCGCTGCTTGGGGTTGTGCCC